>NW_022103928.1:23254783-23261252 GCF_000313985.2 Echinops telfairi
TGGATTGTGATAAGTGTTGTACGAGCCCCCAATAAAATGATTAAAAAAAACTGGAAAAAAAACCCAAACACTTGTGTGCATCAAAAGACTTCCTCAAGAGTACAATAAGCAAGAGCTCACAGACTGGGAAAAGATATTTAGTAGTGACATATCAGACAAAGGTCTTATTACTAAAATCTATAGAATTCTACCAACCTTACAACAATAAAAAAATGAATAGCCCACTGAGGAGGTGGGCAAAAGACCTGAACAGAATTCACAAAGGAGGAAACCTGAAAAGCCAAAAAACATCTGAGAAAATGTTCCTGATCATTGGCCATCCAGAAATGCAAATCAAAACACCCATAAGGATAGCTCAATTAAAAAAAACAAGAGCAACAAATGTTGGAGGGGGTGTGGTTGAGACAGGAACTCTCATTCACTACTGGTGATCTTGTAAATACATACAGTTACCGTGGAAAGTGATTTGGTGATACCTAAAATAGATGGAAATTGAGTTACCTTAAGACACAGCAACTCCACTAATGGGCATATATACCCAGAAGATAGAAGGCACAGGCTACGACCAAAACCTGCATTCCAATGTTCATCACTGCGTAGGTTCACATTTGTAAAGAATTGAGAACAGCCTAAATCTCCATCAATGAATGTTAAAACTTTGGTATATACACACAATTGAGTACTACACATCCCTAAAAAATGTTGACAAGATGAAGCATCTTATCTTGTTGGAAAGAATTGAAGTATATTATGCTGAGTGGAGTTAGTCAAGTACAAAAGGACAAGTACAGCATGAGCCCACTGAGGTAAGTTCAAACAACAGAATGGGCATAGGCGAAATGTCCATTATCACACAGTCCCCGGGCTGAGGACCAGACACTCTGGCAAGAGCCAGACCAAACCCAATCAAAAAAAGAAAGAAAAAAGATGCAGATAGCACTGGTGCTGAAAGACATCTTCCCCATACACACACACATCCTCCCATATGCCTTTACGGCCCATAGAGGGGTGGGGAATGAAAAAAAAAAAGCCGACAGTGGGGGACTGGGGCACTAATCCACCCAAGGGGAGGGTATTGTTTATGTCCCCACAGGAGAGACAGAGAGTGGGCTACATTCCGGTGAGCCAATCCTTGAAGCCTACATTCCTGCTCGGAGCAGCTCGTTCACAGAGAGGACTGCAGGGCCAGGCCTCAGCTCAAGACATGATGTCCTCGCCCTGGGTAACAGCATGGCAGAGCAAAGCACTGAAGGTACAGTTCTGGGAGTGTGGTTGGCCTGAACCCACCCACATGGGGCAAACCAAGAAGGGAGTGCAACAGACCAGCCATGGGAGCAAAGCCACAAAATCCCCAAGGAATCCCAATTGTGGACTTCTGACTTGGGGGGTAGCGCTTGGCACCTCATCTGAACTGGCTAGGGGACATTCACAAGGGGGCCACATTGAAAGTCTAAAGGCATAATGGGGTGGGGTGGGGGCACTAGACTGCTCCATCCCTGACTGCAGGACAAGCAACGGGGGCTTATAGAAGGTGCACCCCTCGGTCACAAATGCTGAAGACTAAAAGGAAAAGGGTATACATGCTGTTAGGTAAGCTGGTCCTGGGATACGGAACCCAGAAAGAAAAGGGGATTGGACTGAAAGATTTTAACGGGGCCTCTTTGCTATTTAACAGAGAGATACTCCTCTACTCTGGGGCAGGACAACAGTTAGACTTGGATCCGGTAGGATAAGGATCACTTCTGGGCCTTTTGGCTAAGATCAAGGGTAGAATAAGCAATCCCAAGGAGACAGCAACGGGTCCAATGGTTTAGGGGAAGAGGTAGGGGGAGGGGAGCAGTGAGCCAGTAACGACAGGGTCAGGGGAACAACAAGGGATCCAAAATTGATGGTGAGGAGATGTAGCATTCCTGGTCGTATGATCAATTTAAATGTATCTGAGAGGAATGGTGAATGATAGGTAAATATGATAGTGAGGCAGAAGGAAAGAAAAAAAGAAAAATAATATAGCAAAAATTATGTAAATAGGTATAAGTATTGATATGTACATATGTAATTATATACACATATAAATAAAGGTGTATTTGCCTATATATATATAATTATGTAAATATGATAAGGAAGCAGATGGATTTGGGGCCTCTACTTAAATCTTACCTCAGTACAAGAACAGTTTGTTCTAATAATGTAGCAATGTATGATACTCACCTTCCTAACACTATCACCGAAGACAAAATGGAGGCATAAGCAAATGTGAAGAAAGTTGATAGTGCCCGGCTCTTAAAGGATATAGCGTCTGGGGTCTTAAAGGCTTGAAGTTAAACAAGTGGCCATCTAGCAGGGAAGCAACAAAGCTCACTTGGAAGAAGCAGTTGTCAATAGGAATAGGGATCAGAAGTTCAAAAAGAAGCAATCAAATGGACGTGAAGGCACATAGACAAAGTGGAGACCCAAAACCCACCTGTAAGATATTCGGACAGTCCCTCACATATGGGCCACATGGAAGGGATGATATACGTATCCAAGATGTAGTATAGCACTAAGGAAACACATAATTATCCTCTGGTTCTTTAATATTTCCTCCCTCTACTATTATGGGCTTGGTTTTACCTCATTAATCTTGTTAGACCTACGTATGTTCATTTGTGTAATTAAGATTGTTAGATGCATGAAATCTAAGATAGATAAACCCTTCAGAAACAGTAATGGGAGTAATGGTTCCCTGAGGGTAAGGGGGAGCTGATAGCAATAATGACTGTATAACCCCATTCAAGAGGAACAAATAACAGAACTGTAGGATTGGATGGTGTAAGATAGGGCAAAAATAAATATATAATATAATATGATAATAAGGGTTCCTGGGGGGTAAGAAGGGAGGGGATAAAAGGGAGCTGATCTCAAAGAGTAATAGAAGAAAATCAGTTTTGAAACTGATGTGGCAGAAACTGTACAATTATGCTTGATCTATGCTATAATACCTGTAAGAGCTCCCAATAAAATGATTAAAAACAACATAAACATTTCCCCAAAGCAAAGAAATGGCAGGAACCTACTTACTACTGTGTTTCATGGCTGCTGCCTGTCTTAAGTGACATAAAGAACACCAACCGGTTAACATCTGAGGAGTTAAATGAGAAATGGGAGACCAGAGGGAGGGGGGTGGGAAATAGATCCTGTCCACTATTAATCTTTTCTTTTTCCTTTCTTTTTTTACTGCTAAATCAAAACAAGATGCCTTCTTGAGCAGTCATAAAAAGAAAATTGGATGATGCCCCTAAATCAGCTCTACAGCAAAAGGCAAGGTTCCGGAACAAGGATGTAATGAAACCTCAACCTTAATAATTCAGGAACGCAACTATGGAGTCTGTGTAAGTCCATGTTTCTGAAAAAGCCCCCGAAAGCCATCCTCTGAGTGTGTGTAAAACACTTCAAAATAAAATGGAGCCGAGTTACTCTTAAGAGACTTCAAATGGAAACAAACTGTAAAAAAAAAATTTTTTCACTAAAGACCCTTAAGGGGAAAAAATAGTACTGACTACTTTGAATTTTATTTCAACTTCTTACTTCTGAACACCAGAGTGTGTTCAGAAACAAACCAACCAAAGAATCAAAAACAAAAATGTGGTAGAAAGAATTCTGGAAAAAAATGAACAATTTTTAAAAAAAGCATTCTGGTTGGCCCATAGCTGGTTAATCAGCCTCTGAATTGGTAACGTTTGGGAACAGCTCAGCGACAACCGGATGAGTGAAAGACAACGAGAGCTTCAATCTTTTCTATCAAATCACTTCCCAGAGCTGCTAACAATTAGAAAATGATTCATTTGCTTTTCATCTTTTCTCCCTCCTAGCACAGTCTCCAATGGAGGGTTTAATGAGAAGTTGAGTGCCAACCAGGCAACAGAAGGAAGTTCTTGAAGTGGGCATCAAGTGGGCCTGTTTGATGACGGTAAAGAAAAACCTTACTTACCATTCCCGAAACTCCGCCAGGAATGGAAATTACAGGTGATAATGGAAAGGGGGGAAAAGCCCTTCACAGTGAGTCTGTACTAGAGGTCATTTGAACATGATCATGAAGCTCAAAGAAAGGCTTCTGTCTCTGAAAAATCACTTCACCTACAATTCTGACCTGTGGCGCAAGTAAAAATTCTGTGGAGACAACTTTCCCGAGGGATAGACAGAGGCACCCAAGTTTAAGCTCCAAAGGTTAATTACAGCTAAGGTGCAAATTCTGGCAGTCATGTGAACAGGTAATTAAGGAAAACTCATACTGAAGAATGTTCAAAGGACTCATGGAGGACTGTCTAAAGCAGCGAATTTGAAGAACTGCACAATTCAGCCGTAAGCAATTTAGACAATAACCTAAGAACCCCTAGCAGCCAGTCTCCTCATTGTGGCAAAATTGCAATTATTGGCTTGATGATTATGAAGAACCAATTGAACCCAACCATCATTTGTGCTACGGTCTAACTCTAAGAATACCCTGTAGCAAGAGTCCTATTCCTCTGTAGCCACCTATCTGCCAGGCACACGGGCAAACCCGAATCAGTAATAATAACCCCTAGCTACTGCCTTTCCTGCAGTTTTCAAATGTCTTTCTAGTGAAACCTTGAGGTCCGGCACTCAGAAGAGCAGACTCAAATTCTCTCCATGTAAAAATACTACTTCAAAATTACTTTGTACCGAGTTTCTCTGTTCTTAAAACGTGGGAGTTTGAAAGTGAAATACTTTTTATAGTCATTAGTTCAGAGACATCTAAAGGAGTCTTTTGGGTTCACGTTCGCATACAGGCTGGCACACGCAGAACGTGATTACAGGGTTAAGTTTTCCTTCACCAGAGCACCGCAGAAATGGATTTCCCTATCCCCCCTCCACCCCACCCCCACCCCGACACACGCCGAACGAATGTCTCTTTCTCCTCCCTCAACCCTGTGTTCTAGGACAGGGATCAGCAAACTTTTGAGATGGAAGAGACAGTCCTATCCTTCACAACAATTTAAAATTTTTTCAAGGGCCATAAATATATTTTTACAAACAAATGAAATCACCATGATCGGAATGATATACTTTCAATGATACTGTCCTTTATTTTCATGTTTAACTTTACTTCAGAGACAAATGCACGTAGCAAAAGAGCCACATATAGCTCCAGGGCTGCGGTTTGCGGACCCTGCTTGGAAGAGAGCTCTGGGCTACAAAAGTGGCCTGAGTGCTGAAGTAGCTGAGGGACCCCAGGGCAAAATCATCCTCATAAAATTTCCTAGTTTCTAGGAGAGAAAGCCAGGATAACAGCAGCTTCTGCAAAGGAACGAGGCTGGATTAGGAATAACCCCCAAGGCAAAAACTGACCTGTCGAGACAAACATCAGGAGTCGCATTAGCCGGCAGGGAAGGTACAGGAGGAGAGCTGGGTTTACCAGGGAGGGTCTGTACTGCAATTCTACTCCCTTAATAACTGCATGACCTGAGGGGGGAATCGGGAGTCTTGGTGGCATAGTGACTTATGTTGGGGTATTACTGCAAGGTCAGCAGCTCGAAATCACCAGCCACCCCAAGGGAGAAAGATGAGGCTTTCTATTCCTGCAAAGGATTATTGTCCCTGAAGCCCACTGATGCAGTTCTACCCTGTCTTATATATAGGGTAGCACTAAATCCGAATCAACTAATATATTAAAAGAGTGTGTGAACATGAGAGTCCTGAAGGCATAGTGGGAACCGTTAACCACAAGGTCGGTGGTTAGAACCCACCACGGGGCTCCACCAAAGTTGAGGCAGTCTCAGAAACCAGCAGGGCCAGTTCTACCTGGGTCTATAGGGTCACTATGAGTCAGAATCAACTCCATGGCAAGGGAGTTTGAATGTTTGCTTTTGGTTTTGGTTTAAGTGAACACAAGTAATTCAGGGTATTTATATGGAGACAGACAAACATGGAGGAAAACTGCTACTTGATGTAGACTTTCGATGTCAGCTAGCTCCTTCTCTCCCCTCCAGAGTTCCAGAAAAGCAAACTCCCAGGAGGCGAGTCGTTTTCCAGAGACCACCAGCCATCTGTGCGCTGGACCACAGCAGGGACGTCTCAAGCATGACTCAGGATTCTCTCCAGGGTGGAACCAAATAAATTCGTGTATTCCACTCTACATAAACCCAACTAGCCAAGTCCAAGCTGTGCATGAGACATCACACGGATCCATCCTAGGGTGTCTTTCTGCACTCATGCTTCGGTGAAAAGCTAACTCCAGAACATTCCAATCACACTCAATTTAGGAATGGCACCTACGGCTAGCATGACCACTGGGACCCTTGCTATCTCGGTGACTGCACAAAATGCCTACTGGTGTGGCTGCAAGTTCCTCCAACCAGCCACCCCTGACTCCAGGAAAGACGGCTTTTTTTCTTTTCTGATCTACATGTTTAGACACCTCTCAAGTATTGGGCTCAGGTCTGTGTTAAATGCTGCCCCCCCCCTTTTTTTT
>NW_022103928.1:23262793-23263869 GCF_000313985.2 Echinops telfairi
AAGGTTTAGAGGGGAAAGACAAGGTGGCCTAGGAAGACAACTACGGGGCCCCAGGCGATCCCCTCCTGGCCCTGCTTTACAGGGTGAGGCAACCCTGGCCCAAGCAGCCTCCAGGTGCTGCATAATCCCAGATGTCCAGGGAGGGGCACTGAGGAAGCCCCCAGGCTACCAATCTGGCCTGACGGGCAGGGCAGAACGGCAGAGCTGACTTCAGAGAAAAGGTTCCATCAAACAGCACTGAGGCCTGAAGGAGCTCGGGAGTTGAGGCTGGTGCAGGTGTGGTCGCCGTTTCTCTAGGAATCAAGGCTGCAGGGATTGGGAAAATACTTAAAGCCGTCAGGTAGCTAGTTTAAGAACAGGGGGCTCTCCCTCCCATGCCTTCAAAGACCCTCATACAGGAGGTTGGAAAGAGATCAGGCAACCCTTAGACACCTATGAAGACCCCCAAACTGAGCATGCTCCTTCTCAAGCCCCCAGCCAGGTGGGAGGTACACCTGGGCCGCCAAACTAGGCCATCACCCAGGTGGACTTAAACCAGCCAATGAGGTCAACCAATACCATTAATCAGGCCTCCCCAGCCAGGCTCGAAATACCCTGGCTATAAAAAAAATAAAGATCCTGGCTGTGGGAAGGCCAGTCTCTCTCTTACTCTCCTTTTGCCCTGCTCCTGGTCAGTAGCTGGGCGGAGTGTGGGGGCACACACTTGCCGCCTGGGCGTGCCCCCTCAGGGCCCACTCAGGGCCTGCTTGGGGCCCATATGCACCTACTCGGGGCCCACAGTCCCTCTTGCCCTGCCTCCTTGACCACTGGTCGCTGGGATCCCCCCACCCCCGAGTTCCATGTTGTGAGCCCCTTTGAAACGAAAACCTGAAACTGTCTGGTCCTTCATAAAACCCACATGGATTACAAAATGAGGTAGTACCCACTCCAGAAACCTGACAGCCTCAGAGCCTAGCATGGACTTAGTCCCCAGCCTCCTTTTTCCAAGTCCCATTCCGTCTTGCTAGCTAGATAATTGTCCTTCCCAGGAAAACCCCCAAAAACCCACTGCCTGAGGCGATTCTGATTTGTCTTTC
>NW_022103928.1:23266321-23269236 GCF_000313985.2 Echinops telfairi
GGGCTGAACAAGCAGGTAACTACACTCCAGGATTATGAGCTATAGTACAAGGGGCAGTGGAAGGCCAAACTATTTGGGATCATATGGCAAAAATAATCCTGGTGACATCACGCCATGACAACTTGGTGTCTTCCTAGCTAGTTTGTAGTCACTGCACTAAAACCTTCAAAACATTATTGAGTAGGTGTGATGAACATCGCTATGATGATAGTGGGCATTTCCGCCCTGTTCTTGACTGTTTCTGATGCTTCACCATTAAGTATGGTGCTTGCTGTAGATCAAAGGAAAGAGGCACCATTTTGTTTCTTATATATTTTGTATATTTAAGAATGGATGTTGAATTTTAACAAATGTGGGTTTTTCTTCCTAAGAGAAGGAAATATTCTCACAGATTTTAAAATATTAAACCATCCATGCATTGCTGGGACCAATTAATCATAAGGATGGTTTGATTTTCTTTTGAATAGGCTGCCAGATTCTGCTCGCTAACGTTTTATTTTGGCTTTTTGCATCAGTATTAGTGATGAGTGAGATGTGCCTGCTCTTCCACTCTTGTTCTCTCCTTGTCTGCTCTCAAAGTTATATGAGCCTCATGAAATATATCAACCACCTGTGTCTGTTGACAAGTTAAGACTGGAGTTTGCTGTGGTCTGAACATTCATGGGATTCTTCTGTAAAGTGTCTGGATCTCTTCGTTTGAAGCCTCGGGATCAGCAGATAAACAGCCTCAGGATTCGATCTGACATGAAAAAATTTTTAGACTTCTCCCTTAACTCCATCTCTCCATCCCAGGCCCCCGATTCCAGTGTTTCCCCTCCTTTACATCTTTTGTGGTCTCCCCCTACTCCCTCTAACATCCCACCTTCATCACTCAATCTGACCTCAGGGTCCATCTCTCCACCTCAGTAGTCCTCAATGGGAGCACCAGGAGCCTCCTTGTTGATGCTGAGTCTAAAAGAAATCTCACCTAGTCCTCTGTGTCCAAATGGCAGCGAGTTTGAGCGTTCAGTCTTCTCTGCAGTGATGTGGTTCGCAGCCGTCTACAGACAGCCTCTTCCCTTGCCTTCCAGGATGCTTTGATCTCATTTTCCTCCCTCATCTGAAGTTCCCCCTCTCAGGCTCTTGAGGATGTTCCTCTTGCTTTACGTACCCTTTATGTTGACTTGTCAGTCCCAGGCCATAATCTCCTCCCTTTCTGCTGTTCTCCACAGAAGGACTCATCCATCACTGCCTCTAAGATAAAGGTTCTCAACTTCATACTCCAACCCGGAATTCTCTCCTGAACACCAAACCTACAGGTCCTGTATATTCTGTAGCCTAGACTATGTGACAAGCCCTTTGCTAAGTGCTTGATCTTCCGTAGCAGTTATCTATGAATAGTAGGAACATGGGAAGTGTGCAGTTTGAATCTATAAAAATTGAAAGTCACCAAAAATGAAATAGAATGACGTAATGTCAGAGTCCTCGGCATTAGTGAGCCGAAACAGACTGGTGCTGGCCATGAATGTGGAGACCATCTCAAGAACAGATTTGGCATACAGGATGCTAACCACTGAAGACCAGATGAGTTGGTGGGATGACATCAAGAACATCATGCACAAAGAAAGCAAAAGGTCATCAGAGAGAGGAAAGAAAGAAAAGGCCAAACTGGATGTCAGAAGAGGCTCTGAAGCTTGCTCTTGAACTTAAAGTCTCAAAAAACCCACTGCCATCAAGTTGGTTCTGATTCTTAGTGACCCTATAGGACAGAGTAACATTGCCCCTGTGAGTTTCCGAGACTTAATGGGAGTAGAAAGACTCATTCATCTCCCACAGAATGGCTGTTGGTTTCGAACTGCTGGCCTCAAAGTTAGCAGCCCAATGCATAACTACTATGCCATCCAAGCTCCTTTGATCTTAGTGTAGCTAAAATAAATGGAAGAATGATGAAGTAAAAGAACTGAACAGAAAAGTTCAGTGTCTCAAGAAGACCAAGTAAAGTATTATCATGAAATGTGAAAAATCTTTGCCCTAGAAAGTCAAAAGAGAAGAACATGTTCAGCATGTCTCAAGCTGAAAGCACTGGAGGAAAAACACCCGCCCTGAAGTTGCAGTGCTGAAGAATTCGATGGGCAAACTATTGAATGATGCAGGAAGCATTAAAAGAAGATGGAAGGAATACACAGAGTCACTCACTATACCAAAGAGGATTGGTTGACCTTCAACCCGTCAACCAGTAACTCATCTGATCTTCGGGAATTAGTGTCCTGTATGCCAAATCTGTTCTTGAGATGGTCTATATTCAGGTGGATATACTCATGGTTGTATTTTTGGCTTTTGTGGAATCACTTCAATTTTCTTCAGCTTCAGCCTAAACTTACATAACCTTTCAAGGGGTCGCATATCACCAAGAACCAATGGTCCTGAAGGAAGAAGTCCAAGCTATACTGAAGGCATTAGCAAACAAAAAACAAAAAACAAGACTCCAGGAATTGGAGAAATGTCAATTGAAATGTTTCAAATACCAATGTACTCCCAGAAATTTGGAAGACACCTGACCATCCAACCAAATGGAATAGATTCATATCTGTGTCCATTCCAAAGAAAGACAACCCAACAGAAAGTGGAAATTTTCAAACAATATCATTTATATTCCATGCAGGTAAAATTTTGTTAAAGATTATTAAAAAACAATTGCAGCTGTACATCAACAGAATTTTCAAGCCAAATTCAAAGAAGATGTACAATGAGGGATATCACTGTTGACATTAGATGGATCTTGGCTGACAGCAGAGAATACTAGAAAGATGTTTACTTGGGTTGTACTAACTTGTGGGGTACAAGCACAAAACCGGGTCCAAGGGGTGGTTGTATAATTGAGGGGTAAAATTAAAGAGCCATCAGGGATATCACTGTTGACATTAGATGGATCTTGG
>NW_022103928.1:23269369-23293188 GCF_000313985.2 Echinops telfairi
AAGCTGCATGGACCTACTCCGATGCAGCTCTGGGTGCTGGAGCAGCTGTGTGGAGACCCCTGCCAGCGCTGAGATGCTTACACGCTCACTGATTCGGCTTTCCTCCTGCAGTTGGCATCATAGTGTGTGTTTTGTGAGATGGAGGAGGACTTTGTGGATTGGTGTCGGAGATATGGGCTAATGTTGGACTTGTGGGCTTGGACAGCACTGTGTTGGGATGTTTTCTTGATGTGCACTTACCCTTTATATAAAACTCTCTCTTATACATGAGTTTCTGTGGATTTGTTTCTCTAATGCACCCAGACTACCACAGACGGCCATGACTTCAAGAGCCAGGTCCGTGCAGAGAGAGCAAATATATTTCTAACCAAGGCTTATATACACTCGAGTGTTCAAGCCCCCCTAATTACAGATAATACGTCCCTAATACAGTGGGCTGTACCCTAACCCTAAAGGTCTCTGAGTACACAGGAGCAGTAACACCAGTGCTTGGGGCAGGTAAGGGGGAGTGGCTGTCTTCAGAGGCTAGAGAACAAACAGTAACATGTCTGTTTCTATAGATAAAACTGGTGGCTACATAGCAATCAGCCATGTGCTTTTTTAAGAGGTTCCTTTAAGGTAGCACTATTATGGGAGGATATAGTGGGGAACAATATTATGAGAATGTTATTGGGACTCACCTCCAAATCACAAGGGTGAAGGTCTCCCTCCACCCCAGAAACCCAGCCTGCTAGGCTTCTTATTATATGAGAATAAAGAATGCATCCGTATGCACTCTTCCCATTATCTGCTTCCCATACTATGCAAAGGCATTTGACTATGGATCATAACCAACTATGGATAACATTAAGAAGGATGGAAATTACAAAACACTTCATTGTGTTCATGTAAAACCAGGACACGGACCAAGAGGCAGTTGTTCAAGCAGAACAAGTGGGTAGTGCATGGTTTAAAATTAGGAAAAGTATGTGTAAGGGTTGTATCTTTTCATCGTACCTACTCCATCTGTATGCTGAACAAATAATCAGAGAAGATACACTATTTGAGGAAGAACATGGCATCCGGATTGGGAGAAGACATTAACAACCTGTGATATACAGATAATACAGCCTTACCTGCTTGAAAGCCAAGGACTTGAAGCCCTTGCTGATGAACATCAAAAACTACATTCTCCAGTATGGATTTCAATTCAGTGTAAATAAATCCAAAATCCTAGTAACTGGACCAGGGGACAACATTGTGATAAATGGAAGAGACAGAAGTTGTCAAGGATTTCATTTTACTTGGATCCACAACAACAGCAGTCAAAAATCAAAGGATGCATTCTATTAGGCATGTCAGCTGCACAAGATGTTTTTAAAGAACAAAGCTGTTATTTTAAGCACGAAGGTGTACCTGATCCAAGCCATGATATTTTCAGTTGCCTCATATGCATGTCAAAACTGGACAATGAATACTGGAAGAAGAATTAATGTATTTGAATTATGGTCTTGGGAAGACTATTGGTGTGTTAGTCCGGGTGGACTAGAGAAACAAATCCAGAGACATATGTATATAAGAAAGGGCTTTATATCAAAATGTAATTGTGTGTTGAGAAAACATCCCAGCCCAGTCCAGATAAAGTCCATAAGTCTGATATTAGCCCATATGTCCAATACCAATCTATAAATTCCTCTTCAGACTCACGCAACCTCAAATTCAGGAAGATCACAGGCCAGTGGGTAGAAAGTCTTGTGGATCCAGTGGCAGTGGAAGCATCTCAATGCTGGCAGGGGTCTCCACGTGGCTCCTCCAGCTCCAGGGCTCTAGCGTAGCCCCATGTGTCTTGTCAGCAGGAAGGTAAAGCAGAGTCTGTGTGTATCTGGCCTCCAGGGAACTATTTATCTCCGTGGCATCTCCAAATGAGGTCATCGAGCTGCGACCTGATTGACTGGCTAGACCCCACCCCTTCACAAGTTGACACCAGATCATGTAACTACCACAAGTGGGAAATACCATAGACTGCCAGAAGAATAAACCTTTTTGGAGGAAGTACAGCCAGCATGCTCCTTAGAAGTGAGGATGGCAAGAATTCATCTCACATACTTTGCACATGTTATCAGGAGGTAACCAGTCCCTGGAAAGAGACATAACCTTCACAAAAGAGAGGGTCAGGGGAAAAGAGGTAGACTCTCAGTGAGATGGACTGACACCTTGGCTGCCACACAGGCTCAAACAACAATTGTAGGGGTGGGGCAGGACTCGGGAGTGTTTCATTCTGCGGCACACAGGGTCGGCACACAGGCTTGCTATGAGTTGGAGCTGAAATAAGTAGCTCTTAGCAACGATAACAGCATCCGTTATCTATTGCTGTATAACAAATCACCCCCAAATTTAAAGGCTTAAAATGTACCTCACAGTCTCTATGGGCCAAGAATGTGTCTCTGTCTTAGGATCCCTTATGAGTGTGTGCTTCAGATGTTGGCTGCTGCTGGAGTCATCCTAAGGCCTTGTGGGGGCTGGGGAATTCCCTTCAAGGTTTTCCCACTGGCTTCTTGTGTGAGGCCTGGGTTCTTACCACATGGGTGTCTCCTGAAGACAAAGTAGCTGATGGCCCTCAGTGCGAATGATCTAAGAGAGGGTATGGCAGGGAAGCCACAGTCACGTCTTCATAACTCAAACTCGAGGGTGATTATCATCACTTCCAACACATTCTCTTTGTCCCACCAACACACTCGGCTCCACCGTGGTAGGAGACCACACGGTGTGACAAGGAGGAGGTGAGGATTGTCGGGGTAACCCTGAGGTCTGGTTAGCACACCCTCACAGCAACTCTGAGGGCAGATTAGCCTCCTCATCTCAGAAAACAAGGCAAGGAGCGGTGAAGCACCTTGATCAAAGTCACACAGCTGAGTGTGGGAGGAGCGATTTGAACATCGAGCGACCTAGCTCTGATTTTCTCTTCCTCCATAGCCCCTCTAAGAGAGTCCACCAGCAGCCTCACCCTCACCATGTACAAACCTCACCATCTCTCCTTACCACCCCCAAACCTCCTGAGTCCCAGCTCAGTGGCTGGTGCCACCATTCATCCATCTGCCCAAACCAGAAGCTTTGAGTCATGCCTGCTCCTCCCGCCTCCTCATTTCCTAGTGCCAAACATCCAGTCCTGCCAAGTCTTCCTCCTCAGTGCCGCCAGGATCCATCTCCCCTCCTCTCCATCACCATTGCTAGGGGCCCGGTCAACTTGTCCGTCGTCACGGGCACCTGAAGTAGCCCCCTCACCGATCTCCCTCATTCTCTGTGTCCCATACTACCAACCCAGTCTGTCCCCTTCTCTCTGACAACACACAACTGGTAGTGTCACCTCTCCTGCTGTAAATTCCTTCCGTGGCTCCCACTGTCTTCAGAATCAAATCCACATGCCCTCCAGTGTGATGTGGCACCTGCCCACTTGTCCAGCCTGGCCATCTTGCAGTTTCTGGAGCCCACTGCCCATTGGTTCATCTCAGGGTTTGTTTACACGCTGTCCTCTCTCCCTGGATTACACTTTCCTCCGACTCTTAGCCTGCCATGAACTTCAGCACATCACCTTTTACTCAGAGAGGCCATCGCTGACTCCTCAGCCAGGTAGCAGTCTCCTGGCTCTACCCCCACATTGCCTGGACTTCCCTCTCCCCACTTCCCAGCTTCTCAGCTGGACCAGGAGCTCCTCCGGGAGAGTGGCTGTGTCAGCCTGGCTCTCAACAGGACCCAGGACCTCACACAGTGAGTGTCTGGTCCCTAGCACGGACTCTATAACTATGTGATGGTTTGGTGCACTCTCTCCCTCCCTCCCCTCCATCCGTTTCTCAGATGAACGATGGGGTCAGCTCCCCTCCACGTCCTTCCTGTTTTCCATTCACTCTGCTGGAGTACCCTTCCCTCCTGTCTGCCTATGTACCCGGCTAGCTCCTCTGTACCCACTAGGAACTAGGGTGATCAGATTATGCCAATAAAAATATAGGACATCCTATTAAATGTGAGCTCCAGATAAACAGCAAATAGTGTTTTAGTGGCACCCTGGTACCATAATGGGTACACGTTGGGCCTTGTGGTCAACAGTTCGAAACCACTAGCCGCTCCTTGGGAAAAGCTGGGGCTTTCTACTCCCATATAGGGTTACAACCCCGGAAACTCACAGGGACAGCTCCCCTCTGTCCTACAGGACCGCTCCGAGTCAGCATCGACAGGACAGCCATGAGTTTGGTGGGGGGGGGTTGTTCATTTTTTTAGTGTAAGTATGGCCCAGACATTTCATTCAATACAGGCTTCTTTGTACTTTATCTGACAACCTCCCAGGAGCCAGGACCAGACCCCTCCACAACTTCCCCCCGCCTTCCCCCCACTTTGAGCCGCCATGCCTTCCCTTCTGTCTTCTTGCCCCCACCCCCAGGCTCTGCACGCCATGTGCCCCGCTGGACCCTCCCTGTTTTGAAAGTGTCAGGTACCCAGTAGACTCTGACCTTCTGGGCAGGGAGGTCTGTGTTTCAGTCTTGGTTCACCGGGTCTCCTTGCACCATAGTCGACCCTGGCCCCCGGGAGGAGGGCAGGGAGGCTCACCGAGCAGAGAATGACTTTACGAGACCAAAGAGCACAACATGCACGGAGGAAAGCAGGAGGCGGGGAGGGAGGGGCTGGCCAGGTGGGCCGACTCTCTGGAGGACTCACCACGGGGGTGTGCGGGCCTCTTCCTCCCTTCCCCTTGGGAGAGGTCTCCCCTCTCCCCAGCCTCGGGGGCAGGAGGATTGGAGCAGGGCTGCATAAAGAAGTAGGCCTGTCCCCTTGGGGAGAGGTGGTGGTGGTCCAAACCAGCCTCTTGGGCATTAAAGTGGGAAGCCCTGTGGGAAGCAGCAAGTCCCCTGTGGTGAATACTGGCTCCAGCTAACCTCAACGTCCAAGTTTGAGTCCAACCAGAGGTGCCTTTGAAGAAAGGTCTGGTGATCACTTGCCCCCACCCAAATCAGCCATTGAAATCCTCCGGATCTGGGACTCCTGGGGTCGACAGGAATCAGAACTGACTCAACAGCAGCTGGCTTTTTCAGGGGTGGGGTGGGGGTGGGGAGGCGGCGGGACGGGTCTTCTCTTAGGCCCCACCCAGCTGTGAGGCTTGGGAAGAGGCTGGTGAGAGAGGTCCCCCAGAGGCAGAGCAGGGAAGTGCGTGAAGGGCTCATTGCCCTCGGATGGGTTCTGACTCCCGGTGACCCTATAGGGCTGGGAAGAACTACCCCTGTGGGTTTCGGAGATGGTTAAGGCTTTACAGGAGCAGACAGCCGCCTCTTTCTCCCGAGGAACCACTGGTAGCTTCTAATCACGAACCCAGTGTGTAGTCCCCTCCGCCACCAGAGCCCCTTCTGTGGAGGGCTAGCAAAATCCAAGTGGGCTGCCTGAGAGTAAATATTACACTGGGGACCCCATGGCCATGGCCATCACCCCCCACAGTCCCTCCCAAGCTGGGAGTGGTCCATAGGGACCACAGAAGTCAAGGGACCCCAAACCAGAGACTTGCATGGATATCCAGACCCAAGACTTTGCTGAGCTCCTTCCAGCTACACTTTGTGAACGATTGTGAACATCTGAGGTTCCGAGCCATGGAGAATTTCTAGCGCCGCTGCCGCCAGGCTTCCTCTCTTGTGGGTGGGTCCTGAGTCCATGTGGGTGTGCCTCTTTCTCCCTGGAAGCACTTTTGGGGCTTTGTGCCATCGATCTCACCAGCCAAGGAACCGCCGGAGGTTTATGAAAAGTCTGGGCTTCCACTCACCGGCTGCCCTGACTCAGAAATAAATGCCTAAACAGAAGCAAATGCCCTGGGCCCCTTGCCCTTGCCCCTGCCTGGGGACTGGCGGCCGGGGTCCCTCTCCACACCAGCCCGGCTCCAGACCACCCCCTTGCACAGCTGACCCTCACAGACAACAATTCCCAATGCCTCCCCCACTTCAGCCATGGCGGCGCGTTGGCAACTTTGATGACTGTGGTTTTCCTTTTTATAAGGTCTCTAATGACCTGTTATTTCTGGCCTTCTCTTTAATCGGCTTCCAGAACTCTGCTGGCAAACTACCTAACCAGGGCGGGAGGAGTCTGGTTCTCACCAGTCTGGGGAGCGCGGCCCTGTGGTTGGCCCTGGATGTCACCAGCCTTCCTACCAGTTTGGTGATCTTAGGGAACAGGGCGTACATTTGACCGAGACTCGGCAGCTCTGGCTCCGTGTGCCACCTAGGAGAACTTCACTGGCCTTGGGAATCCTGCATCCCACAGGAGGGAATACAGCGGCCTGCTCCTGTTCTTCCCCACTAGCTGGCTTGCAGAAGGCCAGGCAACTCCACATCCCGATGCCTCATCCTCCCTGACACCTCAGCGCCCCAAACACTTGTCCATAACACATTTCAGGCCTTGTGTGTCTTCCCATCCCGTTCCCAGTCCCAACCCATTTCCTCTGCCCGTGTCTACTTGCTTGGCAAGGACCAGGGCCACTTGGGAAACACAGTCCCTGCCTTTTCTGTCCACCCGCCCTTGGGCAGGTTCTCCTTGGGTCCCAGGAGCTGCCACTCCCAACACATCTCAGATGCTCTCTTTTTCTCTCTCTGTGCTTCTAGGCAAGGGCACCCGTGCCACCTCCCCACTTCTCACCCACCCAGGAAACCGTGAACCAAGGAGTAGTGCCTTCATCTGATAGAAGGCTGTGTTGCCTTAAAGCGCCCTTAGGCTTTGCGGGAGGTGCAAATAATATTTGTAAAGCTGCCAACCTCTCAGATCTGTTCATTTTCCAGGAGCTTCAGAGGGAAAGGGTATGAGTACACGGCAGGCACGTGATTTCAAAACTGCTAAAACACCCCTCTGGTTTCACAGGGGGCGGGGGTGGAGGGCGGGGTGGGGGAAGCAGTTCAACACCTGGTGGCTAACACTGCCTCCTTTGTTATCTCAGCAAAATTCAGAGCATCGTGTAGCGAGGTAACTATAGTAACCGTGGAGAGAGCTACATTTTAGGATCCTGAATTGTGTTACACATGTCACTTATTTCCTATTACTGACATCTGGTCCCCAGACACAGGAAGCGGACTGGGTGGGGCTCTGGCCTGCTCCCCAGCCGGGTCACTTGCCAGCAGTTGGGGCTTGGGCCCACTCGGAAGCGTCTCTCAGCCTCAGTCCCCACGGCTGTAAAAGGGAATAAAACAAGGCCTCTGCAGGGTGGCCATGGCAAGGAGACAAGCCCACTGATTGAGGAAAAGCGCCGAACGCGCAGTGCCTGGCACGCAGCGAGTGCGCGATGAGCTGGTGGCTCTTATTTTGATAACTAATTGCTGTACTGCTGGGTGGATAAGATAAATATAGAATGGAAGCTGCAGAAGGCAGCGGGAGGACAGGGCTGACAGCGGGGACTTTTTGAGACTGATGATTTGATTGCTCCAAGATCTCTCAAGCCGGCCATTTATTTTGGTTGCAAGGTGAGCATCATCCGTGTTGATGGCTGCTGTTAATAATTAAGGGACAATGACTTCCAAGGATGTTCTTCCAGCACTTGTGGGATGAGCCAGATCTGTCTCTTATAACCTCTCTGTATTAACATGCACACAACCTAACCTCTGAGCATGGTAAAACAAAGTTGGCACAGTGATCTCACTACATGGAATAATAAAGAGAAAAAAATTACCGAGAGGAATTACTGAGAGCTGAATGAAGGTCGAACATGATAGTGGGACAGGAGGAATGTGGGATACAGAAAGATTTCTCCCAAGTTCTCTCCGCCAAACCTAGCTGCTTGTTACACATAGCAAACAACTATACACTTGTAGGTCAATGAAAATGAGTCAGAGATTTTTCTCCCTGAGTTAGTTTATTGTGCCAACCTGGCCCATAAACACATGTGGGGTTAATTGAAGGGCGGAGGGATAAATGGCTCAGTGAGCCTCGCCTTTCGAGTTCTCGGGTCTCTTGTTTGTGGTTGGTTGGACCAGGGTGGAGCTGCCTTAGCCAGTTCCCTGCTTCAGCTGGCAAGGCTCACTTCCTGCAAGACATCCCCAAGGAGAAGCTGCATGGACCTACCCCGATGCAGCTCTGGGTGCTGGAGCACCCATGTGGAGACCCCTGCCAGCGCTGAGATGCTTACACGCTCACTGATTCGGCTTTCCTCCTGCAGTTGGCATCATAGTGTGTGTTTTATGAGATGGAGGAGGACTTTGTGGATTGGTGTCGGACATATGGGTTAATGTTGGACTTGTGGGTTTGGGCAACACTGGGTTGGGATGTTTTCTTGATATGCACTTAACCTTTATATAAAACTCTCTTAAACATATGAGTTTCTGTGGATTTGTTTCTCTAAAGTACCCAGACTAGCACACTCCCTAAGGATTATCAGTCATCTAGAGCAATCAGACTATATAGTCTGTCCCACCCTAAGTAGGGCCCACTCCCTTCTGATAAGGATAGTAGTAGATTGTTTCCCCGAAGAAGAGCCCAGGGAGGTCAAGCCCACTCAAGGTGACCAAGGTTAGGCCACCATCATGAATCTAGGGTCTGCTCTTGTCATATGGATACCTTTAGTCCCTCCCCTTCCTATTATGTGTACACCCCTAGCTTATTCCCTTCCTGTTACACTTATGCCTACTGTACATCCCTTTCCTGTGATGTGTATGCCTATTGTACAGCCCCTTCCTGTGACGGATGTCTTTACCTGTAATTAGGGGGCATGTATGCCCCCAAAGATATATAGGCTTTGGTTAGTAATAAATCGCTCTCTCCCGCACTCGCTCCTGCCCTCTCGTTTCGGCCATGTGGGATGGGCAGTATGCACTCGGATGTGTTCGGATCAATGTGGGGATCAGTAACTCTGTGGGTAGGAATCTGGTTGTTTCCCAAGTGTGGTGCATGAAATCACTTTAGGAGGTGTGTAGACAAAAATGGGATCTCTTAATTGTGTTATTTGTTCTAAGCTACATGAAAATAAACACAGCGGGGCTTCACAAAGTTCATGGGAAATTTCAGTGATCTTTTCATTTCCATTTTTGAAGCCCCTTAGTAGATCAAGCCCATGATTTCACAGATAACATTGCTTAGAGCAGTGTTTCTCAACCTTCCTCATGCCGCAACCCTTTCATACAGTTCCTCATGTTGTGGTGACCCCCAACCATAAAATTATTTTTGTTGCTACTTCATAACTGCCATTTGGCTACTGTTATGAATCATGTAAATATCTGATAGGCAGGATCTATTTTCATTATTACAAATTGAACATAATTAAAGCATAGTGATTAATCACAAAACAATCTGTAATTATATATTGTGAAATATTTGTTTTCCGATGGTCTATGATGCAACCCCTGTGAAAAAAGGGGTCACAACCCACAGGTTGAGAACCGCTGGCTTAGCGTGGCAATCGGTAAAAAAATTAATCCACGTAAGGACACTTATGAATGCCATAACAGATACGCATGGATAAGGCAACAACTGTGAGGGTGCTGTACATGACTGAAGCCCTGGCTTCAGTGAGTAGTGGCTGTTTCTGTGAGCCCAGCGTTCCCTGCAATGCCATTGACAGGGGGCATTCGGACTTTGCAGGCCCATCCAGTGTCCAGCTGTTCTTGAGGGCCTGTCTACGTGCTGGGCACGGGATAAATGTCCGTCTAGGGATTCTGCTCAAGCTGTACTACATTTAGTATTTTTGTATGTCTCAGTGGTCTCACTGGGGACAGCCATGTGATCTAGGTCTGGTCACTGAAATGTTGAGGATCTATCAGATGGGTGGGTCATGGGAAAGTTTCCCTGGCTCCTAAGAAGGGGACATGGGAAGAAATGACCCCCTTTCTACCTGTGTGCTGCTATAGCTCCGTGTGATGTCTTTGACTGCAGCTCCAGTGGCCCGGTACCCATGAGAGACACACCCTGAGGAGAGCACTTATCCGCCCTAACCCAAATCGGCTGCTGTAGCACAGAATCAGACTCATAGCTACTCTACGCAGGGTTTCCAAAGCTGTAAACCGTGACGGGAGCACCAGTGTCATCGTTCTCTAGAGCACGGGTTCTCAACCTTCCTAATGCCGCGACCCTTTCATACAGTGCCTCATGGTGTGCTGACCCCCCCACCCAACCATAAAATTATGTTCATTGCTACTGTCACTCTGCTACTGTTATGAATCGCGTGACCCCTGTGAAAGGGTCATTCGACCCTCAAGAAGGTCACAACCCACAGGTTGAGAACCGCTGCTCTATAGGAACGGCTAATGGGTTTGAACCATTAAACTGTGGTCAGTAGTCCAGCACCACCAGGGATTCTTCAAGACCTACCTACCCTAGGAAAAAGTCCAGAGAAAGAGACGCAGACACCACCGAGCTGCTGAGTCAGCTCGCACCTGGGATCATATAGTTTCTTGCCACATACACCAGTTTGAAGTCAGTAATTTTCCTTTCTTGAGCTGAAAGCATCCTGCTGATAGGCCACAGTCCAGCTGTACTGATAAATCCATCCAACGAGCTGGCATCTTATACTGAGAGCTATCGGAAGGATCTTACATTTAAAGCCCTAACTGGTAACATACTCTGAGAGCTGGACTTGACCAGCAGAGAAAGGATCTAGGCTCACTGAGGCTGCCGAGCACACTCAACCACCCCCCAGGGAGCCACTTTTATTGCTCCCATCTTCCAGGTGAGGAAACGGGGACCCAGCGAGCCCCGCACACCAGCAAGTGTCAGATCCAGGGCACTGGAGTCAGCTCTGTCTGTCTGTCTGATCAAAACCCTGCAGGGTGACCCACAGACTGAGTCTGGCGGGGAGCTAAACTAGAGGAAGGTTTGAAGGACTCTCAGTCAGCAAATGGGGCAGGGGTCGGGGTGGGGAGTAGATCCAAAAGGGTTTCTTAGAATTTTTTTTTTTTAGAAGGTACTCCCTCTCACTTTGCTGCCACATCTGAACCAGGCACATAATGCTTGGAAGATACAAACTTCCTGGTGAGCTGTAGAATCCATCCGTCAACAACTACTTATTGAGCTTTGGACATGGGCCCAGCTGCCAGGGGAGCTGCGCTTCAGAGTCCCACGGAGAAAAGGATCAGACCATGGTGCCCACCGCAGGCCCGGGTGAGAATAATGATGGAAATATAAAGGTAAAGTGCCACACCTAGCGTAGAGGTCTGGCAGCTCTTTAAGCATCTGGCATCCCCAAGCTTGGGCTCTAGTCTAGAATCAGGGAGACTGGGGTTCAAAGCCCAGCTCCTGCCATGCGCCCCTGAGGAACGTGCCTCTCACTGAGCCTCAGTTTTCTTATCTGCAAACTGGAAATGCCAGTAGTGCTTCCTTCTAAAGCCTGCGGTGCTGATTTGGTGGGATGAGGCCGGGGCTGTTTTGTCCCCGTACAAAATCGCTATAGACACCGGAGGCTGTTACCTTTCATGATCCTTTATGAAAAAGCGCATGCCCACAATGACGTACTCATCTAGAACAGAGCTGGAGTCCGCGGGAGAGTGGCTACAGATCTGGGTCACACTGCCAGGTGTGAATCCCGTCCTATCCTTCCCCCTTCCATTCAAGAAGACCTCACTCTGGGAATACTGCTGGAGTCTGGGGCAGCCTCAGGAGATTCCCAGGGCCCCAGAGTGGAAGAAAAGCAACCGAGGGCCCAGAGGCCAAGGGGCCACGTGGGCAGGACCAACAACACACATCCCTCGGTGGTCGACTAAGTGGACAGATGACTCAGACCCAGAAACGTCCTCCTGTGTTGGCCTTGCGTAAGCCCCCAGGACAGTGCAAAAGCATCGTGTGTGTGTGTGTGTGTGTGTGTGTGTGTGTGTGTGTGTGTGTGTGGTGGGGGGAGCCCACAGGAAGCGTGGAGGGATAAGCTTTTACACCAGCCCAGCAGGGCGGAGGCCTGGACTTGGGGCCAGAGTTCTAGAAAAGAAAGCATTGTTTCTTAACCCCTTCAGTTATGGACTGAGATTCAAACCAGCCGAGAGGCAAGCGGAGTTCGGAGCTGCTTGTTGCCAGGAAATCAGGGTGGCGACAAAGGCCCACAGATCCAAGCAAGGAGACCCTGCAGAGGAGATGACGGGGAGAGGGCCCGACTGCAAGGTCCCAAGGAGCCTTTGGTGCACGAAACAAGGAAGAAACAGCAGGAGCACAGGAACAGATAAACCCTCCTCCTGGAAAGTGACACGCCCACCCCACCCCACCCGCGCCCCCCTAGCCTTTCACACCTCATTCTTAGGAACTCCAGAGACTGGGGCTTTCAGCCAGGGCTTCGCAATTAAAACTGTTAGGATGGCACACCTTTCCTGGCTAACGTGGTCCTGGCGGAAGACCTGTGAATTTGTGATTTGACACTTCTGTGCAAACATCGGACTCACTCCGCTGGGCGGGAGGGTGTGCGGAGAGCCAGCTCGGGTTTCCCTATTAGCCTCCAAACCCTGCTGTGAAGTTCAGATGAAAATTGAACCAGCAAGCTCTTTAAATGGGCGCTGACAGCTTAAGCCCGAATGTATGAAGCTGCAGGCCACAGAGCAGGCCCTGTGCTCCAAGAGTGCGCGGTGAGGGGTGAGGGGCTCTGACTCAGAAGAACGGGGCCTAGATGTCATTGTCGTCACTTGTTCATATCTGAGAGCCTGGGGACACAGCCTTTGAGGGGGCAGGACATGAACCTTCGCGGTAGCAACGTCTTCGGCACCTAACAAAAGGCAGTCCTGCCTATCTCCAGGCTAGCCTCCGTCCATTGGAAAGGTCAAAGTACGGAGGAGGCGCTGACAACCACGAAATCTCAGGAGCTGACAGGGGCTGTGTCCGCCATCCAGGCCCACTCTGGCATCTGATGGCAGGGTAAAGCCAGACCCAGGAGAGCCAGGGCAACGTTTCCCAAGTCACAGAGCATTGCTGGCTGCAGCTGGGCTTCTCTGCTCCGGTCTTGTCATTCACTGCACTGAACATCTGCCAGTGTTCTGGTTCCTTCCCCGACTATTGGATAGCTTCTTGGGTGTATGGGTAATGGGGGTCACAGGGCCCCAAATGCCAATGTGGGAGTCAAAGAAGCCTCCAAACCCCAAATCCCTGCTCCTCACCTCCTGGAAGCTAGGTGTGACCTGGCTCAGCCAACAGGACACTCAAGCAAGCCTACAGCAACGTCCAGCCTGCTCACATATTGGCTCCATCCCAGGAATAGGGCAGACTAAACGGAGTGGGATGCCTCTAGGCACTACGTGGGGACGCTGTGCTTGTTGACCCACAGAAGTGGAGCTGAGTGCCTTAGGTGAAGCTTACTAGAGTGGGGTGGCTTTGCACACTTCATGCAGGGAGCTGGGTGTGCTGACGCCGGGAGCTTGTACTGAATACTTTCTGATTGAGGCTTACAGCAGAATGATAAGCCCTTCTGGGCATTTATGAACAGACTTGAAAGAACTTTGTAACATGTCCTGATAAACAACTTTACTGTGAGCAATTCTCACAGGCATTACAACCTGTCAATTTCCTTAATAAACCCTTTAATCATGATTTTTGTCTGTGGGTTCTGTGTAGCCATTGCAATGGATATTGGAAACCAGAGAGGTAACATAGAAAACAGTAGTTAAGACAATACATATAAGTCAGTGATTAAAATCCATTGAGCATGACTAGCGTAGTTTCTTCACATTTCAGGATCTCTTCACATCAGAGCCCTTTACAGAAAGCCCTTAAGTCAGTAAACTTGAACACTAGAGAATGCACAGCAATACCTTCTCTCTACCTAGCTGTAAATAGATACACACACACATAAACATTTACTACACTTATGTATTACTTAGTAGTACACATCTTGAGACTACTCACTGCCATTGAGTCAATGCTGACTCATAGCCACCCCATAGGACAGGGTAGAACTGTCCCTGGGTTTCTTTTTGTTGTTGTTGTTGTTGTTTTGTTGTTTTCTTTAATCATTTTATTAGGGGCACATACAACTCTTATTACAATCCATACATACATTAATTGTGTAAAGCACATTTGTACATTCATTGCCCTCATCATTCTCAAAACATTTGCTCTCCACTTAAGCCCCTGGCATCAGCTCCTCATTTTCCCCCTCACTCCCCCGTCCCCCCTCCCTTATGAACCTTTGATAATTTATAAATTATAATTTTTTCATATCTTACACTGTCCGATGTCTCCCTTCACCCACTTTTCTGTTGTCAGTTCCCCCACCCCACTGGGTTTCTAAGACTAACACTTTACGAGCATAGAAAGTCCCATTTTTTTCTGCAGTGGCTGGTGGTTTTGAACTGCTGACCTCGCAGTTAGCAGCCCAACTCGTAAACACTTTGCCGCCAGGGCTCCATATATACGTAATACGCTACATGTTAGGGGAATGTCTGGCTCGCTTTGGTATCTGCACATAGTAGACCCTTGAAAAATATTGGTTGGCAGAATGAATACATGATAAACTAGTGTTGAACTTGAGGATGACAATGTAAGCATACGAAAAAAAACCCCACTAACATTTCTAGAGAGTAACTCCATGCAGAAGACTGGACTGAGCATTTTCTCTTTCAGTTCCCACCAGACCATGGCCCTGTGAGGGCAGGGCCTCCTCTTTGTTCACCGCTGTATCCTCGGCTGGCCCATAGTGGACACCCTATGCTCTCTGCCGAGGAACTAGAAGGTCCTAGGAGTTGGCACTGCTATTGGCCATCCTCTCACGGACAGGTGAGGAAACTCAGGCTGAGGAGTTCACCGACTCGCCCAAGGACAGAGTAGCGTGAGCCTGGAGCCTGTGCCCTTAACACAGGTGCGTGTGGCTTCACTCCTGGGCGCTGCCAACTGAGAATACAGTGGAGGGACAGACGCATGGGGAAACACCTTTCTGAGGCTCATCTTGGGGACGAGGAGAGCATGTAGGTTAGGAGCTAGGGTTTACTCTGAGAGGCCTAGGAGTTGAGATGGTCCTTAAATGCCTGTGTTGTTGGTAGTCTGGGAATGAGCCTGGGCTCCACGAGGTGCCTGAGCATAAAGTGAGAAGCAACAGAGACAACTGCGCAGAGGCCTGCACTGTGTGTTGTAGCTCTCCACACACGGTTAGCCTGCAGCACAGGAAAGAGGGTTTCTGAAACCCCGAGAAGATAAACATGGATTCTGGAGGCTGCCAAAGAAACCCGGTGCTGGCTTCTCTAAGGTTGATTTCATTTCTTTCCTTAGAAAATCAAAGAGCTCAGGCTCTTGTGTGTCTGTGACTCTAGTACCGCTTGAACCAGAGTGAGTAATATTTTGTATAAAAAGAACACTGTGGTGCGGCCACTTGGGCGAGTTCTGGAAAGCGTAGTCATACAGTTGCCATATGACCCAGCAGTTGCATTAATAGGCATCTATCCAGAGAAATGAAAACTTACGTCCACATAAAAATCTCTACATGATTATTCATAGAAGCTTTATTTGCCATTGCCTAAAACTGTGGGGGGACGGGACAAGGTGTCCCTCAATAGAAGAGAGGTTAAATAAACCATGGTATATTCATGTGAGCAATAAAAAGAAGTAAACCACTGACGCACAGGCAACAGCTTGGTGGATCTCAAGAGCTAAATGGGAAATGCCAGTCTCAGTATAAAATGACAAAAGTATTGTGATGAACTGACTAGTGGTTGCCAGGGGTTGGGGATAGGACGGGGAGGGGGAGAGGTCTGATTTTAAAGGTAGTACAAAGGAGAGCTTTGTGATGATGGAATGACCTTGATCTTGATTGTGACGATGGTTACACGAATGTACACATGTGATTAAATGGCGTAGTTATACACACATCCACATGCCCCAAGACACACATGCATTGTGTCAATGTCACTTTCCTGGTTTTGATATTGGACTATGGCTACATCCCATATAACCATGGGAAAGGGGTACACTGAACCTCTTGGCATAATCTTTGCAGATTCTTGGGAATATGTGAATCAAAACAAAAACCCAGCTCCCTGCCGTCAGAGAGACTCAGACTCATAGACGCCCTGTAGGATAGAATAGAGCTGCCCCACTGTGGTTGCTAGGATGGAAGATTGATGGAAGTAGCCCTGCTCACCTTTCTCCGGAGGAGAGAAGAGCCACCACCTCTCAATGAGCAATTTAACCACTGCACCATCAGGGCCCTTACATGAGTGTATCATGATTTCAACAGAAAAAGTCTAGAGGAAAATTATGGTTGAAAGTATTCCCTGGTTTCTCAAAGTTTTCGTGGTAAACACTGTAGAAATTCCAGGGAGGTGGAAAAATGTACCTGCCTTTTGTACACAGAAAGATTCTTTATTGTTATTATTTTTTACATCTTCACAATATTCCATTTCATTAGTATACCAGAGAGAGAGAGAGAGAGAGAGAGAGTGAGAGAGAACTCTGCCCATGAATACTTATGTTATTTACATTTTTTTGCTATAGTAAATAGCTATTAAAAATAGCTGGCATATACATTAGTCAGCTTATCCATTGTTTCTGTGATTAAGTCAGCAATATAAATTCCTTGAGGTGGCAAAACCAGTTTCCTTAATAATTACATTAGATTGCTATAGTTATGTTGTAGTTTAAGCAAAATATAATTTTTTCAAGGAGCCCCAAATTGTATAAACATTGTTAGTGGGGAAAATAAGAAGTTCAAATCTACTACAACAGAAAGCGTTTCGAGTTGGTTAATTTAAGCTACTCGTTCATCTATTGATTTAAAGTACCAAACTCACTATTGAAATACAGTTCGTTTTTACCTAGATCCAGAAACGATGCAGTGAAATCTTGTCCCCCTAAATAAAACAATTCACATTGAATAAGACTAGTACTATGATCATGAATCCAGAAAGGCATCTCCCAACCCCAATGACATAACGGGGTGCCAACGTGTTAAATAAAATGTTTTTCCTTTAGTCGAAAACCTTTTCTTTTTTTAAAAAATCTAGTCAAATGAGCTGCATATAAATATTTGGAATGTTAAGAAGCGTCTGCTTTGTGCCTGGAAATGGAGTGTTTTATTCATCCTCTCAAAGTTCATGGTACAGTGTGTGGGTGAGGTTTTCTGGGCAACCTTTCCCTTTTCAGCCTTTGCTGCCATGAAGCCAAAATGTGGGCTTAGAGTTTGAGTTCTGCAACCCACAAACAATGTGGCGAAGGCCAGGAGCATAAGTATTAATACTTCTGGAAGGTCCCCCATTTGGTGAGTCACACAGCAGCACCCCAGGGAACGGTGGTTTCTGGCCCTTCTGCTGTCTGGCTTTAGCAGGCAAGTGGAGAGGGCGCCCTCTAGGGGACAACACAGCAAGCACCCTAACCTGGGAGAGAACTTGGCAGGGTTTTTAGGCTTTACCTAAAGGACATGCGTCTGACACTTTCAAAAACTGAATCTATCTCCAAATAACGGATGTGTGTGCTCATGCATACATATGATTACAGTCATCTAAACAGATGATATCAGGGAGAGTAAACAAGAAATGAATGATAGTATTTGTTTCGGAGGGATGGGTGAGGGGAGTGGAAGGCAGAGGAAGGGAGACAGAAAGGAGAGCCTTCCATTGCCTCCCCTACAAAAGCCCAGAGAGTTGAAAGAGTGATCCCATGAATACTCACAGACTCACCCCTAGATTTCACAACTGTTAGCCTTGCCATATTTGCTTTATAGATTCACATCTCACAATACAATATTGTAGACCCTTTCAAGGTTGGACTGTATGTCATTTATTCCGTGAAATGCATTTTATTAATAATAACACCCTGGTGATGTAGTGGATTAAGCATTGGGCGGTTAAGGTCGGCAGTTCAAACCGACAGCCGTGGTTTCTGGGAGGAATTACAATACGTGAGAAAGTCGCAAAATTCAGGCTCAGACCTCCTACCCCCCGGTGAATTTATTTTAGAGGACAGCACTGAAGCTGTAGCTCAGGGAGAGGGGCATGTCTGATCAGAGCACACGGGAACAAAGAAGGGGAGGAAGAGAGAGTGGAGCACAGCCTGGCCCACCAAGCCTTGACGAAGATATTCCCACTCAGAGCAGCCAATCCACACAGAAGACCATATGGCCAGCCCCACTACAAGACACGACATCCCTCACTGACCCATAGCCCTACAGGGGACAACACGGGAGACACAGTGTGGAAATTCCACCCAATCTGATCCCACCACACTGAGGCAAAACACTAAGGGCGTGCAACAGAACAGCAAGGAGAACAGAGCAACAAAGTCCCCAGGGAGCACCAAAAATAAACTTTGGAGCCAGGGCTTGGCACCCCATCAGACTCGACCAGAAAACACTCCTAAAGGCCAACAAACAGTCCTTGAACTTAAAAAAAAAATAAAAAAAATTCAAGCTCAGAGCCAACTAATTGTCATCAATCAATTCTGACTCACCGGTTTCTGAGGCTGTAAATCTCCCTCTAGATGGCTGGCTGGTGGGTTCAAATTGTTGACCTTGTGGTGAACAGCCCAATGTGTAACCGACTGCGCCTCCAGGGCTCCTTGGCCCAGAGAAGGCTCCACACACACTGTGATAGTTCTGAGAGTTTCCTCCATTTGCTTTCAGGTCCCACAGTTACCTCACGGCCTTTGATTTCACAACTGCCGTGACCCTGATGAAACAGACAAGGCTCCACAAAGTTCCCGGACTTGGAGTCCTGCAGGGCTCATCCGAGTTGTGTCTGGCATTTGGGCCTTTTTGCAATTCTCCTTCTGCTTTTCCAGACCTGTCTCACTTCAGACTCCAGGGTGGTTCAAAGCAGGATGGGTCATCGCACTCTGCAAGGAAGTGGCCAAGCCTCCAGTCAACTCAGGGCAGGCCCGCCAGGGGGCAGGGAGGAGGCTTGGGGTGGCCATGGCATCAAGCCTTCTGTGGGCGCTCTGGAAAATTGCTTTGTGCCCACAAATCGCAGTGAGCTGCTAACTGGAAGCTCGGTGATTCAGAGCCATCCGTTGTTCTGGAGGAGAACGGCAACCTCAGAACCCTGCCCAGTCTGGGGCCTCCTCCCCAACGTGGTTACGTTCGAGCTTATTGCTGCAGCGGCTGCATCAATCCATCTCTTTGAGGGGCTTTCTCGATTTTGCTGCCCCTCTGCTTTAGCAAGCATGTTGTTTTTTCTAGGGACCGGTCTCTTTTGATAACATGGCCCAAAGTATGTGAGAAGAAGTCTCGCCATCTTCACTTCTAAGGAGCATTCTGGCTGTACTTCTTCCAGGGCATCTTTTGTTGTTGTTGTTCTGCAAGCCCACCGCATTTCTAAATGCATCAAGCGTTCTGTGGTGCTGCTGCGTCCTTGTCCAACTTTCACATTCATTGAAGATGCCCTGGCTTGAGCAAACAGCACCTGCGTCCTCAAAGTGACATTCTTGTTAGCTAACACTTTAAAGACGTCTTGTGCAGCACAGGTGCTTAGGGCAATGTTGTCCCCACTGTCACAGAGTCACTATTGACTCACATAAGACAGGGCAGGACTGCCCCTGGGAGTTTCTGAGACCGTAACTCTTCACAGGAGTGGAAAGTCAAGTCTTGCAGAGCAGCTGGTGGTTTCAAACTGCTGACCTTGTGGATTGCACCCCAATGTGTAACCACTGCACCACCAGGGCTCCTTGCTCAATGCATTATGTCCTTTGATTTCTTAACTGCTGTTTTCATGGTTTGAACCAAGTAAAATGAAATCCTTGATAGAGTCAATCTTTGTTTTCCAATTAACCATACTGTTTGCCTGTTGGTAGAGTTGGGAGGACTTTGGTTTTCTTGATATTTAGTCATCCCTGCTGGTTGTCATCCACACTGAAGGCTGCAGTCCTTGATCTTCATCAGCAAGTGAGTCAAGTCCTCCCTGCTCTCAGGAAGCAAGGTTGTATCACCTGCATGTGGAAGGTTGTTAATAAACCTTCTTCCAAATCTGATGCCGAGTTCTTCATATAATTCAGCTTCTCGGATTATGTGCTCAAAATACAGATTGAATAAATATGGTGAAAAAATACAACACTGACGCACGCCTTTCTTGATGTTAAACCCTGTGGTGTTCCAGTTTTGTTTGAATGGCTACCTTCTGGCATCTGTACAGGTTCTACACGAGTACAATGAAATATTCTGGCACTTCTATTCTTCCAGTGTTATCCATAGTTTGTTATAATGTTATGATCCACACAGTCGAGTGCCTTTGCAAAGTCAATAAACACAAGTCAGCATCCTTTTGTTACTCTGCTTTCAGCCAAGATCCCGCTGACATCAGCAAAGCTCTCCCTCAGGTCTTGTCCTCTTCTGAACTCCCTGTAGACACATTGCTGTAATAATTATTGAATTATTTTCAGCAAGATGTTACTTGCATGTGATATTAATGATATTGTTTGATAATTTCTCCATTGTTGGGTCAACTTTCTTTGGAATTATGTTAGACAGGGTTCTCTAGAGAAACAAGACCAGGACACTTATGGTTTTAGATAGATGGATGGATGGATGGATAGACAGATAGATAGATAGATAGATAGATAGATAGATAGATAGATAGATAGATAGATACAACATAAGAAATAAACAGCTAATTAGTCTATAGAGCAGTACAATTGGCTCAGTGCAACTCAATTCCGTGAGACAGTTAATACACTGGCAGTCCTTCAACTCACAAGGGCTGCTGGGTGCAAGTCAAGGAAGCAGATAGCTGAGTCTTCTGTAGAGTAATTCAGGCCAATCCGGCCACAGGCAGCAAATAGCAGGGCAGGTCACCAACAGTCAGCCAGATGACAGGGTCCAACAGTCCCCAGTTCAAGTGATGAATACACCAAGAGTGTGGCAAAACAGGTCTTGAAGGAACCTCAAACTATAGCAACACGGTCCACAGGTTGGATGTCCCACAGGTATTGTAGCTTGCAAGTTGAGGCAGAGAACCAGCTAAGGCAGCCACACACTGGTCCGATCATCAAAGAGCAACAGACAAAAAAGGCGAGGCTCACCAAGCCATTTATCTCTCCGCCCTTCAATTAAACTGCCCTTCAATTAATCCCACATGTGTTCATTGGCCAGGTTGGCATCATAAACCTACCTATCATAGCAATGGTCACAAATATGGATCTCTTCCAGTTGGCCATGTAATGAGGTGTCTTTGAAATTTCTTAGTGTGGACCAGTGAATGACTCCGTGCTCCATCAGTTTGTTGGAACATTTCCATAGGTATCCAGTCAATTCCTGGAGCCTAGGGTTTCCCCAGCGCCTTCAGTGCTGCTTGGACTTCTTCCTCCACTGCCATCAATCGGTTCTTGATCATATGCACCTCTTGAAATAGCTCAACGTCGACTAGTTCTCTTTGGGCTAGTGATTTTGTGCATCTCCTTGTGATGCACTTTGAATTTATCAAAATTTTGCTCACGGAATACTTTGATATTACAGCTCGAAGCTTGAAGTTTTTGCTTCAATTCTTTTAACTTGAGACATGCTGAGTGAGTTCTTCTGTGCTGGCTTTCTAACTCCAGGCCTCCGCCCATTTCACCATAATGTTCTGCCTCGGCTTCTCCAGCTGCCTTTGGGACTTTGTGTCAGAGCACGTTTCAGTCTCTTCTGAGAGCCATGTTGGGCTTTTCCTTCTTTCTCCCATTTAAGGACCTTTAGGGTTCTTCAGTTTTGTTTTTGTTTTGTTTTTTTAGAAATTGGTGTTTATTGTTCATCATCCTTATTTCCATCTTCTAAAAGCCCAAGGAAGAACAGCTCAAGACCCCACAGTGGTTTTTCCTGTCCACTTAGGGGCCTGAGCAGCAGTCTTCAACGGTGGGCTGCAGTCTTCAGTCCGGAACTACGAACCGGCGCTGAGCGTACCTGCGCGCCCTTCAGACCAGTCTGCTACCTGAGGCTGCGCGCCAAGAAATTCAGGAGCAGTTTAGTCATTCCGAAATTCTTCCTCGGTCACACCCTTTTCAGCAGCCGTCTGCTCTTCCTTTCCAATCTCTTCTAGGTCTCTATAGAAGCAGAGGTGAGGCATGACATCCCCCGGGCGCTCCAGGGAGATGGAGCCCCGCATGCGCAGAACTCCTGGGGCCAGTATCCACCACTTCAGACCCAGCGAATGAGCGATTCGAGTGATGGCGTGTTTCACACTCACTGGCCCTGTTTGGGCTGCGGATATTGGGCAGCTCCATGGTCTCTTCCCACAGCGGTAGTCAATATGACTCCTGTGTGCTTCGTCTGGTGAAGTCCACGGGTATAGTTGCTGATTATGTCATTGAAAAGAGGTGTTTGCAATAAAGAGGTCATTGGTCTTGCAAAATTCTATCATCTGATCCCCAGCTGCGCTTCCATTGCCACAGCCTTATTTTCCAAGTACTGTTCCTTCCTTTTTGTGTCCTGCTTCCATACACAATAACTGCCAATCATTATCAAGGTATCTTGATTGCATGTTTGGTCCATTTTAGACTGCAAAGGGAGTAGAATTCTTGGATGTCATGGTTGGTGTGTAAGTTTGAGTAAATTTGCATTAACCAAATTAGGTGTCTAAATAAGATAGACATCTTATTACAGACAGCATGGTGCATTTGATAGCCCTTGAAACGCTCTGTTCCATATTGGAGGTGACACCATCCCTCTTGAACTTGTCATCCCCAGCACAGTAAACCACACGATCGTCTGATATAAAATGGCCAATAGCAGTCCATCGCAGCTTATGAATGCCCAGAACATCCATCCATGTAGTCAATTAGTCCCTTTTGTGATGGGTAAATTCTAGCCACTATGCCTGTGGTTACAATCCCATTTTGGAAGGAGTTCTCTGTTATGCTAATAGACAGGTTCAAGGTGAGATGTATTCTGAGTTTATATATTACTAGAGGGTATAAATCAAGTCACCATTGCTTGTTTCCTTGCGAGTATGGTTTGTTGAAAGACAGAAATGACACCCCCATATAAAAGCGGTATTGCAGAAGCAGGAAGAGTGAGAATTCCCAGGACCATCAAGGAAGAAGAGGCACCAGTGGAAGACATTGGCAATCTCTGTCTTAAGTGGCAGAGGCCATGCTCCCGTGAGACCAGGGGCTGAGGCCAGGAGGCAGAGCAGAGACCATGAGACTGTGAAGCAGGGCACCAGGCAGGCTTCCTGACCCATGGAGACCAGAGGTCAAAGGACCATGTAGCTGAGACACCAGAGAGAGAGAGACTTGGCTGCTGGCTGAGGAAAAGTACTGTTGTGGACAAAAGACTATATGCTTAATGATTTTCTGCTCCTGGCTTGTGGTAACCTGGTAACTTCCCTAATAAACCCCTGTAACCATGGGAATTGTCGGTGAATTATGTGTGATCATTACAATAGATTATAGAACTGTAGAATATACAGTGTTATGGGAGGGACAGTTGGTATCAGGACATGGAGGATGGAGGCCTCTCTGGACTCTCTGCCTCCTGGCCATCAGCCTCTGGCTGGTAAGGAGTTGGAAGTCCCCTCCCTTGTGCAGCCAGCAAAGGTCAGAAATGGCCTCCTTGGTCTGCAGGGCCGGCCTCAACCCCAACTATATGGACATCCCCCTCCTCCCTCAGAAGAATGCACTTCAGAGGACAGCACTGGGGCTACGGCTCGGGGAGAGGGGCACGTTGGATTGGAGCACATGGGAGAAATGTAAAGGGATGGAGAGGGAGGCGAGGACATCCTGGCCTGCCAAGCCCTGAGAACAATGGTCCTGCTCAGAGCAGACAACGCATAGGGAGGACCGTAGGGCCAGCCCCACCATGGGACACAGTGTCCCTCACTGAACCATGGTGCTGCGGGGGACAGCACTGGGGACACAGTGTGGGAATAGTGCATGGTCTGGTCCCATCATGCTGGGGCGGGGCACTGAGGGCATGCAGCAGAGCAGCAGGGGAAGCAGAGAGATGAAACCCCCGGGGAATATCAATAATAGACTGGAGA
>NW_022103928.1:23293417-23294460 GCF_000313985.2 Echinops telfairi
TTGCCTGGTTTTTGCACTTTTTAATCGGTGGGATAAATAATTTGGAGATGAAAAGAACGGGACCAATGGTTCTGGGGGAATACGGGAGGTGGGAGAAATGAAGGTGGGGTAACCAACCCAGGGACAAGGGAACAAGTGAACTATAATCAATGGAAGGAAGGTTGTAAGATGCCTAATGGGGCTTAATCAAGGGCAATGTAGCAGCAAGGAATTACTAAACGTGCATAAAGGCCAAACATGATGGTGGGACAAGAGGGGAGTAAAAGGAAATAGAGGAAAGAACCAGGAGGCAAAGGACATTTATAAAGGCCTAATACAGGCATGTACATATGTAAATACATATATAACAAGAGGGGAATGGAACTATGTACTCATATCTATATGTTAAGAGTTAAGGTTGCAGATGGACATTGGGTCTCAGCTCAAGTACTCCCTTAACACAACAGCACTTTGTTCTAACAATCTGACCTGACTGTGATGCTCACCTTCCCAACCTAATCACTGAAGACAAAAATGGGTGCATAAGCAAATGTGGTGAAGAAAGCTGATGGTGCCCAGCTATCAAAAGATATAGTGTCTGGGGTCTTAAAGGCTTGAAAATAAACAAGCAGCCATCTAGTTCAGAAGCAAGAAAGCCCACATGGAAGAAGCACACCAGCCTGTGTGATCATGAGGTGTCAATGGGATCGGGTATCAGGCAACTAAGACCCAGAACAAAACCATACCAAAGGTGAATGGTGGGGGTAGGGGGTGGGTGGGCATGGAGTGGAAACCCAATGCCCATCTGTAGACAATTGGACATCCCCTCCCAGAGGGATCACAGGGAAGAGATGATCCAGTCAGGGTGCAGCATAGCACCAATGAAACACACAACTTTCCTCTAGTTCTTTGGTGCTTCCTTCACCCCACTATCATGACCTCAATTCTACCTTACAAATCACATTAGACCAGAACATGCACACTGCTACAGATAAGAGCCCACAACACAGGGAATCCAGGATAGATCAACCCCTCAGAGCCAACAATGAGAGTAGAGATACCAG
>NW_022103928.1:23296481-23298320 GCF_000313985.2 Echinops telfairi
CTCGAGTGAGCACACTCCACCCTATCTGTCACACGAAATGCAGCTTGTGGTGCTAGACAGGCTGCATGGCACAGCTCTTCGGGGACTCCGGGAAGTAAACAGTCCAGGGAGATTCGGAAAAGGGACCAGAACTCAACGTTCCACCAAACGGACGCAGAGTTACAATTTGTTTCTCCCCCGTGTTGTCCAGTCTCCATCAATGGCTGCCTCAAAACCCAGCTGAGTGCATCAGGTGCACAGAGAAAGAGAGACCCAAGATGGGCATCAGTACTTCCTCCGGATGGTTCTTTTGGGTCCGTTCTCTCCTCCCAAGCAGTTAGGTGGTAGGCAGCAGGGGGTAGACAGAGGGTGGGTGGCTGGCTGGCAAGGCGTACACTCAAAGGGGAGCCTGGACTGTGTGGAGAGGACACAATCGCCTTTGCTATTCTTCCTTCTTTATACTGCCTTTGTTTGTTTTCAATGCACCCCCCCCCCTTCACTGATTGCTTCCTGGGTGTAGACAGGGTGGGGAGTACACAGGGTAACGAAAGAAAACTCTAGCATTCTGCCCAGGGGCCTGGGAAAGTGTTGAGGAAATCATGGATAAGAGGGATAGCACATGAGCCATCGCCCAGTGTGTATGAACCCGCTACTCACCAGTGCGCCAGCAGGTGGGTCTGACCCTGAATTCACCAGGGATGAATTCACACAGCCCCTGAGGCCATGACTGGCCACGAGGTGGCGCACGTGTGCACGAATCCCAAGAGGATGGCAAATACTGTTGAAACTGGCTTGGGAACCAAAGGCCTCAAGAACAGGTGGGAACTTGCAGCCTAACCAAGGGAATGATTGCCCTTGAAAATGGAAAACTCAACACCAGCCAGACTGAGGAAGAAAGGGCACAGGCAGGTTCCCCGAATTAGGGACGAATGGGAATATTGTTAGGTAGCATAGCATAGGGACTGGGGCGTCCCTTAGGAATGCTTAAGAGGTTTGAGCTTCTGGCCAGGAAGGGGTGGTGCACCTAGGTGGGCGTTACACCCGGATTGGCCCTTCTAAGCCAGGTGTATTTGACTCAGCCAATGGGGTCAACCAGTATTGTCGACCACGCCTCCCAACGGGACTCCAGAAAAGGCAGAGGTTTTGCTCTGGGCTCTCTTTCCCAGCGGCTGCTACGCAATGTAGCACAGCCAGGCCACGGTTCCAGAACAGTGCCGTGGACTCTTGTCTGGTTTGTGTTCCATTTCCTGTAGAACCTGAAACTGCTTCTAACTCTCATAAAACTCACTTGGATCACAAATCAGGCTTCGATGTGAGTTCTTTCTCGTGCGGAGCCAAGGACCGAAGTATCTCTCTCCCCCGAGGGATCTAACAATATCACTGTTGATCCCACAGACTTTTAAAGAGTAAGTGAATACTATGAACAAATTAATACTTATAACGTGGGCAACATAGATGAAGTAGGCCAAACTCCTAGAAAGATCCAAACTAACTACGAAAATTCGCCCAAGAACAGATAGCTGGAATACTCCTACCCACCCCCACCAATTCTACATGATGTCCTCCTTCATTTGATGAGGCCAGCAGTACCCTAGTACCAAACCAAACCAGATGACCAGATATCCTTCATGAACATAGACATACATATCATCAGCAAAATGTCAATTCCATATCAAATACAGCAATATATATCTATGTGTCAGGGGAGCCAGCCCCTAACAAATCCTCACAGGCCCGGCAGGCACAATTGTACAGCGATAATAAGTAGAGATTATAGTAAAGTCATAGAAAATGAGAGAGAGAGAAGAGAGATTGAAATAACGGAGTCAGACACATTTCATGGTAGCATGCTCACCTCAG
>NW_022103928.1:23300105-23302048 GCF_000313985.2 Echinops telfairi
TATATGATATGTGAATGCTTTATCAAGAAAACTACTAAAAAACAAAAACCCCAAAACAAATATTCTCACCATTTAAAAATGCATACTACATAAAGTTCTAAAAAGAAGATTCAAAGTTTCCTTGCCCTAGTTACATAGTCTCCACCCCCCCCAGTAACCTCTCCTCACATTCTCTTACGATTTACAGATTCTTTCCCATAGACTATATTTTGTACAAGCATTTTGCATACTTATATATTTGTTTACATACTTTACTTACACAGGTGGGGACTTACTCCCACAACTAGTGGCACTGTTGTTGAGAAAGTAAGAATGTTCCAGCTATCATAGCACCAGTCCCTGGAGGGAAGTGTGTTTTTGCTGTGTCTTCCTAATGAAAATCAAAATAAAATTTCATTCCCTGGAACCATCCTTGGGAATTTCGGACTAAGTTTTAAATATCTTAAACAGAGTTAAATGACAATAATCGGATGAAAATGTGTTCCACATCATGGGTAAAGAAAGCAAAGTTAAAAAAGAAATGAGATAAAACATGCTCCCAATAGAAAAATTTTAAAAAACCTCACCAAGTGTTGGTTAGGATTTGGAGCAACTGGAACTTGCTCTGGCAGGAATAGAAAATGGTACCATCACTTTGAAGAACTGTTTGGCAATTTCTTATAAAGTTCAATAAATACCTGCTCTATGACCCAGGAAATTCCCTTCAAGAGCAATAAGAACATGTATCCACGCAGGGATATATACATGTATGTTCTTAGCAGTTTTTTGTAATAACCCCAAACTGGAAACAGCCCCAGCATTCATTGTTGCAGACACAGATAAGTAACAATCAAGAAGAATAACCTATAACAAGCTGATTCTAAAATGCATATGGAAAAAAAAATGCAAGAAAATGCATATGAAAAGATAAAAGAATTGAAATATCTAAAACAATTTTGAAAAAGAAGCAAGAAGTTACAAGAAATATACAACTTAATGTTAAGACTTACCATCCAGCTACAGTCCGCATACAGGAGGGCAGACACACAGACTGACAAACGAGAATGACATTGATCCACACAAGTTTGCCAAATGACTTTTGGCCAAGCTAGTAGTCTTTTCAATGGCTGCTGTTAAACTATTTGGAACCCTTAAGGAAAAAGAAAACAGCAACTGCAACAAACCAATTCTCAACCGAAACAGCACATGTCATTTTAAAAACCAACTCAAAATGGATCCTAGATCTAAATGTAGAAGATAAGACTTTTAAGAGAATAAGATAAACTATTACACACCAACCAAAGCACATTCTCAGAAACACACAAACTCCCCGTCTTAGTGAACTAGTGCTGCTATAACAGAAATACCCCACGTAGATGACTTGGACAACAGGACTTTTTTTTTCTTACAGTTTAGGAGGCTACAAGTTCAAATTCAGGGTGCCAGTTCCAGGAGAAGGCTTCCTGTCCGTTCTGGGGGAAGGTCCTCTTCTCCTTTCCACCTCTGTGGGCCCGGGCATCCCTTGCAGATCTTCTAGTGTCTCAATGTCAGCCTTCCCCAGGATCTAGGCGCTTGTCAGCACAGGCCCCGGGTCCAGAAGACGTGCTCTACTCCCAGCTCTTTCTGGATGCTACTTGAGCCCCGCTCATCTTTGCTCACTGGTTTCATCTCTTTTATACGTCAAATTAGATTGAATCAAGATACCACCTAATCCTACAGCGTGGATCCTGCCTCCCTACCATAACTGCCTCCATTCCTGACTCATGGGCATCCTTGAGGCTGGGATTTACAACACACACAGAGAGTTGGACCAGATCACCAGAGAATCATTACTTCATACTGAGAATCATGGCCTACCCAAGTTGAAACATTCAATCCATAATACTACCCAAACGGATTTAAAAAGAAACAGAAAATCTCAATAGACGTCTGTCAAGTGAAGCTATCGAATCAGCAAAAAAAAA
>NW_022103928.1:23302148-23303812 GCF_000313985.2 Echinops telfairi
CCTTTTATGCCAAAGCTGAACTAAGAAAACTACAGACCAGTGCGCCTTATAAGCATGGTGTCGCAATCCTCAGCCACAAGACTAGCACACCAAAATTAGCAGCATATTAAAAGGATTATATACCATAACAAGGTGGGATTTATCTCTGGAACGCCAGAGTGGTTAGACATAAGAAAATCAGTCAACCTAACACAGCACTTTAGTAGCATGAAGAAAAGAACCAGGTAACAATTTGGTTTCTTGGGGAAGTGGAGTGGTCATGTGCTGGGCCGCTAACCAAAAGGGCAGGGGCTTGCACATGCCAGCCACTCTGCTGGAGGGAGAGGTGGCAGTTGGCTTCTGTGACGATGACAGCCTTGGAAAGTATGGGACAACTCTCCGCTGTCCACGTCATGGGTGTCATTTTTGGGGTTTGATCATTTCAATGGATGTGGAAAAGAGCTTCTTCAAGATGAAAACATTTCTCCCTGCCCTTAAGTCAATGCTGGTTCATGGCAACCCGCTGTGGGTTGCTGAGACTGTAACCATTGACCGAAGCAAAATGCCCAGTCTTTCTCCTACAGAGCCGCTGGTGGTTTCGAACTGCCGACCACGCGGATCGCAGCTCAACAGGTGGTACTGAGGAACTGCACATCAGCGTCTCCAAAGTGCCCAGACAAGCCGTGGAAACGCTTCATCAGAGGGTTGAGCTTCGAAACAACAAAAACGGCTCTCAAGAGCAATGGGGGGGCCTTCCCAGGCTGGGTGGTAATGAGAGATTGCAGCACCAAGCGCTCATGAGACTGTCACTCAGTCTCCTGTAGAAGAGGTGGATGCGGCTATGACTGCAAGGTCACACAGGCAGAGGGCAGAGTTGTGGAACCAAAGGAGACCCTGAGAACAAGTGCCCACTTGACTGAGAAAAGGATTTCTACTGGTGGCATCAAAGAAGACACTGAAGAAGGAATTGGGAGGGGAAGGCTGGTGGAGTTGGGGGTGCACACGTCGCCAAGATGAAGGTGAGGCTGCCGAGCAGGAATTCAGAAACGATGCCCTTGAAACTAAGCTGGGCATACAGAGAGTTCTGAGAAACCACAGTCCTTCGTGAGTACACGAGAGCTTTAAATGCTGCCTCACTGGAGCGGGTATTTGCAAAACAATTCTTTACTTTGTAAATGGTCACCCAGATGGAGTCAGTTACTCTGGGTGGGGACAAAACTGTGAAATGGAGGGAAACGGAGGGAAACGGATGGACCAGGCTATGGAGCAGAGGAAGAGCCACTGCATATACAATATGAGGAAAGACAGGACATGGAAGGAAATCGCTTTTTGCCGAATGCGGTCAGCAAGTAGACATTTGGAATGAACAAAGAACTAGTCCTACATGTTCAATGACCTGGGGATTTTAGTCTTATTTTTGTTGTTAGGCGCCATCGAGTCAGTTCTGACCCACAGCGACCCTGTGCACAACAGAACGAAACACTACACACCATTGTATGTGAGCCTCACGACTGTCCCTAAGCCTGAGCCCATTGTGGCAGCCACTGTGTCCATCCATCTCATTGAGGGTCTTCCTCTTTGTCGCTGCCCCCGTACTTCTCAGGGACTAGCCTCTTCTAACCACAGTTCCAAAGTAGGTCAGATGACGTCTTCCCACCCCTGTCTCTATGGAGTACTTGAGTTGT
>NW_022103928.1:23303912-23305718 GCF_000313985.2 Echinops telfairi
TTCATCAGAGGGTTGAGCTTCGAAACAACAAAAACGGCTCTCAAGAGCAATGGGGGGGCCTTCCCAGGCTGGGTGGTAATGAGAGATTGCAGCACCAAGCGCTCATGAGACTGTCACTCAGTCTCCTGTAGAAGAGGTGGATGCGGCTATGACTGCAAGGTCACACAGGCAGAGGGCAGAGTTGTGGAACCAAAGGAGACCCTGAGAACAAGTGCCCACTTGACTGAGAAAAGGATTTCTACTGGTGGCATCAAAGAAGACACTGAAGAAGGAATTGGGAGGGGAAGGCTGGTGGAGTTGGGGGTGCACACGTCGCCAAGATGAAGGTGAGGCTGCCGAGCAGGAATTCAGAAACGATGCCCTTGAAACTAAGCTGGGCATACAGAGAGTTCTGAGAAACCACAGTCCTTCGTGAGTACACGAGAGCTTTAAATGCTGCCTCACTGGAGCGGGTATTTGCAAAACAATTCTTTACTTTGTAAATGGTCACCCAGATGGAGTCAGTTACTCTGGGTGGGGACAAAACTGTGAAATGGAGGGAAACGGAGGGAAACGGATGGACCAGGCTATGGAGCAGAGGAAGAGCCACTGCATATACAATATGAGGAAAGACAGGACATGGAAGGAAATCGCTTTTTGCCGAATGCGGTCAGCAAGTAGACATTTGGAATGAACAAAGAACTAGTCCTACATGTTCAATGACCTGGGGATTTTAGTCTTATTTTTGTTGTTAGGCGCCATCGAGTCAGTTCTGACCCACAGCGACCCTGTGCACAACAGAACGAAACACTACACACCATTGTATGTGAGCCTCACGACTGTCCCTAAGCCTGAGCCCATTGTGGCAGCCACTGTGTCCATCCATCTCATTGAGGGTCTTCCTCTTTGTCGCTGCCCCCGTACTTCTCAGGGACTAGCCTCTTCTAACCACAGTTCCAAAGTAGGTCAGATGACGTCTTCCCACCCCTGTCTCTATGGAGTACTTGAGTTGTTCTTCTTCCAAGACAGATCACTTTGCCCTTTTGCCAGCACCACGATGCAAAGTGATCAATTCTTCTTCTGTCTTCTTTATTGAATTCCAACTTTCACACACTTATGAGGCCACTGAAAATACTATGGCTTCAACCAGGCGCCCTGTAGTCCTCGAAGCAACATCCTTGCTTTTTAATACTCTGAAGAAGCCTTGTGCCGCAGATTGACCTAGTGCAACACCTCTTTTGATCTCTGGACTGCTGCTTCCATGAGCATTGACTGACAACAGACACAGTGAACCCAATCGAGACATTTCTTTTGGGAAGTTGTGCTTCTGACAGGAAGGGAGTACGCTGGGATATGAAGCGAGCTACTCTTCTGAACAAAGGTTATGTTCGATAGGAGAGCAAATACAATCTGTGGGAACCTATGGAAGCTTTTGTGTTTACTGCAGCCAGCGGAGCTTAGCTGGAGCCAGCGGACCCCACGTCTGCGGTGCTTGATGTGGACTACTCGCCCACTGGGAAGTGAGTTTGCGTCTGCCGGCTTTGATAAATCTATTCGAATCATTCCTGTGGACAAAAGTCGACTCAGGGAAGTCTATCATGCGAAGCAAATGCATGTGTCACCTCTGACAAGGACATTGTGTATGCGCCTGATGAGCTGAACATCGCCTGTGGAAAGCAGTGCGCTGATAAACCGCATGCACTTTCATCACAAGGAAAAGCAGCCAAGGTTTGTAGGCCACTGGAGATCCCCTTGCAGAGGGGTCTCGGGACCAGCCAGTCAGGGTGCGATGTAGCAATGATGAAAAATACAACTTTCCTCTAGTTC
>NW_022103928.1:23305862-23307182 GCF_000313985.2 Echinops telfairi
GCAGCCAAGGATTCTAACCAGAAACTGAAGCAGAAGTTTGCACAGCACCCTCAGATAGATCTCGTCACTGGATTCTGAAGCAGCGGATCACGAACGAAGCTCAGGGGCGAAAGGAAGAGAATCAATGTCCATTGCAAGCCTGGATCGGTGCCACTGAGAAAGAGTATCTGGTATTCCTATCGATCTTGACATTCAATTACCAACAAAAACACTGGTTCCAGTTACATCGCAAACGTTTACCTTCTTTGTGCAAGATTTCTTAGTGCTCACTTTGGCTTCCTTGGAAAATCATCCCTAAAAGTTGCCTTGTTGCTAAGACTAGCCAACATTATTTCCTTGATCTGCTTTTTTCTTTCATTGAAGAACGTTTGCAAGGTAACTGGATGTTTGCTGTTCGAAATTGCCATCATACTCTATGTTATGGCTGATGCTGGGCATGCTCATTTGCATTCAAGACCACACACCTTTGCTCCCCCCCAGTAGTTTGGACAGACAGCAATGACTCAGCCTCCGAGTCCATAGAACATTTAGGAGAGCAAACTCAGCCCTTGCTCCACTCGAGTTTATTGTCGGGGCTGTATTTCTATTTGGGCTTTCTGAGACTTTACAGGTGATCACGAGTGACCTGCACTTGTGTACCTTTTACAAAGAATATGAAATGTAATTCTTGGTGAAGTCAAGATAATAAAACATCCTTTTTCTTGGTTAAACAAACAAAACAAAAACCCTGAAGACTATCGCCTAAGAGATGATTTTGAGCAGCCTGGGAACCTGGAAGTGATTGAAAGCATGCTGACTAAGAAGAGGGGCTTTACTTTTGTAACGTTTCACGGCCATGATGCCGGAGGTGAGACCGTCCCTCGGACATCCTCCCATGCTCTCCCTGCCGCTGAGTCAATGCTGACTCAGAGGGACCCTCTGTGAGTTTCAGAGGGCCACTGTGTACGGGAGGAGAAAAGGCATTCTTTCTCCCGGGAGCTGCTGCTGGTTTTGAACTGCTGACCATGGGAATTCCAGCCCAATGTGTAACCACTACACTACCAACCCTCCCATTCTACACACGGCCATAGCTGTGAAGCAAGGAAATCCCAGTCAAGGCAAGAGATGGCCAGTGCCTTTTCTGGCCAAAAAGGTTCAAGTACAGTGGTGGAATTCAGATAATGTCACAACTGGTTCACTGCCCCAATGACTGCTTTAAGTATATTTAAAAAGTGATGCACCAAGAGGTAGTTATTTTAGTGAATGATGGGGGGAGTGCAGAGTGGAGATCCAAAGCCCATTAGTAGGCCACTGGAGATCCCCTTGCAGAGGGGTCTCGGG
>NW_022103928.1:23308687-23310252 GCF_000313985.2 Echinops telfairi
TGGAATAGTGTCTAGGGTCTTAAAGGCATGTATGTGAAGCAGCCATGTATGTGAAGCATCAACTAAGTTCACCTTGAAGAAGCACACCAGCCTGTGTGATCCAAAGATGACAATAATAAAATCCAAATATGATGAAGGGGTAAGTATCAAAACATAAATCATGAACACCCAATTGTAGAAGGGTATGGAGGACAGTGGGAGAGCCCAAAATCCATCTGCAGAGTAAGATTAAGTGTCTGGCAGATCACCTCTGGCCACAGTGGAGGAACAAGAACAGCTTTGCTATCAGACAGAGATTATTGTAAAATTGATTCTGGTGGACTGAACCATGGTATAATATGATATTTGGTCAGTTGACCTCCCTCTGGACCCAACTTGAATTTGTTCTAGGCTTAATTATTTCTCCCTTGTTCCATGACAGAAATTTCTTCTCTGGCTTTTTAAATGTTGGTGGTGGTCTTTTCTTTCTTACTCTTTATTTTTATTTCTATACATTGTTATTATTATTTTCTTCTTTCTGTTTTGCTCTGGCTTTGTCTTCTTATTGTTTCTGTTAGGTTTGCCAGTTTATGAAGCACGGGAGTGGGTGCATAGAGACAATAACCGATGCAATGGCTTATGGGGTGGGAGGAATTGGGAAGCAAACAGTGAATGTGGGAGCGGGGAGGGAGCACTAGAACTGATTCTGATTTTATATATATACAACTCTTTAAAAAAGTGATTAACATATGTAAATATTATATCAAGAAAAGTACTAAAAAAAAAAAAGATTCCCCCCACCATCATGATCCCAATTCTATCTTACAAATCCGGCTGGACTGGAGGATGTACACTAGTACCGATAAGAACTGGAAACACAGGGAATCCAGGGCAGATGAACCCCTCAGGACCAGTGTTGAGAGTGGCAATACTGGGAGGGTGGAGGGAAGGTGAGGGAGAAAGGGGGAACCGATTACAAGGATCTACATATAACCTCCTCTCTGGGGGATGGACAGCGGAGAAGCGGGTGAAGGGAGACATTGGACAGTGTAAGATATGACAAAATAATAATTTATAAATTATCAAGGGTACATGGGGGAGGGAGAGAGGGGAGGGACAGGAAAAAAAGAGGAGCTAATACCAAGGGCTCAAGTAGAAGCAAATGTTTTGAGAATGATGAGGGAAACAATTGTACAAAAGTACTTGACACGATGGATGGATGTGTGGATTGTGATAAGAGTTGTACAAGCCCCCAATAAAATGATTTAATTATTTTAAAGAGAAATAGAGAGAGAGAGAACAAAAACAAAAGAAGCTTAAAACAAAGTAAGATCAGAACCAATAATGAGGGTAGCGATACTAGGAGGGGGAAGGGAAAGGTGGGGTAGAAGGGGGGAACCGATTACAAGGATCTACATATAATCCGCTCCCTGGGGAACGGACAACAGAAAAGTGGGTGAAGGGAGATGTCCGACAGTGTAAGACATGACAAAATAATGATAATTTATAAATTATCAAGGGTTCGTGAGGGAGGGGGTGGGAAGGGAGGGCAAAAATAATGAGGAGTGATACCAAGGGCTCAAATA
>NW_022103928.1:23311340-23321716 GCF_000313985.2 Echinops telfairi
CGGGGCCGAGGTCGGGGTCGCGCTTGCGCCGCGGCCGGTTGGCAGCCTCGGGCCCTAGGTTCCGCAGCCTCCCGCTCGGGGCGCGTCTCTGGGCCTTTTTGCCGGCCTTGCCCTGGGCCCGGCTCAGCAGATCCCTCCCTGCCCCTTTGCTGTGCAGGGTCAGCTCCTCCCGAAGCCCTCTTGATCCCCAAGGGGAGCCTAGCCTGGGAATGGCTGCACCCGCGAGGCTGGCAGGGATCAGATCTGTGGAAACAGGGCTTGATGATGTACCCTTACCTACCCATCCTGACCCCACTCTCAATCATTTCTGTATTAGAGGAGTGACCCTTGGGGAGGTGGTGTGTGAGGCTTGAACAAGATCCTGAATGCAGCGTTTGGCAGTGCCTGGCGCCTGGGGACTGCTGATGCTTACGATCAGTAAGTCACTCTGACAGCTCTGAGCCCCGCAGGCCACCAAGTGTGGAAATGAAGCAACCCAATACACTTCCAGCATAGGAATCTGCCAGTATGAGCTCCTTTGGCCAAGGGGACCGTTTTCGGAAGCTTCAGTGTGCAGCGAGGAAAAGTGTTTAGTAAGCTTCTCCTGAAGACACCCAAGACCAGCTATGGAGGCTAGAAATTACTTTCAGAGTTCCTTTGCACTCTTAGAGAGAAGCCTGTGCTAGTGTTCATGGAAAAATGCCATTACCTTTCGGTTCTATTTCCCCCCAGAACTTCTCGAAGCCCCCGGTGCTTTGGGCAGAGTAGTTAAGTATAAAAGGAAAGAATCTCACTAGCAGCCTAACCGACCTTGCAGTTTATCATTGACTTGGCTCATACCCATGACAGGTGACGGTTCGAGAGGCTATAAATCAAGGGATGGATGAGGAGCTGGAAAGAGATGAGAAGGTTTTTCTGCTTGGGGAGGAAGTTGCCCAGTATGATGGGGCCTACAAGGTATGTGCAAGTTCAGCAAAATCAAGGTGGCACTTTGCCCCCAGGTATGCATAAAAGTAACGTGGCCAATCTAATGACAGGTAAGCCGAGGCCTATGGAAGAAATACGGAGACAAGAGGATCATAGACACGCCCATATCTGAGGTAGGCTGTCTGGCAAGGAACTACGTGTTAGCAGCATGTTGGTGAAAGTGTGCACTGTTGGTGGATTTAGGTGTTTCCCTCATTCAGACTTTGCTTTACAGATGGGCTTTGCTGGGATCGCTGTAGGCGCCGCCATGGTATGTAATGTTGTCTGTGCAACTCAACCAGAGTGCTTTCTTCCCTTTGGAAAGCAGTGTTTAAATGTTGGGGGAATGGTGTGGTGGTTTGCCACTCTCCGGGGCCATGAGTTTGTTCTTTTCACATCGTGGTGTTTTTTATCTTGACAGGCTGGGTTGCGGCCCATTTGTGAATTCATGACCTTCAATTTCTCTATGCAAGCCATTGATCAGGTTATCAACTCGGCTGCCAAGACCTACTACATGTCCGCAGGCCTTCAGCCTGTACCTATTGTCTTCAGGGGCCCCAATGGTGCCTCCGCGGGTGTGGCTGCCCAGCACTCACAGTGCTTCGCCGCCTGGTACGGGCACTGCCCAGGCTTAAAGGTGGTCAGCCCCTGGAACTCAGAGGATGCAAAAGGACTTATTAAGTCGGCCATTCGTGATAACAATCCAGGTCAGCAGTGACCCTTGGGTCCTTTTTATAAACATTAGGAACTGAAATGAAATCTTGGCTTAAAAGGGACCATCCCAGGCTTGTAGTGGGGCTTAAACACACCTGGTGGTGCACTGGTTAAAGCACTCAGGTGCTAAGTGGACCGTTGGCAGTTCAAACTCATCAGCTGCTCTGCAGGTAGAGATGAAGCAGCTTACTCTGCAAAGATTACAACCCTAGGCCCTCGACTGAGCCACTGTGCTCTTGCTCACAGGTTTCCGTGAGTCAGAACTGACCCGAGAGCGGTGCCTTTGGGGTGTGCGTGTTGTTTTGGGGTTCGTGGGGTTTGGATTTCGCATGTAAAAATGTTAGTGCTTTAGATACGATGGAGATAGTAAAGCTTGTGAGCAGTTTTTATAATTTTAATCAATTAAATGGCAATGATTTTGTGGGCTGTTTGGTTTTTGTTACCACAATGGAACTTTTCCCAAACTGAAAGATGCTGTTGTGCATACATTTTTAGTGTTCTGGATATGACTTGAGAAGTTACTTTTGCTTAAATATTTTTACAGTGGTGATGCTTGAGAATGAATTGATGTACGGTGTTGCCTTCGAATTACCTGAAGCAGCTCAATCAAAAGATTTCCTGGTACCTATTGGGAAAGCCAAAATCGAAAGGCCAGGTAAGACAGCACAGTACATATGAAAACATTAGTTTTAACCCAGCTTCTCTGTATACTTTGAACAAGCCATTGCTCTTCATTTGAATAGAAATAAATTATAAACCAGCGCCAATCAAGACTGTGTGGTGCCCCAGTTCTTCATAGTTCTTGCTTCCTCCAGCTCAGTCCAGTGGGCCTGCATTTTGTCCCCTGGAAGGCTGTCACGTCCTCGTGCCGCTGAGTGAGGTTGTGCTGCAGCTTTTCCAGATGGGCAAGAGTCACAGTGGGCTCTGGGGTGGTACCAGGTCTTTTGTTGCAACCTGACCTCTGTCACCACTCTCGTTTCAGGGACACATATAACTGTGGTCTCCCATTCAAGACCTGTTGGCCACTGCTTAGAAGCTGCAACAGTGCTATCCAAAGAGGGAATTGAGTGCGAGGTCGGTGGATGTTCTGTATCAGGTTAACAGGATGTAACTAGTCTTGCCTTGTCACCAAGTCTAGATGCTGCTTGAAGCTGAGAGTCTGCTTGCTTCTCTAATCCTTAATCCTAGTTTTTTAACCACCTGTGTTCTGGACCTTTTAGAATCATAGGTACTTTGTCAAATGAAGATCAATCTTAGATCTAGAAGTTGGGAGAGAGGGGAAACTTAAGAGGGCAGTGAGCCTCACATATTCAGGACCTACAACTTGCTGGTTACACTTGGGCAAATTACGGGCGCTCAAGTCTCAAGTTCATCAGCTGTAAAATACAGGTCAGCAACACTGTTCCATCACAGGGTAGTGGTGAAGCGTTCACGTCACCTAGTGCCTCTGACATAGTCTGCACTCAGGTGTTAGTTATGTCCCTTCTCCATTTGTTTGTGAGTTGGCAAATTAGATTTCCCTAGACCCTGTGGTGGGGAAAGGCTGTGTTTATGGTAGCATGCGTGCCTCCATGAAGCACATTGATGATGCTACCTGTCTAGGTGATAAACATGCGCACCATCAGACCAATGGACATCGAGACCATAGAAGCCAGTGTCATGAAGACAAATCATCTTGTAACCGTTGAAGGAGGCTGGCCGCAGTTTGGAGTAGGAGCTGAAATCAGTGCCAGGATCATGGAAGGTAATGTCAAAGCAACTGGTTCTTGGACACCAGTCAAGCTGTAGTCAACATTGTGTACCTAAATACCAAATTAAAATATCTAGCGCTCGCCATGGCCAAATGACTTAAACTTTCACCTTGTCACTTTGGCATATGCCCTCCCTCTAGCTAAATGTTGAAACCTCCCTGTCCCTGTCCTGCCCCCCCTCCCTACTCTGCCTGCTTCTCGATGAGCCCTTCTCTCCTAGGTCCTGCCTTCAATTACCTGGATGCTCCTGCTGTCCGGGTCACCGGTGCCGACGTCCCTATGCCTTATGCAAAGATTCTAGAAGACAACTCTGTACCTCAGGTCAAAGACATCATATTTGCAATAAAGAAGGCATTAAACATTTAGTTTGGGCTTACATTCGAAGTCATTGGAATTTCTTTAAATATTGGCTGATACATCTCACCTGGAGCATACTGTCAGACCTTATTCATAAAGTTATCTCTAAAGCAACAACAGATGTTTTCGTCTTCGGGAAGAAGTTTCAGTGGCCTTGCCCCTGGGAAAACCTGCTCTCCGTGTTTGTTTTTCTTCTTTTTGTCTGTTACAATTGCCATGTTCTTTGAGGAAGACCAATGTAAGATGTTCCTGTCACACTAGAAGCCCAAGGGGTTGATGTGGCCTGATAAAAGCTACATCCTAAAAAGATAACTTATGTGTATAAAATTAAAGTTATAGTATACATTTACTGTTAAACTGTTTTGATGGGGAATAAAGGAATCCCTTACTCTTAAGTGTCTTTTTGTATTTTTGAAATGTAAATGTAAGGTGAAAGTCTTTAAAAAGGCTCCATGTGATGAAGGAAAAGCATCAGCGCTCCGACTGCGAGCAGTCCATCGCAGACGGCTCTGCATACCTGGGAGCCCAGAGCCCATCTGCAGAGCACCTAGTCAGAGAGGCCTCTGGCCACCGTCAAGGGACTCGAATAGCTCTTCTGTCAGACAGAGGTTATTGATTATGGTGAATGGAACTACAGTAAACTATACCTTGTCAGTTGACCTCCCTCTTGACCCAACCTCAATTTGCTCTAGGTTTAAATATTTCTCCCTTGTTCCATGACAGAAATTTCCTCTCTGGTTTATTTTAATAATGTTGGTGTTTTTTTCTTTCTTACTCTTTTTATTTTTTCTTTCCATTTCATTTTGGTTTTGTTTATTATTTCTACTAGGTTTCCCACTCTGGAGCAGAAAGGGTGGGTACTTAGATACAATAACCATGCAATGGGTTACTGGGGGAGGGGCATTAGGAAGCAAATAATGAATGCGGGAGTGGGGATGGAGTACTAGAACTGATTGTGATGATGTATAGACGACTCTTTTTTAAAAGCAACTTAACTATAGGACTGTATATCAAAACTATTAAAATAAATAACATTAGTCCACTGGGGGGTAACTTTTAGTTTTAAGAAATTAGTTCCAAAAGGAAAATAAGGTGATGCTGTACAAAAGGATTGCTTCCTTTTACTCAACCGCCCAACCCTACCCTCAATAGCAACACTAACTTCAGAGGAGGGCTCTGGCCTCCCAGCTCCCGTCAGGAACTAAGCGCCTCGACAGGAGTGCACGCGCTGTTTTCCCTCGCCCCACCAGACGTGGCCCTCCGCCGCTCCCTCAGACACGGAGATGGGAAAGAGGGTGTACACTGGAACAGAACCACAGAGGCTCGGCCTCATTTAAACAGCACAACAGGGTTCTTAGCGTTCATCGTTAGGAGGGAAAATGTGATACAAAAGGAAATAGGAATCAGGGAGTGAGGAAGAAACTTGTGGAATGGTGTGTAGATGTATTCTTTGTAAAAACCAAAAGGCGCACAGGCTCACAGCCAACCCATACGGCAGGGAAGAACTGCCGAGGTGGGTTTTGAGGCTGCAGGAATGGAAAGCTTGGTCTTTTCGTGAGCTTATGGTGGTTTTGAACTGCTGACCTTGTGATCACCATCCAACTTGTGACCACTATGCCACCAGGGATCCTTGTTTCTAGAAGGTGCCAGGCTACAGACAACATTTTCTTGAGATGGTTTATTTTAATAAAAATACAGCTAAACATATATCACAGATTACATGACACTATACACAATGACATTCTCTGCATAGTAGCCAACACTGATGTGTGTGTGAGAATTTTAAAATGGATTATTTATAATCCTTTAAAGTGCAATTTATTTCAGGGTTTAAGCAAATTATAAGATAAAAGATTCTTCCCAATAAATGGTAACATTAAAAAGATGATGGGAAAAAAAAAAAAGATGATGGATAAATCTTTCAAAAATCAGGATTAATTTCCACGGATGAAAAACGTACTTGTTTGTCGAAATGATTTGCACCCTGCCCCCAAATCAAATTGCTGAGGTTAAGAGGATCCTCTAATTGACAAGAGCGTTTCCCGGTGTGTCCCTAGCTTGTCTGTTTCAGAACAGCCTCGCTGAATGAAAGATGGGTTAGGGTCACTGCTACACAGCCCCGAGTGCGAGAACCACGTGGTGTTCCTGGGGGAATGCTAGGACTTTCCCTGTCTTTTCTGGGGCAATGGGGACCTAGTGATTTCTCTGAGCTCAGCAACATAACTGTCTGACGGCTACAGTGTTAATGGCTAAGATGGACCCCAGGTAGCAAAATGGGGAGTTAGCTACAAACCCCCAGAAGAAGCTTCAGAGTGGAGCCCCAAGCTAGGAGTGGAATGTTTCTAGGAGCTGTCTGACGAGGTGTGAGGGATTGCAGCACCAACGGCAGTCACTGCTGTGGCTGAATCGCCTTACTGATAGAAATATTGATTTTGATACGCTGCTGGCCCCCAAAAGATGCCCGTTAGAGGAGAGACAGGCTCCTTAAAAGATGTAATAAGGGGCAGGATATTCATCTCAGGGCAGCACTGCCAGTCTTTCTTGGACTTGAGAATCTCTTAAACATGAGTACCTGCAAAACAGTATGCGGAGGTACTGGCTCAGCAATGGTTTATCCAGGAAGAGGGTCGGTTAGGCGCTGGGGGAGGGAGGGAAGACAAAGGAACAAACCCACCCCCACCCCCCATGTAAACAGGATGCTTTAGCCGACTCTGGGAGCGCTGTGATCACAGGTTTCTGCTTTCCTCAGAGTGCCTTTGTGGAAATTCTGGATGGAGCTGAGCAGGGCCCCTCGGCCCACACCGTTCACAGCCTGGGGCGGGAGCTGTGCAGGCACCTCGGGGCTGCCGGGCGGCAGGGGGGCTGCTGGTGGTGGAGGCGCTGGAGGGGGTGGAGGTGGAGGCTGCGCTGATACCCCTGGGGAGGGAAAAGGGGCCATCAGTGTTCACCTCCCCAACATGCCCTGCATGCTCCTGCGGAGGCCTGGGCAAACCCGACGTGGCCAGTCGGCACCAGGTTACCCAGTCTCCTGAGCTTTAAGAAAATACCGAGCTAGAAAGAAGCACCCAGGGATAATGAGTTAACGGTGGCCCTTGCACCCAGATAACCAGATGTGTGTGAAATACATCACCAGCTACATGAAGCTACATTTGATGACAGCCTTGGCATGGATGAGGCTCTACTGTCTACTCTGTTGCCGAGTTCAGCCGTGGTCTCAAAAGAAAGAGCCCCTGGGCTGCTTGTCCAGGCCCCGGGCAGCACTGCCCACCTACACCAGCAATTCTAGATGGAGCTCTGCAGCCAGAGCTGGGCGGGCCCGAGGCCGCTACCAGCACGGGACGGGCAGGGCTTCAGCCCTTCCCACGTGCACAGTACATGAAGGAGGTGATGTAATATACAGTGAGAAACCACTCTGGATTCCCCGCAAGGAGCCAGCCAGTGCGGACTGGGTTCTATCCTCCCCAGGGGAGCCCGCCTTCCCATTAGGCTGCATTACAGAAATATAAAATGCTAACAATTGTTGGTGATGCAAAGCAGGGAGCAGGAGGGGGTCTCCCCCCAGAACAGAATCTTCTGTCCACTGTGGCCCCGAGGAACAGGCTGGGGGTCTGTGTGGAGGCTCAAATGAGACTGGGGTTTGGGGCTCGACCCCAGTGAGAGAGGAGACGGAGACTGGACAGGCTTCTCAAACTTCCCTGGGCTTCTATGCACACTAACCCTGGCCATTTGAATTTTGCATTTTTAAAATCAATGAACGAATGGTCCTCTCCAACAAAATGAATCATTGAGTCTGAAAATGGCCCTGTCTTCAAGAATGCTCCTGGGCCTCACTGTGAGTTGCCCAACTGCTTGCTGCTGTCTCTCCACTCCCCCCACCCCGGGGAGGTCCTGCTAACAGGTTCCCCCCAAACTCCTTCTGAGCTTGAGCTCACAGGCACGGGTGTTATGCACACTCACCCGTAAAATGCTCGAGACAAGCGTGTGGTGGTGACCAAGGGCGATGGGAAGCAGCTATGGTTTTACAATTCACAGAACACCACTTACCTTCCCTTACACATCTTTGACCCAGAACTCCGGCAGCTGGAAAGGGAAAATCGCACACACACACTCATGCTCTGTGGTCCTGGAATGCTCGCATATGGCACACCCAGGGAGCGATGCAAATGAAGATGACGCACAGACAAAGGAACACAAGGTCACTCTCATTGGCACTGTTCCATAACAAGTCAACTCAACATGCAGGTGGAAAAATGTTCCCGGCTGAGGGCGACAGGCGGGATGGTAGGGGGTGTGTGTGTCAGTTTTAACCTGAAATGACTGTGGAAGTAAGAACACCGGGGAAAATGAGTGTGTGAGCTAAGCATTCTTCTGTAGGGTGCTTTCCACCCACCCCTCCAGCAGAGACCCCAAGAAGAGGAGAAGGGGGCATTGGGTGAAAGAATTGGCCCCAAGCACAACTACTTGGCTCAATGGAACCCATCCTTCACTTGGCCTCATTAGCAGGCACTCACAATTCCAAATGCAAATTCACTGCCACAGCATCTGGGAGGCTGAGGGTTCCTGGGAGGGACCTTCGTTTCCCCATGGAAAGGCTGAAAGCACTGCCGCTCGCGAGGACTCTTTGGAAGGCTGGCTGGTGTCAACTCACGCTGCCCAAAGTGCCACAGGTGACTGGCACGTGTGCAGCAGCAAGTGGGATCCCTGGGCGCTCGCTCTCTCTGGAAGGGTTGCTCTTGATGGGAGAGGCTGCTCCCTCAAAGGGTAAGGAGCAAGGGCACCCGGATGTCCTCACCCAGAAGCCAGGCTGCTCCCAGAGGGTCTGTGGGCCAACGGGTTTCTTCACTGGGTCTAGGGGAGCTAAGGAGGGTCTTTATGTACACCAAAGCCAGGAGAGCCAGAGCTTAACTCGCCAGCTCAGAACCCCACTGGAAAGGGAGAGGAAGCCAGGAGTCAGAAGGAGCAGAAACCTGGGGATGGAGTCCCATCCTACAAGCTCCTACAATGCATTTCCTCTGGCCTCCTCTCTATCAAGACCCATTGGGACCTACGTTATGATACACAGGGCATAATAAAGGTACGAGCCGGGAAGGCCGGCAGGGGTGCCATGTGCTGAGGGACGCCCCTGAGCAGTTTCTACGACACGACACTGCGGTGGCCAGCTGTGGGAGACCGTTGCCAGCTGTGGGAGACCGTCCAGCGAGTTCAAATGAATGTCTTCGTATTGAGAGACTACATGTGACCGTGCTCTGCAAGGGAGCCCAGACCACAGGGACTCTGAGCATCTCACAGGCTGCTGTCCATCGGGGAGAGCAAGGGGGTAGTAGTTGTAACTCTCACGTGGTCCCCCAATGTGCTAAGGAAAAGGTTCACTTGGTAAAGTGATCGCAAGAATGCATGTCAGGGCTTCGGGCAGGGAGGCAAGCTCAGCACTGGATGGAGTTACACTCAGGGGAGGGAAGGTTAGCAAGGGCTAGATTCAGAGTGAGTGCTTTGTCTGCTGACACACCTGTAGCCTGAACGTGCCACTTCCTTAAATGTGGGTGAGTGTCCTCCTCACCCCTCCTCTGGCCCCAAGGGACCTCTCGTCTAGCTTATTCCCCCAGCTCAGACAAGTCCTGACAGATTTCACGTCAGATCAATTACTGAGCCCACACAGCGTTTAAGAATACCAGCCCTTACCAGCAGGACGGGCGAAGCTCCAGGAGCACTGACTTGTAATTATAAATGGTCATTCAGGGCCCGAAGGGGCTGAAGAAAAGAATGTGAGTGTGTAGGGGCACAGCTACCACCAGGAGGGCCAATGTGACAGTGCCAGATGTCCTGCCCTCATCCACGGGCTGACCTGTGGCCTCGGCTGTCCATGCGGCCACTCCCAGGCAGAGCTTTCAGTGTGGCAAATGGCCGTGGTGCTTCACTACAAAGAGTGAATACGGTGGGCTTCCTGGGGCGAGGGTGACTTCTGCAAGGCATCTAAGACTTGCCATCCGGCTCTTGTCCCGGTCAGGCCAATCTTAGCCTTCTCTTGAGTGAAAAGTTGGAGACCCCACTACTCCACCCTTCCCAGGTCCCCTCCAGCAGACACCTGACGGGAACACAGCCATCCAGCGGGGGCCTGGTAGGAGGGCCAGCCGCTTGCCAGAAACACCCTGACAGCCTCATGGACAGGCTGTCTGGAAATGTCCACATTTCGGGGCGTCTAGTGGTCTGGGTAGGTCAGACTTCCTTTGTGGTTCATGCATACAGGAGCGGAGGCCAGGCGGCCACCTACCAACACTAGACCCACCTGCCGGAGCTTGGGAGAACTAAGAAGGCCGCTTCCAGAGAAGATCTGCATGTCCCTGCTGCCCGGTTATAAAAGAAATGGTCTCCCTGCATCCAAGAACTCAACTGCCTCTTCCTCCATCGGGCTAATGAGGAACCAAGGTTCTCAGCTGCAACAGGACTTGAGAAGCATGGTTTCCAAAACGAACATCCACTCAAATGCCATGCAGTAGATGCTCTTCGAGCTAAACTTGAACGTGACAATGAGTGTGAAAATGAAGATTCTGAAGGGCACGATGAAGATGAAAGGGCTATAAATGAAGTCACGGGGGCTTCTTAAAGATGCTG
>NW_022103928.1:23325145-23327599 GCF_000313985.2 Echinops telfairi
CAAGCCACCTCCACCCTTCAGAGACCAGCTGGGTGGCCTACTTCCCAGAGTGGCTGCTGGGTGTCTATAGTCTTTGAGCAAACAGGTCATTCCTATGGCCAGGTGTGGATTTTGAGCCTGGAGTGGGTTTCAGACTTTGATTTCACAGGACAAATTCTCGAAGTTCCAAGATTCTAAATAAACCCATCTCTTTGTATGTCTCAGTAATTCTTGTCCTGCCTTCCTGCTATGTCAAGGCCCCAGTCACTCTGCACCCACCATGTCAGGTTTCCCTCCTCCCTCTCTAGATGCTTCTAAACTGCCCTTCATTACTCATTCTGACACACCAAAGTTTCCACAAACAGCCGGGTGCCTCTGTTCAAAATCGTTGCTGAAAATCGCACACAGCAACAAGAGGGGCTAGAACTCTGACGGCAGGGCACTCCCGGTGTCTACTTGAGCGCGGCATGGCCTGAACTTGACGCCCGCCAACAGCTAAGGAGACTTGATGGCCTAGCAGGCTATCTATTGGGCTGCTAACTGCAAGGTCAGCACTTCGAAACCACCGGCTCCTCTGTGGTAGAGAGATGAGGCTCTCTGCTCCTGTATAGATTCACAGCCTTGGAAACCCACAGGGGCAGTTCTGCCCGGTCCTACGGGTTGGGGGTCGACCTGATTGATAGGGCAGAGAGTTTGGTTTGAGTGTGCGAGCTAAACGAATAAAGACAGCCAGCTGTGAGTCTGTCTCGAGCATTCTGTGACCAACACGGTGACTCTGGTCAAGGCCTTTAGTCCCACAAAAGCCTGTTTCCTCATCTGTGGATTAGAGATGGCATCCAATCCACCCTCAGTGACTAGGAGGATGATTTCAGGGATTCAGAGAGCAGTGAGTCTGAATCCCTTAGGGGCGTGGTACAAAATGAGCCCTCAAAGATGAGGAGGCTTCAAAAGTTCATGGAAAAGTTCCATTATCTTTTCATTCTGTTTTTCCACAAACTTTTAAAAGCCCCCTCATAGGTATGAGCAGTGAACAGTTAGCAATTTAAAACCTCCTGCTTGCTTAGTAGTTTAGGCATTGGGTTACTAACCACAAGGTAAACAGTTCAAATGCACCAGCCACTCCATGGGAGAAAGATGAGGCTGTTTGTTCCTGTAGAGATTCACATTCTTGGGAACCCTTTGGGGTAGCTCTACTTTGTCCTATAGGGTCACTCTGAGTCAGAATCAATTTCCTGGCAGTGAGGCTTGCTAAGTTTTCCTAAAGTACTCTTTGCAAACTTTCCCCCCACACCCCCCTCTTTCAAAGTGAGGCCTGTCAGTGCTCACAGGGTGGTGGGAGGGGTGACAAACCGGGACCTTCCAAGCCGCCTAGCTCTCTGACGACAGCAGGTAAATAGTGACATTTACCCTGAAATAAGTCAGGATAAGGAATTTTAAAGTTCATAAAAGAGACCTTCCAGAAGTTAAAAAAAACATAACCTTTAGCAGAAAAGAAAGTGCTAGGAATGTTATCACTAAAAAGCTAGGGGTCTTAGCAGAAGCGTTTTAGAAAAATCTCCCCTCGCCCAGTGGACCACCACCAGGCTTACGTAAGGGATGGTACTTCCCCCATCTGTTCGGTAAGGAGCCCACAGTGAAGGTCCCAGAGAAGGCCATGCAGGAAGAAGAAGGAAGGGCCTGGCCCACAGGGGTTTGCTAGAAAGGGCTCATGAGGGGAAGGCCTTTCCACTTCAAAACTACTGTCACTGTGCCCCATCCTGAAAAATAACTGAACGTAAGACCACCCTCAAAAGACCCACACTAAATCCTCCGTCCTAAGTCAGTCCGTTCCAGCTCACAGTGTCCCATGCGGGTCTGCGAGGCAGTGAGCCTGTTACAGGAGCAGACAGCCGCATCGTTACCTGTGCAGTGGCTGTGGGCTTGAGCTGCCGACCATGCAGTCCAATGCTTACCTGACAGCACCCCCGGAGCCCTTTCAGTGACCATCAACGTGCTGAAAACATGTCTGTTCTCCAGTCAGTAACTTACTAACGCGAGCGAAGGAAAAGGCAATGGGCTGTAAGTAAGAGGGAGGTGGACAATGATGGCGGAGACTGGTGAAGACCAGGGGAGGGGAGAGGGTTCAAAGAAACGGAGGTCAGTTCTGTTCTACACATGCATCGTACTACACTGGTGACCTCTGAGTGGAGGCACGGATACACATACACATACTGAACAGGTGTGGGAGGGAGAAGGAGGCGTGACAAAGTGTATTTACAAATGGTGATCTACCTAGGCTACTAAGATATCCATGAGTGTGCTTCAAGCTTACAGGCGCCCAGTTATGAAGACTTTTTACACATAAACACAGACCCGAGCGAATGAGTCCCTGGACCTGGAGGACAACAAGGTCAATTAGCATCAGAGTCCCCAAAGACAATGGTCTATGTTTTGGTCGGATGAATAATAACTGGGGTCATTTTTGTTGTTGTTGTT
>NW_022103928.1:23327880-23329523 GCF_000313985.2 Echinops telfairi
AAAAAAAAAAAAAAAAAGACCAGGTTTCCTGGTTGGAGAGAGCCTGGTGGTAGGCTTCCCAAGGCCATGGTCTCTCATGGGTCCCAGAACTGGTCTGCAACTGAACTTACTTCATGGCTAAATTCTAGGCCAAACAACAGACAAGAGCACACTCATTCCACGGAGGTGCACATATCTTAGGATAATCAACTATTCAAGTCAAACATGTACACCAGGACAAAGTTCAGATGGGTTAGGAAAGAAAGAGGGAATGGCCACAGGAACCACAGGGAGACGTGATAATACATTGTGCCGATTACAGTCGTTAAATGGAAAACTGATCTGCTCTGTAAACCTTCACCCAATTCACAATAAAACGTTTTCTTAAAGAGCCCTTAAACAGATACAAATACTTTCAGGAAGAAAGACACTGCTGCCAGACAGGACTTGCCCATGTGGATCCAATAGCTGAACACATGGCCCAGGGTTGAGGGTTGGGAGCCATGGTTCAAAGTGAGTGTCTGGATTGGAAGGAGAGAGGTCTCTCCAATTCCCTGGCCCTTCACAGTGGAGGTCACTAAAACCCAAACTCACTCAAGGGGCTGTGAGGGCTTACTGTGTGCCAGGCCCTGTTCTAGTCCTTCGTAAGTGTAACTCACTGAAGCCTCGCCACAACCTGGTGAGGCTGGCACCGCTATCCTCATTCACAACTGGGAAAACTGGAGCGCAGCAAGGTGAAGTGGCCGTCCACGGCTCCAGAACTGGCAGGTGGTGCCCTCACGCCAGCGTCTGTCCCTCTCGGTGCCATCCTCTCGGGTTCCCAGCGTGGGCTGCGCTGCAGCTGCTCCTTTCAGCAGAATGCAGGGACGTGACGTCTCCTTTCCTTCTTAGGAACACTGCTTCTCACCATCACAAAGTGGGAAGCCACTGTCCTGGATGCACTTCCCAGAGAAGCATGCTTTTTTAAAAACCACAAGCTGGGTCTGGAAGTTAAGACGTAAATGGGAATAAAGACGATTCCAGCAGCAAGATGGGCAGAGAGCGAGGGGTCTGAGGGAGGCTGGTCTCCTGTCCTGCAAGGAGGGACTAGTCTAAGTGGAAGCTGATAAGCCAGAAGTCGTCACCACTATCCTTAGGGCCCAGCCCTCATACCATGAGGCCCTGAAGGCAGGGCAAAACCCGGACCCACTGCCACCAAATGGAGTCCAACTTGTTGATTCCATCAAGTTGATAGCAACTCGAGATAGGGTTTCTGAGGCTTTGAATCTTATGGGAGCAGACAACCTCATTTTCTTCCTCAGAGTGGCTGGTGGGTTTGAACCACTGACCCTGCGGTTAGCAGTCCAATGATCGCCTGACAGCACCCTGGGAAGCCTATGCAAGGGCAAGCTTACACAAACTCAACAAGGATATACAAAGCACCTCCATGTGTCCCGTGATCTGTTTGGGTCTCACAGGTGCCTTGCACACAATAGATACTCAAGCTGTTGCAGGTGGGTGGGCTGGTTTTTCAGGGGTGAGCATGTTTAAGAAGGGAATCATTGGGAGAAAAATTCACTCTGGCTGGATCACTGACCCTGCAGTTAGCAGTCCAATGATCGCCTGACAGCACCCTGGGAAGCCTATGCAAGGGCAAGCTTACACAAACTCAACAAGGATATACA
>NW_022103928.1:23329748-23337234 GCF_000313985.2 Echinops telfairi
GTACCCCAACTAGGGCCTGACAGGCACTGTTGTGGCTGTGTGTGACCTGAACCCCGGTGCCCCCGTAAGACAAGACAACTGCCCTCTAGGGGTTCTGAATGTGCATGGAAGCAGACTGCCTCAGCTTCCCTGCGTGCAGCGGCTGGTGGGTTTCACCACTGGTCTTTCAGGCCCTGGTCCAATACTTAACCCACTGTGATGCACGCCAAGGTTCCTCTGCTTAATTTCACCCCATTGCTGGGGATCCTGATTCACAGCCGTCCTATAGGGCAGAGTAGAACTGCTGTGGGGGGTTTCTGAGGGGGGTAAATCTCTACAGGGGCAGACAGCCTCCTCTTTTTCCTACAGAGCTGATAGGGGTTCAAACTGATGACCCTGCGGTTAGCAGCCCCGTGCTTAACCTGCTGCATCGTCAGGGTTCCTTTTGCTTAACATTGGTTACTATTCTTTACGAAATACGTTACAGTCAATCCCCAGCAGAGGTCAGAGCACAGACTTTTCACCAAGAAAAACAGGTGGCTGTGGGGAGCGTCTTGTTTCCCATGCCTAAGGTCTGGGGTCTCCTGCTTTCCTTCATGACCCCCTTCAGAGCCGGTATTGCCAGATTCACGGGAATGCTCCAGACTGCTCCCACTCACCTCGCACCAAATGTTTCCGATGCGACTCTGGGGACCAAAGACTGCTCCTTTCCTTCCTCTCTCCTTCTCAAAGTTGCCTCATCTCTAACAAACCTGCTAAAGCCCCCCTTCAAAGCCCGGGTAAGCGAGGGGTGTCACAAAAGAACTCCGAATAGACTGTGAATTCCCCAGATTAATTTAAAGGTGAGACCAGGGAGCCAGCTTCCTGGGACCACACCTGAGCACACAGTGCCATGCAACGGGTGGCTTCCTTGTTACGGGTCCTGGTGGCACAAGCGTTAGAACACCCAGCTGCAAACCAGAGGGTCATCGGTTTGGGACCACCAGCTGCCCTGCGGGGGAAATGACTTGGCGATCTGCTCCCGTAAAGATCACAGCCTAGGCAACCCTCTGAGGCATTCCTACCTTGTCCTGTGAGGTCACAATGAGCCGAGTGGCTGCCTGGCACATGGGTCCTCCCTCTACTGCTCTTCACTCTTCTTAGTAGGTCTAAGTGAATTCAATACCCTAAAGACTCCTCTATGCTAAGACGTATCTCCATAGGGTTGGCAGTGGCTCTCCAGGAATTTTGGATCAGCCTACCCAGGTTGCCTCTACAAAAGATCTCTTGGCACTTGTTTCTTAGCGTGACCAACACCTGGGAGTGCTCCTGTAAAATTGCTGACAAGCTCATACAAGGGAAGAGAATGCCATCCCCATAAGCCAGGGACTTTGCTACTTCAAACAGCTCTGCCCCCAGGTCTTCCTGCAGTAAGCCCCCAGCGGCCATCCTCGGCCAACAGTATAGTCATCCAAACAAGTCCCCTGGCATGGGCTAGCTGTCAGCCAGAAGCTTTGGGGAGCCGTCAGGTCATGCTCTTGGTGAGCCCCTGGTGTGGCCTCAATGACTGACGACGGGATCATCAGCTCTTCAATCAGCTTCAGCGAATGACTCTCCTTTCAAAGAGCTGCTGGCTCCCTTCTGAGCACAGTGGGCATGCCCTGTGTGGCAACACCAGCTCCTCAGACATCCAGAACAATCCTGTTCACCTAAGAACTGAAAGGAGCTGTGTGTACTCTACTGTGTTTCTGCTGGGCTTGGAAAAGGGCTCGGAGCGAGAGCTTAGTTCGTAAAGGAAGAGAGCAAGTCTTAGGAGTCCACGCTACAAAATTATAGATGATTTTTCTAAGTACCCCCCACATACATGACTTTTACATTTTTCAAGCACAAGTGATAGTTTCTGATGTAACTCACAAGGGAGAAACAAAGGCCAGTCACAGGAAAAGATCTTTGAAATTAGATGCACCACAGGGCAGAGCAAAGCACCAATAATTCTCAGGAAACGAACCCTGGAAGCATGTTTCATTCTGGCAGGGAGGCCCTTCCTCAGGCTGGCTCCCTTAGGCGAGGGCTCCGCAGGACACGGCTCCCGGGCAGCAGCCTCTGTTTGGTTCGGTTGGGCACCGCGGGGACAAGCTGTGAGCTGAGGCACCCCGTCCCAGGGAGGCTTTTTGGCAGAGAGCCAGCTTGAGGCAGAGAGCAGTCAGTGCCCCTGAAACAGTCCCAATCCCTGCGAAATCTAGACCCTTGCCCTCCCAAAGGACACGGCTTTTTTGCACTCCTGTGGTTTCTCTCGAGAAGGCTGAAATGCCTGCGCCAAGGCAGGAGGGGAAACAGGCCCCAGCCCACCTTGTGCTGTGGCATGGCGGATGGCAGGACAGGCCTTTGCCTCCATTACTAACCTGCTGTAGAGGGTGGTGTCGGCGATGACGGGGACGTGAGAGGTGAGCTGGCCCCAGATCCTGCTGAGAAACAGAGAAACCTTTGTACGGACTACGGCAAGGCAAGGCATCTGGAATATGGCTCGAGCCGGGGCCCACCACCCTCGGAGGCTCTGTGCATGGTCTCGTGCATGCACCTTGTGCACAACCACAGCTGCTGGTGTGCCGACTCTAATCCCGATGCCCGTGTGCCCTCGGGAGGGGAGGCCTGAGCTCCACAGGACTTTCGGCAGCTGATCTTCCAGAAGCAGAATGCCAGGCACCTCCGGGCGGACTCACCCCTCTAAGCTTCCGGTTAGCAATCTAGTACATTAGCCATTTGCACCACCCAGTGACTCTATGGGACCAGAGGCCTCCACCCCGCTGCATGGTGCACTCCCCCCGCAGACCCCTGAAGCTTTCACAATGCCGCCTCCTACTGCTCCCTGTGGCTGCCCTGCTGCTCACCTAATGGCTTGTCAACTGGCCCCAGTATATTCTCCTAGCCCCAAGCTGGGTGTCCACACACACACAGGGCAGTACAGAACCCTCCCATGGGGAGCTCTCCAGAAGAAGTGGGCTCTCCCACAGCGCCCAGCCAACAGTGTGCTCTGGGGGAACTTCCATTCCATCAGCTGGTACAGCCCTGGTGGAGCAGTGGTGAAGGGCTTGAACCAAAAGGTCAGCAGCTCCCACCCACCAGGCCCTGTCCTGGAGAAGGAGGAGGTCATTTGCCTCCAGGAGAGCTCACACGATTGGAGACCCTTGTTCTACTCTGCCCTGAAGCTCGGTGTGAGTCAAAATCATATCAACTCAATGGCAACAGGCTTGGGTTTGGTTTGACGTTCAATGAGAAAGGGTTGGCCTGTTCAGTCTGTGGAGTTCCTACACCCTGTCCTACCGGAAACTCGGGGGACATGTTAGAGTAATGGGCATATTCCCAAACATCACATGCTTTCTCTGAACCTAATAAAAGATTCCCAAGTTCTCGCCATCTGCCCATTGCTTGAAATCCTTCAAAAATATTCTCCTGGTCTGACTTAGAAGTAGTCCCAGTGGGCCCCAGTGGGGCCCAAAAAGCCCCCTATCACACACAGAGGTCCCAGCAAAGACTTCACTCACCAAACTTCACCATCTAATGCCTCCTGGGGCTGAGGGCACATACACCTACACGGAGGGCTCGAGACCCTGAGAAGGCAAACCAGCTATGCAGGTGAAGGTAAAGCCTCCAACGTCCACTTCATTCATGACCCACAGTGCACGCTGGTGCCTCATAGAGACTGGGCGTGGCAAGAAATGCCCTACTGAGTCATACTGTCCCTAGTTTAATACCTCCCCATTTATCTGCAATATTCCCTCAGCTACCTATAAATAAGAGGTTTGGGGGATTTTCCTTTTTACCGAAAAAGGAAATAAAAATGACCCAGGTTGTGTTTATACAGCTTTGGCGCACAGTGTCCATCTCAGTGGGGAGAAGACGGCACTGTGCCTCGAACAGGGTTTGGGGATGTTCTGTGAATTCCATCCAGAGCTGCTAAGTTCTTCTCCTCAACCGCTGACGGGCACTTGGGGTCCCACCTGGCAGCATCAGCACAGAGCTCTCCAAGAAGGCGGTCCTCAGGAAGGGGCAGGACACAGTCAGGTGTGCTCTGCTTCATCAAGGACTTCCTTCTGGACAGCACAACTCCCGGATGTGTCACAGCACACACTGGTTGGAGACACAGCCTCCTTCTAAAGAAGGCAATGGCTGGTCTGTGCACATCCGTGAGCCTCGGGGAAGAGACCCACTGACCAGAGGCTCTTGCCCCTCCTCCTCACCTCACCTCTATTCTAAAGGGGGGCTGCGTTCTCCCCAGTGATGTCAACGTGATTCCCCCTGGGGTCTATGATTGTTCTCTGTCCCAGCTCGTCCAAAGTCGAGCTCTGGCCACCACTATATGCTACAGGTGGTCCAACCCTAATTCTCTTGCTCACCCTTCAGTTTCTCCTCACATCCTTAGAAGAGGCTGCACGCATTGAGAAGGCTGAGGAATGAGTTGTAAACACCCCCAACTCCTTCTCTCCTGCTTTTAAACACCACTGTCCCATCACCCGGTCCTCCAGGAGCAGATGGGGGGGGGAAGGCAGTGCTTCTCCCAAGACTGAGACAGACAGCTGGGCTCTTCCTGCAATCCCATGCCTTCTTGGGGGGCCTAGCTCCCAGTAACCCTTTTTATATCTTCACCTTATTCCTCTCTGTTAGATCCCTCCCCTGTGCAAAGGAATAGTCACTGATCCCTCAAGCTGAAAAAAAAAATTCCTTGCCTTGGCCCCCTAAGCTGAGCCAAAACTATGTGAGTTAGGAGAAAACTTCCCCTTCTCTATACAGAACTCCATGGAAGGCCCAAGGAATCTGACTGATTTCCAAAAACGGGGGCAACGAGGCCCAAGGGCAGTCAGGCTGAGTGAGGAGCAGCTGGGAGTGACAGCAAGGTCTGCCGGCTCAGGTCAGTGCTCTCTGCACCACCCTAACTTTCCAGAGTGATGTTTCCCATCATCCTGCGAATGTCCCGTCCACCACCGCGTGGGGACCAGAGCAGAGGGCAGGACTGAAGGTCAGTTTTGCTCATGGAGGCGCTACTGGAAAAACAAGCGGCCTTGTATTTTAAGTCCAGTCCATTTGATGTTCACTGCTAAGACTTCTGTGTCTCTGATGATCACGTCTTGGCATCAGGAAAGAGGGGGGCTACTCTACAGTCTCTGGGGCCCCTGTGAGCTGTGCATGCCTTATCAGGTGTTCCTCAGGGACGGAGCACTCTTGTTCTCCGCATTCATCAGTCTACTGGCCACTGGAATTCAGCCTCTTCACTCCTGACCCTGACCTCCGGAGCCGGGGCCCCACCACAATTCATACCGTTTACCTGAGTTATTGGAATTGCTGTATTTTGTCGGATGTTCTTCACTGTCCTCAATAGCAGACCGCTTGGATTTCTTTAAAAATAGAAGAAGGGGGACAAACGCAATGAGCAAACATGGTGAAGCTGGAAATTAGGATGAAAATATTTTCAGGCCCACACAGTTAAATTAGTTACAGACAAGGCCAGATTTGGCCTCATAACTTAATACAGCAAAGAAGCCACGCGCCAAACCAAAGGGGACAAGAAAAGCAGGACTGCTAGGGTCGCTAGCTCAGCCCCCCATTAGAGCACGCCACATGGGCCCAGGAGCCCGGGAACTGCGTGGTCCAGTTCTTGGCTGGTACCAGGCGGCTCTCTTTTAGAAGCAGCAAACCAGCCATCTGGAAATAATTTTAGCTTTCAAAGAGGTATAGCATAAAATCTGCCATTAACTGAATGTGTGCCGTTAGCCTAGAATGTTCTTCACATGCAGTCAGGGATTCCGAGGGCCGCCAGGCTTACCTTTCGAGCTAAAATCTTTCTCTTTTTCCTCTCTTCCTCTGAGCCGTGGTGTGACTGCGCCCTCGTCAGTCTCCGATGCTGGTGAATCTGAAGAGATCACAAGCCCTCCATAAATGGAAGCACGGCTGACATGAACCCATCCACTAGGAAAATGCTGCTCCCACATGTTTTGTCAAACCCTATGATTGGGATGAAACGATCTTTGCCCAGGCTGCGGGCCCCTGGGATAGGGTCTGGCTGTCTGGGAGGAGGGATGTGGGAGAGCGCAGACCTTTCTGGCTTTCCCACCACCTCCCGATGTGATGTGGCCCTGCCCAGACAGGATGATCACCCTTTGGGGACTTGTGTGTTGCCCCTGCTGGAAGGAACTCTTGGGAGGGCAGGACTGGGTGAGGTATTCAACTCTGTGCCCACCATCGAGCCCGGATCAGCTTCGGAGAAAGTGTGTCGGAAGGGCTCGTGGAATGACCAGAGTCAGAAGGCAACCACTGTGACCACCACAGCAGAATCTGCCAAGGACGGACCCCGGGGCACTCAGAGACCTCAGGGCAGTGGAGCGAACTTTCAGTTTACCTGTTTCTGTTCTTCAACTAGTCTCTTCTCTATACATTCTTTGGCAATTCTCAATGCCTCTTTTAACTTTGTGGGGATCTGAAAGAAAAGAGAAAGTACGTAGTACATTGAGTAAAATCGCCAGTTTCCTGGGCCCTGGTTACAAAGAAGGGGTAGTTGTTTACCAACAAGGAGGTTATCTGGTATAACGTCTGTTGCAAGCTGTCCACACGAACCCTAGCCCACACTTCGGTATCCCCAACACACCTCTGTCGCATTTGAAGCAATGTGCACCAGCAGGGAACGTTCCGAGGAATTCTAATCCTTTAGATTTCAAAGATTCACAGGGATGTTCTCTGTGAAAAAATGTGGTGTCCTGCATTTCACAGGGTGAAGCTGCTTCCGTGGGGAGGCTTGCAGGCCTGGGAAACAGACACCCAGACCACACGGAACTTCGGGGCCGTATTAGTGTTTAAAGCATTTACATTTTTAAACACCAAGAAGACAGATGTCTGCTCTCAGGTTATATAACCTTCTAATCCGTTCTCCCAAGCAATCAAGTGGAGAGCCAGCCTAGTGCCCATGAACCACATTTCACCCCCTGGATACGTGCATCTTTAAAACCCCTTTCACAGCGGACACCTCACCTCGGCTGGGGTTAATTTCTCAAGATGAGGGGAGAGGAAGAAGAACATTCCATTGCTACCATACAACATTGTGCTAAGGTACCCCAAACCGACATACACTCCAACAGGAGTTATCCATGAGCCTTACTAGGAATTCAAGTCAAGACGGGGCGTGGGGCATGTATGTCTTGGAGATGGCAATTACAAATCTGCTGGTGGGCAAACTGGGGGGAGCACCCTCCTGTTGGGGAAAAACACTTAACAAGATTATCTAGAACCCAAGGGGAAACTATGTTCCTAATGCCACCCGTTTCACCTACTTTCTATCTAACCCTTGGTGAATCAGACCATGTGTTATAGACTACTGGGACTTTACACTCTGCATTTTCAAGGAACATAACATCTTTCCTGGGCTACACCAGAAGGATTCAATGTGGGAACCCCACCAAGGGAACTGCGTCTTACCACAAACTTACCTGTAGCAGATTTAAGGAACTGGCACGCTCCCTTGGACTTAAGGCTGAACCCCCCT
>NW_022103928.1:23338881-23340214 GCF_000313985.2 Echinops telfairi
TCATCCAGCCTGTCCTATCCAGACAGGCCTGCGGAGACAACATGCATAAAAACAAGACAGAGCAAAACCAAGCAACACTGTCTCACTGCTTTCTTATGACATATTTTAGTCTGGAAGGCATGGTTCTGCTTTTGTGAATGAGTGTTATTGAAAATTTTGCCCTATCATCAACACCCATTGTTTTTGTAAATAATGTCCAGTCATTTAGGAGTTTAATCTGTAAAGTCAACAATCTATGTATTGCAGTCTGAAGCTGGCCTTTCCTTGTACAATTTCCTTTTCTCAAGTGTTTTAAATTCTATACCACTGGCTAAATTAATGACACTATCAATAGAATTACCTTATGCCCTTGGGAGGATGACTTACAATGTTCTCTATCATAAAATGATATGATGGCTTTAAAGTGAACCAGAGACATATATAAACCATAGATATATGAGTGGATTGGGGGCTCACACTTAATTCTAGCCCCAGTCTAAGAAAAATTAGCTCTTATGACACGGCACTCTTCTATACTGAATAGATGGGTGCTATAGAAAAGTGTGGTGAAGAATCCAGATGGTGCCCGCCTATCAGAAAGAATAGCATTGGGGTCTTAAAAGCTTGTTTTCAAACAAGCAGCCATCTGAGTGAGGTGTCCATTACATCCACATGAAAGAGCACACCAGTCTGTGCGACACAAGGATTGGAAATATAATCCAAATCTGAAGGAGGGAATAGGATCAGACTTAAATGATGAACACGTGGTTTGCAGAAGGTTATGGATGACAATATAAGCCCGAAATCCATCGACAGGGTCTCCAGGTGGATTCAGCCTCCTGGGAATCCCCTCTGACCATGGGGGATGTGAATAGCCTCGCTATCTATCACATAGGGGGCACTGTAAAGTCAGTTATGCAGGTGCAGTTAGGTTGAAATGCAGAAACTTATCATTTGATCTCCCTCTTGACTCATTTTAAAGTCGCTTCAGTTCTGAATATTTTCTGCTTTTTTATTAAAGTTTTTTTATTTATTAAAAGATCATTTTATCGGGGGCTCTTATAACAATCCATATATCAATTGTATCAAGCATATTTGTACCTATGTTGCCATCATTCTTTTCTAGACATTTACTTTCTATTGAGCTCTTGGTATCAGCTCCTCATTTTTCCCTCCCCCCACCCCCACCCCTGCGACCCTCATGACCCCTTGAAAAATTATAAATTGTTATTATTTTCATATCTCACACTGACCGTGTCTCCCTTCCCCCGTGGCTTCTGTTGTTTGTCCCACTGGACGGTGTGTGTGGTTAGGTGTCTATCATAGCAATTGGTTGCCCCTTCCTCCCCTCCCC
>NW_022103928.1:23341684-23350351 GCF_000313985.2 Echinops telfairi
TCAGTGACAACTGCAGGCTTTCAAATAGGTATCATTTCCCAATTTTACACACCAAAAAATGGGGGCTGAGAGATGTGGTTCTTGCTCAGGGGTGATTTCACTTCCCGTGAGCCACTGGCACTGACCGACTGGGAGAGATCATTCTGGTTGTGAGAGGTGGAACCTGGTACTGGCATCCAGCGCAGGCTGGGAAACGCCTGGCAACAGAAATCTTAAGTACCTGCGAACATCACACACCTCACCAGAGGGCAGCCATGCCAGCCATCATGTTTGGGGTGAGCTAATTAAATGTGTGGACAAATATAGCAGGCTAATTTTGAAGTTGGTATTTTTGTATAGCCTGAGAATGATGTTGTAAATATTCAAATGGCCCTTGGCAGGAAAAAGGCTCCCCAGCCCCGATGTAGTGGCGAGAGATCAGGAATGCTGCTAAACACCCTACAGGACAAAGAGCAACCTCTCGCTGCAAAGAATTATCTGACCCCACACGGCAAATGCTGGGCTTTGAAACCCTGCTTGGATGAACTGCTGGTAAGGAAATAACAGTCAAGTGCCTGCTGTTTGGGGTCTCAAGCCCACCACCCCACACAGCACTATGGCTTCCCAGGATACTGCCTTTTTTTCCCTCCTAGACGTATGTTTTTTATATGTTGTATTTTATATTCTTTTTGGGTCCCTTTGCCCATATTATACTTTTCCATGCTATCACAAAGTCTCTGTAAATTTCATTTTAGTGAATAAAAATAGTTTATCAGACAGATAGTTTATCAAACAGATTATGAAACTTGCCAAATTATAAACCGGACTGTTTGCAATTTTTCCCCATTAAAAGGTAGGTTTCAGAGTCAACTTATTTACTTCATAAGCCAAAAAAATTCTGATTTGCTTTACCTTGAACTGTGGCTTTTCAGATGTGGTTAGTAAGACATCACTGAATAATCTGTAAAGGAATAGAACAAAGACAGAGAGGTCTTTCTTCAACCAGGTGTACGCTCAGAACAGGATCTGAACCTGTATGCCACCTTTCAGCCCTGAGCTCTGCCCCCACCCTAGCCCACCTATGTCCTCACTTCAGGCTCAATCCATTATTTATATTTATCAACCAACAGGCCAGTCAGGGAAACCCTACCCCCTACTCCCTCCCAGGTGTCTGCAGTGGCGGGGAGGCATGGGACCAGCCAGGTACGACAGGCTGTTTCCCCACCCTGGCCAGCGGTCCTCTCGTTCTAGACAGTAGTCTCCTTAGCAACAGGCAAAGAAGTATTTGTGCAGATAATACATAGAGAGATAGATTTCTACATAGAATCATTGCTTGTCTTCCTTTTTGCTTCTGTTTTTTAACCTTGTGGAGGAGATTTATTCTAGAGATCTTTCGAATAAAAATACTGTAAGTGGGAAAAGGAGCTACCCTGATTTTAATGTAAAAAGTAAATCATTTTCTTCTAAGAAATGTTTTGCATGCTTAAGAAAAAAAGCTGCTTTTAGGTAACATGATTTCTCTCTGCACATGTAGTTTGTGAAAGAGAGCAGCAAGAGTGATTCTGAAATGCGCTGGATAAAGGCAAGGAGAGGATTTCCGTGGTTGCAGGGCAAAGTGAGCCCCCCTTGAACACATTACTTAAAAGACAAACCAGACAGGAAATGCTGCCCAGCAGCGAGGGCAATGCTAACTTCCGTCCCGTGTCCTCCTGCATGCCTTTGGAGGAGGGAACATCAATCCCCTCTTCCTAGGCTGCACATCCACTTACTTCTCGAGAACAGATTTTAACTGAACACAGTTCACACTCCTTCCAATGCCCTTCCCTCTCAAGGCTGGGAGCCCAGAGTAGAAATGCTTTTTAACATTTTAAAAATTATTATTATTTTTATTAATTGGGATGTAATACAGGCACCCTATCATTCCGTAGTGCCAGTCCATCAAGTAGAATTGCACAATTGCTACCACAATCAGTTTCCAGACATTCTTGTAGAAATGCTTTTGTGACAAAAAAATACTTGAAGGAGGGAAATGGCTGAGCTTTGGAGTCAGGGTGCAAATGCAAACACACAACTCAACATGTAGTATACATGCTGTTCCCACCGTACAAGCTCGTTTTGTTCTAAGAGGTGGTATAGATTTCTTTTTCCAACTGGCTGGCTGTCTTTTTCCACCCTGACATTGTCGTGGGGCGGGGCGGGGTGTCTGTGAACATGAGAAGTGAGCCTGGGGCAGGGATGCGGCCTGTCCTGCCCATCACAGCCACCCCAGGACCAAGGACAGGCTAGAATATAGCTGCTGCTGCGTGCAGAAGTCCATTCTGAATCACAGTGACCTGATGGGGCAGTATAACTGCCCCAGAGGATTTCCTAAGCTGAAATTCTTTCTTTCCTTCTTTTTTTTAAGTCATTTTATTGGGGGCTCTTCCAGCTCTTATCACCATCCATCCATTGTGTCCAGCACATTTGTACATATGTTGCCATCATCATTTTTAAAAGGCTGAAATTCTTATGGGGACAGGTCTTTCTCCAGCAAGGCAGCTGGTGGGCCCAAAGTTCAACCTTTTGGGAGGCACTGTAACAAGCCCTCTGTAAACACTGGTTCAAAGAATGGCTGGGACCCTAAAGTTATCTCCACCTCTTCTGAATGGGGCTGCATGTGCTTACCCAGGGTCTCCTGCTCTGTGCCCCCACGTTACTTACTGCTGGCTGAGGACACCTGTCATACAGCAAGCTGGGGCTGACAAAGCACCTGGTATGGAGCCTGGACCAACAAATGCCCGTCTCTTTCCTTTCCTCCCCCTGTCCCAGCTCCCCCTCCTTGTTCAGGCCCCTGAACACAGGGTCAGGGCTCCGTGGATATAACCTGAATCATTATTAATCACAATGGACACTTAATGAGCACTAAGCATCCGGCATCAAACTAGAAACCGCCTCATTCAATCCTCCCAGCAACCTCTCAAGTGAATATTATTATCTCCATTTTACAGTTGAGGAAACTCAGCTTCCAGAAATTAGGTGACTTGCCCAAGGATGCCCCAGGTAGTGTCCCCCGTCTTGACCACTCTGCTGCATGAAGAAACAGACAATGTATCCAAGGGAAAGACCCACTGCACTATTTGAAACTGCCTCGCTGAACCACTCAGAACGCTGTTTCAGGGAGACTGTCTTCCGAGTCTGGGTCACGTGAGGTGGTTAACAATGTTACCCAGCGGATAAGTGCACGAACACAAGCATATGTTTTCTGGGGGCCCAGAAGCTCCCTGTCTTCCTTCTGGAGGGTACCCCCTCTGTGGTCCTGGGACCTATGGCCCAACCACAGCGGTGGCCTGCTGGTGCGCCGTAGCAGGGTCACAAAGGAGAGCTGGGGAGGACGGCCCTCCTTGGGCATCGCCTCAACTCAGGGCTGCACAGGCGCGCACACACATACACACACACACACACACAACTGGCATGGATGGAGGAGAGGCAGGTGGGGAACCACAGGCACATGAAAGGCAGGAGTCATAAGGAAAGGGCAACGGGTCATGCTGCAACTGAGCATCAGCATGCAGGTCCCTTGGACAAGGCGAGGACCCAGGCCCGGGCTCTACTCTGCTCTTGCGCCTTGGGCACGGTGGCAGGGCTCAAACACGGTTCTCAAGACCATAGCCAAGGCACGCAATTGACTTACGGCATCTGTAAGAGGCGGGAGACGGTAGGCATGCCGTTTTTACAGGCTTCACAAGACAGCGTGGACTCCAACACGGCCACTTGAAATGAACAGATACACGTTTTAGTTCCACAGAACAAGCTGGCAAACCCACCGGGCGATGAAAAGTTTGACACCACTTTGTAACAACTGTCTGCAGGCTGATCGGGACAGTGTCAAAACTCTTCACACACAGACAGATGGCGTACATGGGGACGGGGGACGTTGGCAACACTGATGCTACCGGATGATTTACAGGAAACGGTTCAGGAACCACATGCTGATGAAAAGAAAGCTAACTGCATTTCAAGAATCATTGGAGAGTGGATTCAAGATATCATTCATAAAAGTGTTTGCTCTCTTGAAGGAGAAGTAAACACCACGCAGAAGCACAAGTCTGAGCTTGAAAGACATCTTGATATTTGCCTGCTTCCAATCAAAACTGGCACCCAAAATACCAATGATTGTCATCTCAGCAGCCAGCACCTTGCATGCCCTCAACAAAAGCAGCCAGGTTTTTTCCTGGCCACAGAACCCTGTGTAGTTTCAGCTGCTCAAACTCAGCACAAAGCAGCCTCAGGGCCCGGTCACTGGATGAGGAGTTGACTCCCAGGACTTAAAAGCACGATGGTCCAAGAGCTGCTCTGCCCTGCTCTGCTCTGGCTGCAAGTTCTACCGGAGTCAGCTGTGGAGCGGACAGAAGGGTCCCTGGGTGGGTGGACATTCATCCCTACACACTCCTTCTGAAAGGTGCCTCCCACCTGTCTGCTGGCTCACTGTTCCTTTTCGGATAATGCTGACCGAGCTCTGGGAGCCAATTGGCCTGGGTGTCTGCATCGTCGTCTGCCTTTTTCCCCATGTCAGCTGGATTCGTATCTAGCTGGCTTTCAGCCCATGGTTCCCTTGCAGCCCCACTCCAGCTCTGTCTCCGGCTTCCCGCCTGAGGGCTGAAGGCTGGCTTCGTTTGCCCCTGGCTTTCCCTTCTGCACCCACCCAAACCCTGTCGCTGGGGACACCCTGGCCATTCTTATATCCTTGGCTTCCCGATTTTGACCGAGGAGGCACCAGACAGGCGGACAAGTGGAAAAGTCACCTGCATAGTCACTGTAATTAGGTCCATTAGTCAAATCTGGCCTACTTTTAAATTGCCGTTGGGGGCCAGGGTGGGGGGACATAATGGAAAGGGAGTGAGTAGCTCTGTGGACTAGTGGGGCCCTGGAAGATGGCTCCAAAGCCCATACTGACCCACAGCCATGGACGGAGCAGGAGGAAAGGAGTCTACAGGCACCGAGTCTGGTGGCCGTCCGTAGGTCATTTCGTACAGTAAGTGGCCAAAGCAGTGAACGTCCACGCTTTCCAAGGTCTGTGGAAGAAAAGAGCAGTGGCAAGTGCACTCTCCAGGTTGGTTTTAGGAGCCCCAGCGCTCCAAGGCCAGGAATCCACCGGGAACAAGGCCAAGGGGCCCTCATGTCTCTGGTGGACAGTAAGCCTGATGTCAATAAAGGGCTCGGTCTTCCCCACCACACTTTTCTCCCCTTCCTGCCCCACCTGTCCTTTCCACTCAGCCTCTGGAGGCCCAGCAGTGCCCCGGGAGCCCCCGGTCAACAGGGCAGACCGACCTCACCGCCCCCTCCCTGCTGAGGGCACTGCCTTGAGGACAACTTATAACCTTCTGCCTCCTGACTCCCACAACTTACGTTGATTTTCCTGAACTGTGAGAAGTAGGAGCGGTAGAAGGAAGGCAGGCCCAGTAAGGAATTCTCAAGGTCTAGCAGCCGGCAGGTGTCCCCGTCTAGCATCACATTGGAGGCATGAAGATGCCCGTACGGGAATCCCTTGTCATGTAGGAACTTCAGGACCTGCGCAACCAGGGCGGAGTAGAGAACACCAAGTCAGCCAACGAAAAGGCAACCACAGGCTATGTTCCACCCTCGCCCCTCGCCACACCAGTCAGATACAAGACACGCTAAACTTTGTTTTTGAAGTTCATGTGTTTTGAAACAAAATCAAACTGGTCACTGGGGCGATTCCCAAATGCCATCTCCACCCATTTCTTTGATTAGGGGGTGAAGCTGAACCCTTCCCAGCTGTGAGCTACAGCCCCAAATTCATTTCCTAAGGATAGAGAAGCCAGGCCTGAGTCGGCTTGGGGAAATTAACAGCTTTGACAGCAAACATGACACCATTTTCTGATCCCAATACATCAAACGTCTTCAGGGTAAGTCTTGATCCTCTTGGGTAGACGAGTAAAGTTACAGTGTCATTGCTTCCGCCAGTTACTAAAGGCCAGAGACTGAGTTGGAAATATCTCTAGTCCAGTCTCCCTTCAGACCCACTTACTAACAGAGATACACAACCGGCTCCTCGAAAAAGCAGCAACTTCTCATCTACCATGTGAATAAATCATGGCGTACCGTGTCATCCCCGCGGAACGTTGATTCAATCTCACAGAGACCCTCTAGGGCAGAGTAGGACTAACCCATGGGGTTTTGTAGTCTTCACGGAGGGAAGGATATGACCACATTTTTCAAAGATCTTACCAGCCTTTCGGGAAGCACCACAGAGCCGCCAAGGGTCCTTCCATCAGCTCGGTTCCACCCCAAACCAACCCTACAGGACAGGGTAGAACTGCCTCTGCCTCTGTGGGTTCCCGAGACGGTAACTCTGTATGGAGGCAGAAAGCCTCACCTTTCTCTGGCATAGATGGTGGTTTTGAACTGCTGGCCTTGCGGTTAGAAGTCCAATGCTATAACCCACTAGTTACCGGAGCTCCTATTCCAGCCCCTGTAAAGACCTGGTGAGGTTGCAGAGTGAAAGCCAAAGCGAGAGCCATCCCTGGGTAATTCACCGAGACTTGTCTTTCTAGCTTTCCATTGCTTTGATTTTTGTTCTAAAGTATAAATTAGGCAGGGGTTTACATTTCAGACCATGTTTAAAAAAAACTTTATTCTTTCTCAGGTTCAATTTATAATATACAAAATGTACCAGTGATAGTACATGTAGATCATTTATAAATCAATAAGTATACATTAGAGAGATATACTTAAACTGTCATTTTCTAAATAACATTTATTGTTGTTGCAGATATACACAGCAAAACTGAGACTGCTCTTTAGTGATAGGATTCCACAGTGCAGGCAGCTTAGAGACGACTCAACTAGAGGTGACATGGAAAAGCTTCAGACTTCTCACTGTTAGTTATATTTCTGTAAGGCAGCCATTTGGTTATGGATAGACCATAACAAAATGAAGAATCTTGGCTCAAAGATAAAGATCAGCCAGGGATAATACAAACATTGGTCCCCACACAGTTCAGTTCTTAAAGTCAGGCACTACATTCCAAGAGCTAGAGCTTTGGAATTTTGCAGACAGACATTCCTGCCTTACGAATTAAAAAAGGGACAAAGGATATGAAAAGAGAGATCATCAAAGAAGATATCCAGCAAACATAAAGCAAATGCTTTCGATCACTAGCCATGTGAGAGATGCCAGCAATGAAACGCTCCCTCGCACCAGCCATTAATAGGGGAGTTTTGAAAAGACAGAAAACAATTTATAAAGGATCAAGGGTTCATGCGGGAGGGAGGGGGGAATGAGCTGATGCCAAGAGCTCAAGTAGAAAATAATTGTTTTGAAAATGATGATGGCAACATATGTACAAATGTGCTTGACACAACAGATGGATGGATGGATTTTGATAAGCGTTGTAAGAGCCCCCAATAAAATGATTTAAAAAAATAACAAATGCTGAGAGGGAGCGGAGAGTTTCGAACTCTCAGACACACTGGTGGGCCTAGAAAACAGCACAGCCACTGTGGGAAGCAGGACAGTGCTTCCTCAAAGCACAACTGGAAGAAAACATGCCGCCTGCCCCAGCAATCCCCCTATTGGGCATATACCCCCAAAGAACTAAGAAAGCACGTGTTTATATGCACACCAACAGCAGGAAGATGGAAACAACCTAACAGCCCATCAGTGGGAAAAAGGATAAGAACACTTGGGTCCATGCGCACAATGGAAGACTATGTGTCACACTAAAGAATAACACAGGAACCGTGAAACGCCTCCTGGCATGGATGGATTTGGAGGACACGTGGCTGAGTGACGTGGCTGAGTGACGTTAGGATAAATGTTGTATGAGATCACGGTTACAAAAGAAAACAGCAAGATAAAGATGTTCATACTCCCCCTGCAAAACCAACAAATTGATAGGGTAGGGAGTTAAAGGAGAAAAGGGAAGCCATAGGCAAGAGGGTGGACGTGTGTCAACTGGGGACAGGGAAGACACAGAGAAGGGCAAACTATCAGGACGTTTGATAAGATGCTGACGTTGTTAAATAAAATAGAGGTTCTGAATTGTAAGCTCCCACCGAATTCACGAGAAAAAGCTAGAGACAAAGAAAGAAAATAAATTCCTGCCATCATCTCAAGTATGGCTTTTGTGGACTAGGATATGGCAGTGCTTATACGTGATCACAGACTTAAGTTGTTTTAGCTGTTGCTTGGGAACTTCCCCCAAAGACGAATGCAATTCAAAATTATATATGATAATCAATAAACCTCTTACCTCTAATATTTGCCGCCCGTATGTTTTTATTTGCTGGAGTTCGAGGCCTTGAATCTTCTTCGGGCTGCAGTACTTCTTAAGGAAGGGGTCTTTGGGTTTTGCCTTTGGAAAAGACGACAGAGTACACATGTCAGCAGCAGAAGGGCTGACCATGGATAGGCAGGATGAGAGAGAGAGAGAGAGACAGTGTGCAAGAGAGAGCCAGCCTGTGTGTGTGTGCAAGAGAGAGCCAGCCCTGTGTGTGTGTGCAAGAGAGCTAGCCGCGCGCGCGCGCACACACACACACACACACATGCACGCAAGCGAGAGCGAGGGAGCCAGCCCGCAGATGTGGGTCTATATTACAACGGTCTGTGTAGCTGATATGAAGACACTAACCTAAGTTCTGGTCCTTCTCTAGGCCAGGCTTGGATTTAGTAGATCCCGAAGCTGA
>NW_022103928.1:23352244-23354228 GCF_000313985.2 Echinops telfairi
TGTTTTGAGAATGATGAGGGAAATGAATGTACAAATGTGCCTTACACAATTGATGTATGTATGGATTGTGATGACAGTTGTATGAGCCCCTAATAAAACGATTAAAAATAAATAAATAAAATAAAATCAGGAAAACAAACAAACAAACAAACAAACCTAAAGCTGACCTCACAGAGCAGCTTACAATGTAACGGACGTGGCTGTCAGGTGTTCAGCTTTCCCTCAAGGTGAGGAAAAAGAAGGCTCTTTAAGCAAAAAGGTCGTCTTTATTGCTAAGAGCAAAATAGATTCCAGGGTCCTTGGGGGCTAGTTTCTGGAACCTTAATGATCAAACATCAGTAACAGGTTCTAAAAGGATTGGAGAACTTCATTACGACCATGAACTTGTACCACAAGTACCTTGTAGATCAGGTCCTTCAAAGTTCCTTTTTCGTTAAACATCCTAATTAGGGACACTGAGGATTCACTGGCGGTGGCAAAGGTAACCCGGTAGATGTAAGGGTGCTGCCAAAACAAAAAGGAGACGCAAATTTAACTGTCCCAGTGTCTAGGTCCTCCACTTCTTTAGTTACTGATTTTGAGTGGCACATTTTATTGTTGGAAAGAAAATAAATAAGTAACTCAGCCGTGTAAGCTTCTAGGCCCCTTCAGATCTGGGATCTGACCATGCAGAGCCAGCACTGTCTTGAGAGTTCAGCTGTGTACAATTGTGGTGATCTTGGTTGGACACATGGCATTTTCTACGCATGACACTACTGGATGGTCAACTAGCACCTTGCTTTTTAGATAAACCAAGCCACATAAAGTATACTGACAAAATCAAGCCGGCAACTAATGCAGTAAGCTCTACATGTGACCATATCTGCTTCACTCGGTGTGTAGTCTCATAGTTCAGGCAGCAGTCTGGTGGAAGAGATGGGAAGTTGAGTTTGGGGAATGGTTTTAATATTCTGCGTCGGCAAGCTGGCAATTAATACAGCAAAATCTCCGCCAGCCAGCTGGGGAAACGTGTCTTCACTCACAGCCTTGTCTAAGGCTCCACACTGCTGCTGGGCACCACGGTAGCCAGGACACAGCCGAAGCAGCCTCCTTTGGCATTTCAGCCCTTCCCCAAAGCAGGGAGCATGAATCTCCCGGGCCTTCTACAAGAGTCTCTGCAATGCGATGATTCACAGGCCTCCGATGATTCACAGGCCTCCCGAGAGGAGGACATGGGGGAGCACTGATGTCAACCAAGGGAGGGTGGGGAAAAAGACAAACTATTTCATGACTGAAAGAACAGTCCTTAGATGACCTGGAATTTGGGTTCCACGAACAAACTGGCTCTAGGGTGTGTTGCAATATTCATTCATTTGCTCAGAGGCGCCCTAGTGGCCAAGTAGTTACTAGGTAGACTGCTGGCCATGAGGCTAGCAGTTTGAAACTCCCAGACGCTGTGCAGTAAAAAGATGAGGCTTTCTACCCCGATAAAGTTATGGCCTCAGAAACCCAGTAGGAGTCTCATCCACTCGATGGCTTGAGCTCATTTGCTCAAAGGAGTATCAGGAGAATAGCAATCCAGCAATCAATCCCCGGGCTCTGGGAGAGGCGATAGAAGGCTGCACCTGGGGAAAGGGAGTCATTGACTGAGAAGGTTTTCCTGCCCATCACCCCAAAATGGGTGCTGCTGATTTTTTTAATGGCTTTCCTGAGGGGAAATTTGCATGCCATTAGAATCCACCTATTTCAAGTGTAACATGCAGTACTTTTCAGTATCCTCACCATTGGGCAACCGTCGTGCAACTCTGGCTTTATAATATTTTTATCATCCCCCCCAAAAACTCAGTGGATAAAAGAAAAATCCTTGAGACTCTACTGATTTTAATGAATCAACAATTACAAGGGGGAGAAGGAGACGTTCTTCCTTACAGTAGAATGCCAAGTAATAAGTAGCAAAAGAATGAGGGTGATGCAAAATCTCAAACCACCGCCCTCGAGCGGATCC
>NW_022103928.1:23355826-23358177 GCF_000313985.2 Echinops telfairi
GCAAACCCTATGAGACAGTCCTACCCTGTCCTGCAAACCCTATGAGACAGTCCTACCCTGTCCCGGGGGATTGCTGTGAGTCGGTATTCAACAACACGGCTATGGGTTTGAGGGACTTGTACACATCTCCTTTTGGTTGCTGCTGCTGCTGCTGCTGTTGTGGTAAAGCACATGCATTAGAAGATATGTAGAAGTGGGTGCTGACCACCTGCTTCACATAATCAATCAAACTCAAAGACCTCAGCATTTTTCTTGGCACTTCATTAAAAACTTCATTTTTCTAGCTGGACGAGACACTGTATCTTTAAAAGTGAACTTGCCAGCCCAGTTGGACATGTCAGCATAATTGTGCACAGTCCCTCTGTGACTCACACTGGAGTCCCGCTGATGGAGAACATTAACACTAACTCGATTTCCTGGTCAGATTAGTTTTCTTCCTTCAGGGCATTCTGTATATACACTGACACATATTCATGTGGTTGGTGTCCCCCCCCCTCCACTGCAGGGTTTGGATGAGAACTCAATATTAGCATATGTAATGCTAAACACTCCTAAAAGTCCACTAGTGAGTCTATAAAGTGCTAACTCAGGCATCAAAGTGGCTACTTGGCCTCCCATCATCTAGTTTATCTTGTTCGTTCTGCCTTCTTGGGCTTGAACAGATCTCCTGAGTCCACTGATAGAAATGCCCACCTCCAGGACCAAAGCTTGAAGAAATGGCTGAAGTCCTGCCATGGTGTTCCTTACAATGCAAAGGCTGCGGTTACACTGTCACATGGGTCAGGGCTTGTTCAGATGTCATAAATACCGTGGCCTCTCATTTTCAGGAACCGGTACCCAATAAGCAAGGTATATTCAGGCTTACTTGTGCTTCCTTACTAACCTGTAGTGAATACCGTAATTTCCTATTCCTTCACCACATCAAACACCACCTCAGAGATTCTGCTTTCAGGTACGGCTGCATCTGTCTCTCTCACAACCCCACAGCCCCTTCCTACAGAATCAAAGCCTCTTTTCAAATGTACAGTCTCTGCCGAGGATAGAGCACCCGGCAGGCAAGATAAGCATGGGCTTACTTACGAATCTGTGGTGAAAGCTGTTCCCTATCGCTTAGTATCTAAGCCCAGTTACCCTGCTTCCTGGGCAATCCACCTGCCTGTGAGAGGACCAGCCTTCCGACAGCTCAGCCTCTCCCGGCTACAGATTTTTCCAGCTCTTCTCTCCATGTCCACCCACCAGACAAGGTCTGAATCTGTGAGGATAATCATCTCAACACCAAGGTGAAGAGAAGGACGTGTACTCACCAAACAGGAAGGAAGCAGTTTGATCAGACACTGGAAATCTTTATCTGACAGGTACTTGTCAGGGCCAAGGTCAGCCTGAAAACATGGGAGGAAACATCAGGTCCTGCCTTGATCATCAAAAAAAGAGTCCCTAAAACCCTTGCCCTTTCATTTTATTTGTTGAAATCCATGACTGAAACCCAAGAGGAAGATCACATCTAAGTCCTGTCTGGAGAGGCAGTATATAAACATATCAGCAGCAGGATTCAACTGTACTTCTACCTGATCCCGTTAACCAAATGAACCTCCCAGGTGAAAGACAGAAGATGATGCTCAAGGGTTTTCTTCAGAGAGAAATCCTCAAGTTGCCGTCCTTCCAGATGCTCCAGAGAGAACTATTTTAAGCTGTTCCCATTTTTTCTTAAAATGTTTACTAGTTGATCATATTAATTTACATTATTATAGTAAAATGCTTAAGCAAAATGGCTTAAAATGATTCATCTTCGATACAGAATGGTGGAGGCCCTTTAGAAAATAATTTGTGACTTTAGAGCACAATACAATGTTGTAACTCTTTTGTTGAATTGAAGGAGCCCTGGCAGAGCTGTGGATTTGGCATTGGGCTGTTAACCACACAAGGTCAGAGGTTCAAACTTACCAGCTGCTCTTCAGGAGAAAGACGAGGCTGACTGCTCTTGTAAAGATTGACAGTCTTGGAAACCCCATAGGGTTGCTTTGAGTTGGAACCGACTCAATGGCAGTGGGTTTGGTTTTGGGGTGTTCTTGTTAAATTGACTTTCATGAACCCACCTAAATTCCCTGAAATGTGGTTGAAGCAAAACAACACAAGAAACCCAGCTTACCCAGCTTAACACTAGCCATTCTTTGGGCTGATTCTTAATCTTCATCAAGAAATATTTCTTTCTTATCCTCCAACCTGCCCCAAAAAAGAAGAGATGCTTATAGTTACATGATTTTTTTTCTTACCACCTTTTATTTATTTTTAATCATTTTATTAGGGGCTCATACAACTCTTATCACAATCCAGACATACATCAATTGTGTAAA
>NW_022103928.1:23359725-23373501 GCF_000313985.2 Echinops telfairi
GATGGCAGAAACCAAACATTAAGAACCATATCTTCAAGTGGTTGAGAGGGAAAGGAAGTTGTCTGAAGAGCTTCGTTGGTCCTATCTGACCTATTTGAAAGATGTTTCAGTTTACAGAACAATTACAGGGAAATACATGTGGATGGAGCCTCCAGTGAATCCCCTTTGACCAGACACCAGGGACGTGAACAGCCTTGCTGTTATGCAGAGGGCACTGAAAAGTGGATGACTGTAGATTCAGTTAGGTTAAACACTTATCATTTGATTTCCCTTTTTTTTAAAAAGGGTAAATTAATATTTTATTGTCATCTGTAATCAGATGGTAGTTGGGTATATAGTCTTCATACTTGATTTTTTTTTTTTTTTGTAAATACAAAAAGTTTTACACAGCGGATGGCTAGTTACATTTTCAGAAAGCATAATTAACATAACTCATTAATGGTAGCTTCACGTTTTTTCCTTGTTAGCCCCAGAAAATTCGCCCACCTTTTGTCCCTTTTCATAAAACTGAAATGTTGGCATGCTTTTGACTTCACTCTGAAGGGACAGCCTGGCAGGCGTCCACATCAAGTTCAAGGAAGAGCACCTCGGCGTGCTTTCAGAGAGGGCACCAGAACGAAAGGCGGGGTCCTTTTGCAGGGCCCACGCCACCTGGCGGAGACGTCAAGGAGGCCTCCGCCGCGCTTCTCTCTGGCACTGCGCAGGTTGTGCAGGGCTGCTGGAAAACCTTCCTCGCTTTTCAAGCTCTGCCTCACTATTTTGACAGTTGGGGTTTGATGAGCGACTGGGGGTCACAAGAGGGATCCGGAACAGGGCGCCAGACCAGGCTTGGACCTGACCTCCTTTTTGACCTATTTTAAAATTGCTTCAGTTTTTAATATATTCTGTTTCTTTTCAATTGGGGTGTTCTCTGTTACTGTTTTTCGTTTCTTGTATATAAAATTTGCGATAGGTGACTCTAGAGTGGCAGTACCTTGGTCTCTTGGGGGTGTGGCAGGAGAGGTTGGGGGAAATGGGGAGCTCATGACCACGAGCACAAGAACAAAAAGCACGTTCTAAAACCGACTGCGGTGGTGATTGTGCAACTCTTCCTAGGATGACTGCACTATTGAATCGGATGGCATGTGGATTATATACATACAAAACTGTTTACGAAGGGGAAAAAAAAGCATTCCATAAGGAATGCTATTTGTCTTTTTTTTTATTTAAGAACAGACAGGCCAGTTTCTCACCTATGTCTTTCAATGGTTCCACCACCTCCCACCTGGGTTCTGATCGGAAGAACATGGACACCTGTTGTAAGGCAATCTCTGCAACGACACGTGAGAAACTCATCAGTCAGACATCCTAGAAGAGCGCCTTGTGCTCAAGACATTCCTGCTGCAAGTCAGACTCTCAGCTGACGGCTTGCTTCTCAAAATACTGAACTACTAGTCAGGTGGGGAAAAGGTTTGGTTAGAAAATCTGAAACATGTAAATGAGCAGGCTAATGTGGAAAACAAAAGGTTTTATTGAAAGATCCAAGTCATGTCAACGAGGTGGCCTAAGCCAAGTATTCATTATATGCACCAGACCACAAACTAATCACGAGTTTCCAAGCAGGTTCTGAAGTCAGCTTAGAACCGCACTTAAACTGGCTCCCAGTGATAGTTAACCCATCGGCATTCCTCAGGGAATTATAGCTTTCACCTACAAAGAAGCGATTAGCTTTAAATATATATTGGAAATAAAAGCCAGTGTTTAAAATATCTATGCACAGCAATAATATGGTTCTATTGTGGGAAGTCACCCAGTGCTTGTTAACTGGAAGAAGAAAAAAAGCTATCCTTTGTGTGTTCTTTTGTCATCTGAATGTTTGCCCCTTTTAAGATGAGAAGAGGAAGTCTGGTAAGGTTCAGTACATTAAGAAATTATCAGAATAACTGTGCTTTCACATTTCCTGCAAAAAAAGCAGCATCTGTAATTTGCCACTTCCCCTCAATACAATGAGTAAACGAAGCCACTCCGGAGTCCTGGAAGCACGCAGCTGCCCTCCAGATTGACTGTGGAATTGCACCTCGGCCTGCATTAATGACTTTCCAGGCCACTGGTGAGACATGTGATTGGTGAGGGAGCAAAAGGCTCTCCGTAAGTACAAATGACCAAGTCTGGGATTATCACGCAGCCAGCTGGGCAGCCAATATCATTCTGAGATGCTTTACAGAACATCTCAAGTTAAGGGATCCTGGGGGGGTAGGGGTGGGATTCAACTTACTAGTGATTTGTTTACAAACTCAACATCTACTCAGAAGAAAACACGATGGCTAAAGGCAAAGCTGACTCTGCTCCCACTTGTTCCAAGTGCCCCAAAGCAGTTAGGGCAAGTAGGGCAAAGCAGTCAGCAGGATCAAGCAGGACAAAAACTCTTCTGGAATACTGACATAAAGTGTATGTACTGTTTCTAAAACAACTTGAACACAGTCTTAAACAACTTGAACACAAGCTAACTTGAAAGCAAAGTACCTGTGTGAAAATTATTCATGTCACCTTTGAGAAGGATGGTGAAAAATAATTCTATAGATGTGGTACTGGGTCATTCTCAGACACTGTAATGAACAGACACTTCAAAACAAACAATAAATGCTGTTGCATAATAATTCCCCACAAAATTACTATTCAACAATACTTAACTTGCTGTTGTCCTTAGGTGCCATCGAGCCGGTTCTAACCCATAGCAACCCTGTGCACAACAGACGGAAACACAGCCTGCTCCTGTGATAAATTAAGGACTGGGAAAGAGCATCTTTTAAATTTTTATTTTTTTAACCTTCAAGATCAAGCTATTGAAGGGCATTTTCTTTCCACTGAACTGAATTTTTTCTTGCGGGTGGGGGGTGGGGGCAAAAAAACACTACCATGCTTCAAAAATAACCCTCTCTCCCCGAGATTCAAGCAACACGCTTCAATCTTAATCATCAATTCCACTCAGGAGCTTTCCCTGGCTTTCCATTTCCTTACCAAATCAAGATCAAGCTTCTAGACCTAGTGTCCAACGTGCCTCGGCTGCAACCGGCCTTTCTGGCTTCTTTCCCAGTGTGAGGTATCTCATACTCTCTTGGCTCTGAAAGTGGCCTCCCTTGGCCTGGGAAGCATTTTCCTCTCCTGCACATCTCTCCTTCAGGGCCCAGCCCAAATGACAGCTTCTCCAGGAAGCTCTTGCTGTTCCCCTGGTCACCCTTGCTCCCTCTCCTGTGCACTCCTGGTACTGTACTTGTCCCTTGCTTAGGGGACACACCATGGCCTGCCCTACACTGATCCCGTGAGGATACATCGCTATCTGGGAAAAGTCCACCATCATGGAACTCCCTCTCCTTGGGCTGTTCTGCCTGGAGCGTTGGCCTCTGTCTCTTGGCCTGGTTAACTCCCACTCACCCCTCAGGGCCCAGTGTAGCCACTACCTCTCTGAGCAGCCTCCTACCACATTCCGATTTGTACCATCTACCTGCATCCCGACGGTTTACCTGCCTGACCCTTCACCTCTCAGTCTTCCAGCATAAGGGTTGGGAGAACTACACCTTCCTTGCTGCTGTTTTGATAGCAGCTGGCAAATAATTGGTGTTCAATAAATATTTGATGACGTAAGAAGGATGGGCTCAAAACATGTCGAATGGATATTAAGTTAGAAGGTGAAATCCCTGGAAAGTAAGACACCCTGCTTGCTCTTTCTTTCACACTGACACTAGCAGGAAAACTGTGAGCTCAGTAAATACTGATAAACACGGCCCAGACAGGAAACGCAGAGAAGCTGTACGGGGCTTCCTATGCTCCCCACTGAGCTCAGGCTCCACATGTACCAGGGCCTCCACTGAGAGCAGCATCTGAACCCCTGGATCCCAGCAGAAATGCTGCCTCGCCAGCCCTGCACTATGCAGACCCCAATCTTCGCAGCTCAGAGCCTGTCTGGGCCTCCAAGGCTCCAAAACCCTTGCTCTTCTTTACATATAGCTCCTCCTCCCCCCTTTCTCTGATCCCCAAAGCCGTTCCTCTAGGTCTTCCCTGAGATTGTAGGACTAGGTGGGAGTCGCATCACCACCAGGTCCCTCCCCTCTCCCTCACTTCTTGAGGCCCAGAGAACAGAAATGCTGCAAGTAGGAGCTGGGCCTCCTGATGTCCGGTCCAAATGATTTTACATGGACACAAAAAGTCCGTTCTCTGAGTGCCCTGTCAGTAAGGGTTGATAAGGTAGGATATGTGCTTCACCACACAAACACCTCTATACTGAGAGACACCTGCTCTCCCTGTGGAACAGGTGACACTCAATTAGATCTTCTACTGCAAATAAACCATCCGTAGAAGAACTAGAACCAGAACAATCCCTGAAAGTAAGGGTAGTGAGACTTTAACTCCTTTATTGTGGACTTCTCATCAGAAAAGACTGATCACAAGTAAGACAGCCGCATGAGGGTGTCCCACTCCAGCAAAGCAAGAAATCAAGTGACACGCACAGAGGTGAAAACACTGGCACCCTGAGCACCAAGCAGAAGGGCAAAGAATGAGATTGGCACCAACAGGAAGAAACCGAAAAACGAAAACCCAGCAATCAAAGACAGACACCACATGGAAGACCACCGTGAGACAAAGCCAGCAGCAGTCCTGGGAGGGTCACACTGTAAGGCAACTCCGAGGAATGCCCAGCAGGGGACTGAGGAAGTGTGCAGACGTACCCAGAGTGAAGCAGAGTGAGCAGGGCATGGAGTGGATGGAAAGTGGGAGAGGGTAGGAGGGTGGATCCGTTTCAGGGATCTTGGCGTCCATCGAGCACGGGCGGGAGCCAGGATTCCGAGACAGAACGACTCACCAGTGGCAGTCAGTATAACAGATCCAGAGTGTCTGCAAGAAGTCCCTGGCTTGACCAGACTCTGGGCAGCACCCCCTTCCTTGTACTTGGTCAGGGATAGGTCCTGACTGCTGGTTGAAGCCAACAGGAAGTACCCAGATATCTAGCCTTGGTGACTAGAAGACCACATTTTCCCTACCCCTGTCCCCCTAGTGATTAGTGGGCATGACCTCCTTTACTCTGCTGTCCCCCATGCCCAGGCGCTACGGTGTAAGCCCTGTCCACAACCTCTTCCCACCGCCCTGCCTACCAAGCATCAGCTGCCCACCATATTCCTCCCACCTGCCACCCATCCCTCCACTGAGTGGGAAAGAGGGCTCCAACAATGTCAGTAGCTCAGCATCCCCCACCCCTCCACCCCCAACTGGCCCGACGTCAAAGGAGAACGGGAGACACAAACAACCACAACAAGAAACTGAAAGGGCGGCATTAGGACAGAGCCAATGGGGATAAAGAAGATCACAACGGAATATTAAGAAAAAATTTACCCTAACAAATTTGAAACCCTGCAAGAAATAGACAAATTTCTTGAAATACACCATCTACCTAAACAAATACAGTAAGAGACAGAACATCTAAATAGACCAGCAACCGAAAATGAGGATGGTGTACTATAGCTCAACAACAACAAAATCCCTGTCCAGATGGTGTTACTGGAGATTTCTACCCGCAGTCAAAGAAGAGTTGACACCAAGTCTACTAAAACCATTCCCGACTATAGCAGAGGCAGGAAGACTTCCTAATACAGTTTATGATGAAGCCAGCACACCTGACGCCACAGTCAGGTAAGGATAACATGTACAACCTGCAGAGCAACAGCCCTCGTGGATACAGAGGGGTGGATGAGGGGCTTTTTGAGGGGAGGCCAGGGAGGCTGGGGCAAAATGGGGAGCTAATTACAATGAGTACAAGAAAGAAGAATATTTCCTACTAATGATTTGGTTATCATTACATAACTCTTCTTGATATGAGTGAACTATTGAATGTGAAAATAAAAATGTTTAATAAAGTAAAATAAGAAAAGGCATTCAATAAAATCCAATTCCCTCTACTCACAAAAACACTCAGCAAAGGGGGAACAGATGAAAAATTCAACATAATTAAGGCTATACCTACAAAACCAATAGCTAACATTATTCTCAACAGAGAGATTGAAAGCATTCCCCCTGAAAATGCCTATGATCACCACTCTTATTCAATATTTTATTAGAGAAGTCCCAGCCAGAACAATAAGGCAGGAATGGGAGTAAAGGGCACCTGAATACGAAAGAAGTAAAACATCCCTACTGGTAGATATGATCCTATGCCTAGGAAATCCTACAGATTCCACAAGAAAGCTACTGGAATTGAAGGGTTCCACAAAGTGACAGGGCATTGTATTCCTCTCCACTGACAAGAACCCTGAAAAGGGAATCAAGGAAACAGAACGTTAACAACTGGGTGATGTTTATCCCCAAAGGAGAAAATAGGGATAAATCTAACCAGGCCCACAAGGATTCTCAACGAGATGGACTGACAATGTGGCTCCAAGAATGGACTCAAACAGAACAGCAACTGTGAGGTTGGCCCAGGATGGGGCAGCGTCTGGTTCTGTTCTACACTGGGTCAGAGTCCAAGTAGAGTCAACGACACCTAACAACAGCATGCGTTGAAGATGACAGGGTGCCAACCCTAAGAACGATGATTCGGATGAGTCCCTCACCATTTCCCACAGAGAACACAGGGCTAATTTTCTTTCTGTGAATTTGGTAACCGCAGAGAAAAAAGAATTGGAGGGCCCAGCATTCTCAGCTGGAGACCCTGGGAGGAGAGGAGACAGCTGCTGCTGCTGCTATCCCGAGGGCTCCCGAGCAGCCCTTCACCAGGGGCCAGCATGGATCCCAGGCTAGGCTCCAACCAGGCATCCTCGGTCTCAGTCCGAGTCATAAGCAGGAAGAGAGGCTGCATTAGTCTGGCTACCGCCTGAAAGAAGGACTCAAGTAAAACTGGGTGGTGAAATGACAGCAGGCCATTTGGAAAATTCTAAGAAGCAGAGAAGAGTTAGACGTGGGCAGGTGCGCAGACTGTCCTTGGGGAACAGTGGCCCAAGCAGTGAAGCCTAGACAGGCCTAGATATGGAGGCCTGGCGTTGTCGTGGTCATGAGTTGGGTGGCTAATCTTGAAGCTAGCAGTTCGAAAGGATCAGCCACACCGCAGGAAAAAGACGAGGCTTTCTACTCCTATAAAGCGTTCTAGTCTCAGAACCTCACAGGGGTATGTCTCCCCTGTCCAGTGAGTTTGCTTTATTTTTTTGTCTACTCCCGTAAAGCGTTCCAGTCTTGGAAACCCACAGGGGCAGTTCAACTCTGTCCTATAGGGTCGCACGCTTCACAACTGACTCGAAGGCAATGCGTTTTGAGTTAGACAAGGAGGGCCCATAGCCTTCACAGTGAACTGCTCAAAGGCCTGGAGCCAGGGGAAGGGTTCAGACAAGCTGGCCTGGGGGCGGGTGACACAGCAACCAGTGCTTTCTTTTCCTGAGACAGCCGGTGAATCAACCTAGAGGCAAGAGCAGCCTGACATTTTCATTCAGAGGAACATAAATCAGCATCTCCCTGAAAACAGCATCCAAATCACCACAGGATGGTGCCCCCTGAGCATCTGGGATCTCGAAGGAGTTTCCTGTGGTCCTCTAGCCCTGCTCGCATCTTCTGCTTTGCACTCCTGTGTGTCTGCCATGCTGCGAGAAGTAGGCAAGACGGAGGCCAGCAGTGGTATGGGAGGGGGTCCAGTAGAAGGAAACGGAGAGATCGGACAACTTAGCATTTACCTTGTTACATTTAGACTGGACAGCAGTCACACACATGTGCAAAAGCTGGGGGTTAGGGGGGGTATCAGACTCCTTATCTATACATTGAGAGTATTAACTTTGGTTTATTGTGTCCTGGGGGAACAACGGCTATGTGCTCAGCAGCGAATGGAAAGGGTGGGGGTGGGGGGTGGGGTGGTAGATGGAGCCCATCCATCAGCTCCATAGAAGAACCCCGACCATCTGCTCCTGCAAAGATGAGACCCTCGAAAACCCTGGAGGGCAGTTCTCCTCGGTTAACTGGAGCCGCGGTGAGTCAAAAATCAGCTTGACGCCACCCAACAGCTGCAGCTGAAGCAGCTTGCTTTGTCATCGCCACAACCTGGAAACAGAGTCTTGACAAGCCTGCTTCCAGAGCTCCCACTGGGCTCACTGTACTTCTGGCACCAGCTCCCTTGCAGCCCGCGAGCTGTACCCCAACACCCAGGCCTGCACCAGCAGATGGCTGGTGTGTGCTGAATGAATGGCATCGTGACATGTGCACTGCACCTTGGGGCCCGCCCTCCAGACAACATTTGCTCTTAGGAACTAATTCGGAGGACCCACTATTGATTGGTTATCAGCAGTCATTCCAGAGGACCCACTGGGCCAGGCAACGGAGGGGAAGTGCAGAGAAATGGAGGCCCTGGGAGATGCCACCTGGGCGGGAACCCCAGGCGGATCTGCGATGCCTTCGGTCCTACAGGACCCGAAAACAAACGGGGGAAATTTTGAATCCTTAGAACAACCCAATGCTAGATTTCAAAATTCTGAGTCAATGCGACCTTGAAACAAGCTTTCCTTCTCTGGGTTACATTCGGAAAAGCGTTTCCCCTAGCCCTGCACGGCACTTCCGGTGACGGACAGGAGGGCATTCTAGAGCAAGGCTTCTCAAACTTTAAAGGTGCATACAGATAAATAAAGGGGTGCTATGAGCCGGAATCGACTTTATGGCAATGAGTTGCTTTGTTATTGTTGTTGTGTTATGTAGTTCCTGATTCTGCACGGGTGGAGGGGGGGAGACGGGAGGGGATGAATTCTGCATATTTAATAAGCTTCCAGAGTGCCTAGGTAGTCCAAAGGTTAACATACTACAAAACCAAACTCACCCCCATTGAGTCAATTCTGACTCATAGTGTCCCTGCAGGCTAGAGTAGAACAGCACCCGTGTTTCCAAGACTGTAAGTCCTTAGGGGAGTAAACAGCCTCATCTTTCTCTTGAAGAGCAGCTGGTAGTTTCGAACTACTGACTACAGGACTGGGGGCTTGAGTCTACCCAGAGGCACTCTACCTGCAAAATGCAGTCACTGAGAAACCTTCCAGGGGACAGTTCTACTCTCACACACACCGAGTCACTGTGAGCTGGAGCTGAGTCAATGGTTTGGTGGCATCCCAGACGGTGCAGGTGGCAGAGGACCACAACGTGAGCAGAAAGTCCAAGAGCAGCGGCTTTCTGACACGGTTGCAGACCTCCGGTGAGCTTTACAGACCTCCTGAGGCTGAGCCCCATCCCCAGCACTTCCCATTTAATTGGCATGTTGGTGGCCTGGGCGTGAGGGTTTTTTAAGTACTCTAGGTGATCTACTCTAAAGAAAAGTTTATTGCATGACAAGCAGATCTCTATTTTCCTCTCCCCGGAACAAGACTAAAGATGCTGTCCTCTAATTACTTTAAAAGCAGAGTTTTAAAGCCTCAATGATCTGATACAACTTGTTCTAAGTGGTATCTAACAATCATTCTTGTAGTAGGGAAACTGGACTATGAATAATGCCCAGAGTTCTAAGCTGAGTTTGGTGTCTAGAAATCAGGTGACTTCTGCTCATCTGTTTAGTTCCACAACCGTCTCTATTAGACTCCAAAAGGCTGCAACAATTACTATCAAATATACCAGGCTGCACTCTGATCCAGGGAAGATTTGGAAAAGAACTGCGTCCTCGTCCTATGGCTGTTTCCCACTGAGTGGGCCTCAGGGAGCAAGTGAAACCACACAGACAGGGCCCTTCTGAGCCACTGCTGCTCTTAAGGTAAATGCACACAAAAAATCAGACACCCTATATCCCTGTGGTCAATACAAAACAACCAAATAGATACCAAATTGAGGATACATACATATTATTCACTCTCTGTTCTATTAGGACAGATAGTACTAAGTATACAAATTGGCCTGATAACATGTTTAGTGCTTCTGTTCCACCTCCTAGTTCAGTGTATATGTAGTGCCTGGGGTCTGTAAAGCTTGCAAGCGGCCATTCAACATACAGAGACTGATTTCTATTTGCCAGAGCTTCAGAGGAAGAAGGAAAGTTAGGAGCAAGAGAAGGATCTGAAGTTGTGTGGCTAAGTGCTCCTGAGCAACTGTGTCCTTTGGCATAAGACCACAGCTGGACTTCCATGACTGAAGAATTTGATCAAAGACTACAGAAGAACCTTGATCAAAAGGGGGAAATGTAAAACAGAATTTCAAAATCTGTGGACTCCAGACTTTCTGTAGCCAAGGGGGGATGGATAAACCCCTGAAATGCTCACCCAAGATAATCTTTACATGTTGAACCAAATATATCCCCTGTAGTCTTCTAAAACCCAAACAACACTTCAGCTAAAATAGTAAAAAAATTCCTGCCTTGAGAAGCATGCTCGTTTAAGATCTCTCCATGTGGGATCAAGTGGGCAAGAGCCACTGGAAAGATTAGATGGGAACCTTAGGGGGCAGTGAGTTGATTCATGGGGGAGGAACAGCCCAGAAAGGAGAAAGGAGAGTGAGAATGTTCACACAACTGGAAGACTGTCACAAGGTCATTGAAGTGCACCTGTAGAAATGGTGGAACTAGTATGTGTTTTGCTGTGTATATTCTTAGCAATAAAACAAACTTTAAAAAATATATGCAAATGTTAAAAGATGCCAAAACAGTATAAAAAGTGTACAGTTTAGGGAAAGTGACATGCGCACTCAGAATATTAAAAATGGGAAGGAGGAGTAGACACCAACTTCAGGAGGGCAATTACACTGGGGAGAAAAGGAAACAAGAGAACGCTGTAACGATAGTGCCATACATCTTTTTTAAAGAAAAGGAATTAAAGATAGCAAAACGTTGATGTTTCTTCAAATAGATCAAGGAAAAAAATTTGTCTGCCAAGAAAGAAACTTAGTATACACACATGATCAGATAGTTTTCTGTGGAGACATTATGAATGAACAAGCAAATTACTTTGGAAGCCAGTTATTTTCTTCTTACACATGTACAGTAAACTGCAGCTGAGTAAGAATGAGTACATGAAAACTACCCTCTCACAAACATGGGCCCCTCCCCACCGGGAGGTGGAGTCCCCCTCACAAAGGGCACCGGCAACAAAGGCCGGGGAACCTTGCCCTGCGGTGATGGCAGCCCACACACGCCTCAGCTTACCAGTGTAGTTTGCAGCATAGTTGTTTGGATCTAGAAACTTCTTAACCAGCTCACAGTTAGACAAGATATGGTTTGTGGTGATGGCATTGAGATAGTTCTGAAGGCCTTTCTGCCTCTCAGCGATGAATTCACGGTCCATGTTCCCGATCAGTTTTTTGGGAGGGAGAGGTAGACTTAGGCCTGAAATCTTAAAAAAGAAAAAAGAAAGAAAAAAGAGGGGCATATTATACTCCGGTACTTCTCAAACACGAATCCTGAGTGATATAGTTCATGAAATCTACAATGCTAGGATTTCAGTGATGGCAAAAATGTCAAAGGATGACATTGTGCACTTGAGAACTGATAAAATATTGTATTAAACAGACTTACTTTAAAACTTTAATATATTCTTTAGCATTTTATTAGCTATATCGGTACACTTTTTTTTTTTTAGGAACACAATTTTAAGATTCAAATAGGTATTTTGTTGTTATCATCGGCAGCCTCATGACACCCCTCTCCCAAGATATCCACATGCAATAGTTTCTTCAGCAGAGAAAGCTTACATTGCTGTAGCTTGATTTTTCATCTTAAAGTATTAGCTCATAAACTCCTCACTGTGGAAGATGATGATTACGTTTTTTCACCATCCTGACGTTTCCTGCACATACATCCCTCCCATTCCCAGACCTTCTAGTGTAGCTATCGTCTCATTTTATTTAGTACAATACCCACGTTTACTTTGGTTAGAGATCCACAACCCGGCCAAATAATTATGCTTACTTTTCCTTTCTGACAACTTGTCTATATTTTTATTTAGGTTTTTATTCAATGCCAAAGTTTCTCTCACCTCATAGAGGGAGCAATTTCATCTCCAGGACTATAGCCCAGAGCTCTCCGACCCTCTCCACTCAGGGCTGATGCCCCTACATCTGCCGTGGGAGCTGGGATCTTGAAGATGCCCAATCTCTCTCCTATGTCCAGGCCCCACACCTCCTTTACATTAATTAATGATAATTTTAAAAAGATAACCCCCTTGTTTGTGGAGGAGCATAATCTTTGTCAGTTTTCTCAAAAGGGAGCAACAGAGATACATTGTTTGAAAGCCTGCATTTGTGAAAATCTCTATTCTAGGCTCACACTTGATTCATAGCTCGTCTTGATGTGGAATTCTAAACTGGGAATTCCTTTTCTTCCTAATTTCAAAGAACTCCTACATCGACTTCTGGTTTCCAGGGTTGCTGTTACATATTTGAAGCAGTATTGGTCCTTGATCTTCAACGTGTGACCTGTTGTTTTCTGCCACCAGGAGAGCTTGGAGGATTGTCTCTCAGACCTGAGTGTGAATTTCATGGGCTATTTTAATCTGCGGTGGTCCTTTCAATTGGGAAACTCATATTTGAAAGTTCTTGGGTATTTTCTAGAATTAGAAAGTATTAACTTCCTTCCGCTCCATTGTCCTCTACTTTCTTTTACTAGACAGCCTGTTTTTCCATATTGGACTTCCTGGACCAGTCTTCTAATTTCTTATCCTGGCCAGGGTCGCGGAGTTGGCTTCAATCAAAGGCGGTGAGGCTGGTGTTGGTGTTTGAGTCTTTATTTTCACCCTGGAAAAAAAGCTACGCCACTTTCTACTTGACTTCCTGGAACACTGCCTTCACCACGTAGTCTTCTTACAGAGTTTTCCTGTCTACTCTGCCATCTGTTTTCATTTCTGAGTGTGCTGGGCTGCTGACCTTGCAGCTCCCATAAAGATTTCTAGTCTCAGAAACCCACAGGATCTACTGGATGGCAGTGTGGCTGTTTGTTTCTGTTTGGAATTCAATGCAACTGCTTAGCGCTCTGAAAGGACAAGGGAGGCCCTTCTGACTACATACTTTCTGCTCCGCCCAAGTCCCATCTCCACTCCTTCTGTTCACTATCTTCATGGTAAAAGTCTTCTTCAAGAGTCTGATGAGCCTCATTTAAGTGAGGGATACCAAAAGGCTGGGTGGGCCTGGGCATTAAGTGGCTGTGGGCTTAACTGAAGCAGATGGACTCGCTCAGCTTATCACTGGAGAAGCCCTGATCTCAGTGTCCGTGGCTCTTCTTTCCTCTCAGGCTGGGCAGATTCTCCACAAAGAATCTTCCTGTCTCCTGTCTGAAGTATAGCATCTGGGGAATGAGTGAAGGCAGAAGTCTGGGTAGAGGCCCTATGCTACCTTTATTAGGAAAGAGTGCTCCACTGTGCCTGCACTGCCACTCTGGGAACCTCTAGAGAGTGTTTCTTCTGCTGCAGGAGGAGTGGGTGGTCAAAGACGAGGCCTGGGGGACCTGGCTGCTGCTTTTGGAAGGGTATGGGGGGAGGGGCACAACTTAATTGATTCGCAACAATGATCCCTTCTAAATAGGCTATTTTCTTTCCCTTTTATCCCACTTTTCCTCCTTGCACCACTCTCCTTCCACGTGTACATGAATGGGCCGGGCTCGAGAGGCACCTAACTGGTGGTGTCAAGAACTGTACAGATTCTTGGGGGCGGAGTCCGTGTAAATTAGTTACTCAGTGGGGTTGTTCCCTGCTGAGCCCTGCTTCCCCAAATTTGCTCGGTTAGTTACTGTTCATCCATGACTATTAAGTTTTCAAATGTTTTGTTGTTCATTTTCTCCTCTCCTGCATTATTTGTCCTTGTGGGGCTGTGTGTGTGGGGGGG
>NW_022103928.1:23373601-23394031 GCF_000313985.2 Echinops telfairi
TGTGTGATGGTCTGTGTGTGTGCAGGTCTGTGTGTGTGATGGTCTGTGGTGTGTGATGGTCTGTGTGTGTGATGGTCTGTGGTGTGTGGGGGTGTGGGGTGTGTGTGTGTGTGTGTGTGTGTGTGTGTGTGTGTGTGTATTTTTAAATCAGCTTAACGTTGTTTTAGAATGGTTTCTGGAGAAAAAAGTAAACAAAGGTTCTCAACCTACTTTTGTTTCCTAGTTCATTTAAAACGTTTGAGTCTATTTAAAAAAATCTTTTTAAGGTGGGGTATTGGACAGTCATCTCAGTTCAGTGAGCAAAGGCACTTTCAAAAAGTAGAGATCGCCATTCAATACTGTGCTTAGATCAGAGCAGTCCAGGTAGCCCGGTATTGATTGAGGGCAAGGTCTAAAGACAACAAGGTCATCCTGAATTCAGACAAGGTTGTAACCGACACCACCCATGTGGGAAAAGCAAGCTTGGCCTCTTCCCCGCGTGCTTTCTGAGCAACAGTGATGCAGCCCACAGCAGACCTTGAATGTGATGTCCGAGCAACAATGATGCAGCCCAGTGCAGACCTTGAATGTGATGTTAGACGAGACGAAAGGCTGGCTGACGATTCCAGATGGCTATTTCTCCAACATGATTAGGAAAGCGTGCCACAGCACTCTCAATATTAATTTCCTGCCTTTGCATAACTGACTGCCAGATAAGAAAATTAAACTTGGGGTTGTTTTCTCATCCATGCAATTGGGTTTTCCTTAGTAGCCATTTCTTTTTTTTTCTTCTTTTTAAAATCATTTTACTGGGGGCTCGTACAACTCTTATCACAATGCATACATACATCCATTGTGTCGAGCACATTTGTACATTTGTTGCCATCATCATTCTCAAAACATTTTCATTCTATGTGAGTCCTTGGTATCAGCTCCTCGTTTCTTTCTTAATGAAGAAAAAAAGCATACTTAAAAAGACAGCTAGTACACACCCAAGACAATAACTATGTAGTTCTTTTTGTTTGGAGGCACATGGTGTGTTAAAGGTAATGAAGTACTTAAAACACAACTAATTTATTTGTTTTTAAAATGTTTTTACTAAGGTGCAGAATACCATCTGTGTATGTGTATGTACAAGCCAGGGGTGTGGTTAGAGATACACACCAAAAAAATGTTTAAAAGGACTCATGCCAACTAGTTAACAATCATTACCTCCAGGAGTGGGGTCATTAATTAATTCTTTCTTGAAAAATAATTCTGTATCATGAGGAGCCCTGGTAACATGGTAGACAGCTAACCGCAGGTGGGCCGGGCAAATCCACCAGCCACTCCAAGGGAGAAAAATGCAGCTTTCTGCTCCCTAAGAGCTGTAGCTTCAGAAACCCACAGGCGCAGTTCTACTCTACACGATATAGTCACTATGAGTCAGCATCAATTCAATGTCAGGAGCTTGGTTGATTTGCTTTTGTCCTTTGAAATGTTTACAGCACTCATGTCCAATTTTTTTCAATCAACAAACAGAGAAAAACTCTTGCTGATCAAACGGATTGACTGTATGTGCAGCAAGGATAAAAAGAAAATGAACATGAACAAAACCATTACTTGCTTGCACTACGTATATAACAACATAACTAACTGAAACTTACACAGTTCAGAATGGAGAATCATGACTGTCATCCATGAATTCAAACCCCGATAGTTTAGTATTTCTCATTCACGATAAAGATATGAGAATGAATGTCATAAAGTCTCTCTTTTGAACTTTGTGTCCTCCAAGATTCAACTAATCTATTTTTTCAAGCTTCATTTCACTTTAGGAAAATGTGTTGCTCTGCCCTGATATCCCATCGGTTCTTCGGAATCATCAGGTGAAGCGAAGAGTGTGTTTTGCCAACACCCGAAAACAGCTGTGATGGCAGTGGCCCTTCAAGGTCACAGGCTGGAGGTGTTTTTTCTGACCTAGTTCAAGAGCTCTCGATCAATAGTTCTAAGAGCACTAAAACAGTGCCTGTGTGGGTTGTGCATTGCTTTAAAGCAGTGTCTTTGTAAAAAGATTAGCATTCAAGAGACACAACCTTTCTCAGCTTTCTCCTAGAATTTTGAAAAGGCTTACCAATCACAGGATATAAAATGTACAGTTCCAATGACTAATTAAAACCAAATCCACTGCTGTATAATTGTGGTAGTCACCTAATCTGGTGTCAATTTAAGTATTAAGAGTGTAGGGGTGGAGTCTAGGCTGTCAATCTGGAGATAGCCAATGAGACTTCTGTGTGAGGGCATGGCCTTCTCCTGAGAATCCTGGGAAATCTGGTACTTCCTCCTTGGAGGCAGAAGACACCTCTCTCTGCCACTCCCTGGGAGACACCGCAGAAGACAAGCCACATGGACGCAAACAGACCTTGGCAGCAAGAGAAGCCACAGAAACCCCTGCTAGCACTGAGATGCTTACAATGCCACTGGACCCAAAGACTTTCTACCCACTGGCTTGTGATCGTCCTGCATTTGGCTTCATTGCATGTGTTTCCTGAGTCTGAAGAGGACTTTGTAGATTGGTATCGGACATATGGGCTAATATCAGACTTATGGTCTTGGACTAGACTAGGTTGGGATGTTTTCTCAATGTTCAATTCCTCCCTTATATACATATGTGTGTTTATGATTTTGTTTCCTTGGCCAACCAGACTAACACAATAATTGATTCCAACTCAACCTTATACAGTTTCTGAGACTGACAGGGGAGAAAACAGCTTCATTTTTCTCCCTCAGCGGATGAGTTTGAACCACCAACCTTGTGGCTAGCAATCCACTGTGTAACCCACTATGCCACTGGGACTCCTTGACTAGTTAAGAGGGAGGAGAAAAGATTACCAGCACAGAAAGTGAGCGAGTTTCTAGCCCTTGATGTCCTGGATACCTGCACCGATGATGGCTTCCAGTTAGGTGGTCAGTGTCCCACTGAGGCCAATTTTTTAAAATGTCCCATGAAATTCCTTCATGAGTTCCTTGTAAAAGGAAAAATACAAGAAAGCCAACAGAGGAAGAAGTCCCTGAGTTTCACTCATAATGTCTGCAGGGTCAGTGTAAAGAAGGGCTAGCCTCCTCCCCCCACCGCCCCTGCTAAGTAGGAGTCTAGAACCTGTAACTTGGCCTAATGCTAACCTGACATGACTGCATTCATTACAGCACAGCCTCATGAAAACTAGCTTTTGTCTGGAGGAAAATGCTTCTGAAGAAAACACTGAATCGGTTCATCTCTCTTTACTCACTTCTATCATTAGATCTTTATGACCCGCATATTGCCTTCAACCAAATATATTCCAGACAGTATTCTTAGATGTTCTAAACTCTCAATAGACCCCACTTTGCTCCAATTCCCCACAGTAGGTCATGAAACCTATTCTAGGTCAACAAGAGGTAGTAAGATCCAAATCACTATATTTGTACTACAAAAGACCTGGGAGATCATCTAGTTCAACCTCTTTGTTTCAAATGGTGCAGTGTAGTGAATTATTTAATATGGCTCTTCTGTCATAGTTTTTGTTACTTCCACCAAATAACCTTTTGCTGGGTAAGAGAAGGTAGAGGAGAACCCTGAAAAAATGTAGCTGTAATTATTGGCAAGATTAATTGTGATGGCCATCCTGCTGGGTATAAAAGAAGCCATCTCAGAAGCAGGAGGTAACAGCTCACTATCAGCAAGAGAGACGAGTCTTCAGTGGAGCATGCCTTTTGGACCCTGAGATCCCTGTGCACTGAACCGCCTTGATCCAGGAGACTGCTTTGACAGCGGAGGAGTGGCAGAGGATCAGGAGCTCGGGCAGGAGACCACTGTGGGCTCCCCAGCCCATAAGTGAAGCTGAGTGCCTTCAGGAAGGAGGCTGGTTTGCGGAGTGCAGTGCCTCCAGGCACTTAATTGGGGGAGCTGGGTTTGCCTGCCCATATGCTAGAGTTTAGTACCTTTAGGCAGAGCGGTGTGCCCTTTGGGCAATTATTGGCAGCCCTAAAATAGCTTTGTAACACTGCAGGGGGAGGGCAGAGGCCAAAAGGCCCGTTAGCTAAGAGGCCAAAGATGGGGCCTCAAGGGGCCTGCCTGCAAGCAAGGCTGAGAAGAAGCTGTTCTCTCCAAATAATTGTATCCTGAGTATTTGTAACCTTGTTAACTTAATAAACCTTAACAAACCCCTTTATCATGAGTATTGTCTGTGAGTCCTGTGTGGCCACTGCAGTGACCTATCCCACTCATCTGAAAAGCAGAGAGCTTGGGAGGAACGGACGGTTGGTGTCAGAATTCGTGGGGAGGTTGGAGGGTGGGTAGTGTCGGCCTCAGCACCGCCCGCCCCCCCTCTCCTTCAGGAATCAACCTTGGGAAGTTGGGGAGCTCCATTTCCATGATGGGGAGTTCCATTTTCCTTCCCCTTGAGAAGCCAGATGCCACCGCCACACCACATTCTTTTCTACAGATGAGGCCAGCAGGCTTTGAGCAAGCAAATGACGGGCCCACGGCTTCAGTGATGGCATGGGGCCGAGCCAGGATGGCCCTCAAGTCAGAGAGCGTCCTGCCCAGTTCCCATCGCCTCACCTCCCGCTGCTTCCCTTTTCCTCGCTGTGTGCTGTCTTCCTTGGACAGGCACGAATTTCATTGCCTTAAGACAAACCCCGTTCAGTTGACTTCATGGTGACCCACTGTAACCCTCCAGAGCAGAGTAGACGTGCCAGGAAACAGGGTTTCCAAGGTCACCATCTGTCCCTCTTCTGAGGAGCAGCTGGCGGGTTTGACTTCTGACCTTTCCAGGAGCAGATGAGCACATCACCACCTTACGGCCACCGCCTCTTTCGGATTTTAAAACAGGGTGGTGATTCCTCTTTGCTGTTTACACAATACATGCTCAAGAAAATGTACCCTTTTCCCACTTATAGAGCTTATGTGGCTTTTTGTGTGGTGAGAACTTGGAAAGTACAGAACTGTGGAAAGAGCCAGAACAATGCAGAATCCCTAAGACCCGCCCCCAGGAGTGGAGGTGCGGTTACCACTGTTAACCCAGCCCTTCCCATCTTCTTTCCTAAACAGCTGGTGCTGCTTTATTACACAGCATGCAGAATTTCACATCCCACTTTTCTTTTCACTTACTGGACTCCTACAACCCTGCATGTGTGCGTTCCATTTCTCCGCCTTCAGCAGGGACTCGCTTCTCTGTCAGAAGGGTGATCAAAGCCTGAAAACCGTGGGCACAGCTTGGCTCTGTGGTTCTTATGGCTTTCCGTCTGCTTTAGGGAGGCTGTTTTGAAATGATTTTGTTGCCAAGAAGCTGCGTGTACTTTCTTCTGCTTGTTTATTTGGATCCAGAAAAGCCTCCCACTGAAATGATACTGGCTGCATCCTGCCCTGAACGTGCCAACATCAATATGCTTGTCTATTTGCATTTGAAATAAGATGCACATTTAAAGGGTGTGTTTTCGAAGGGGTACATATTGTGTTTAAAAGACCATAACTGAACAGTCATGGGTGTTCAACCTTTTATCTTCAAAGGAAGAGCAAAGGGGAAGTCAGTCCCCACACCCACAGCCCCACTGTCTCCATCATTTGGGCTGGGGCCTGTCTGTGTGATTTCCACTTCAGTCTCCCGTAATTCGTAGTCAGCCCTGGCTGGACCTCAGTGTACAAAGGAAAATTTGCTACCCTTGTTTAAATCTGGGAAAAGGTTCAGAAATGCAGAGCCCAGTATTAACTCCCAAATACAGAAATGGCGCGTGGTTCACTGCCTCTGGAGGGGTCCACGGGGGAAAAGCCACTGCTGGGATGGACTGCCCCATGACGCCTTATCTAGCACGTCACCCCATGTCCAGCTTTTGTTCAGCCTCCGAGAATGGGCTACTAAAATCCTTACATGGGCCCAATTAAACCAGTCAAGGGGAAGAGTACAATCTTGACCAGTATTCATTCTTGCCAGAGATTGAAATAAAAACAAATAAAATAGAAAGATAACATGTGTTGAATGCATGCCAAATATGGCAGTGACATAAAGGTTTACTCACACTCAGGAGAGTTGGACCAGAGGCAAAATAAGGTATCGTGCTTTCAGCAGTGTTGCCCAACAGCCCCCCACCAACACACACACACACACACACACACACACGTTAAAAGTTTGGACTCTATAACTGCTATTTTCTGAAGTCTGGTCAATAAAACTTGGCCGTTTGAAAGCCCCTCCCAGGGCCAGCAGTCGGCTGACCTTGTGGACAGGAGGAGGGGTCACATGGAAGTAGTGATGGTGGCCAGCTCGCCAATGGAAATGACAGTCCCTTACCTCCTGACTGAGCAGTCAAGCCAAGCATGTCTCTGGCTCAGACGTAAAGGGCTTTTGCGACAACTGTCCCTGGAGGTGCACACGATTAAGGAGACTGCTAACTGGAAGGTTGGCGGGCGGGGGCTCCTTGGAAAGCAGGCTTGGGGATCTACTTCTGCAAACTCAACCGCAGAGAAGCCTCTTTACTCTGACACCTGAGGCTGCCATGCTCTCACCCAATGAGGAGGTGTGGCACACAAGCCCAGGGGTCTCAGCAAACCAGAGCGCGTGGAGCCCAGTCCGCCAACTGAGGACCCACGTCATACATGCTGTCAGCGTGTCCTCTGCTGTGGAAGCCCCCACCCTGACCACTCACTCAGTTAATGCCACAACTGGCTGGGTTTGCAGAGAGAGGACTTTGCCGCGCATTCACTTTCCATGGTGGCCACAGTACTAGAGCTGAAAACTGAACACTTTGCTTGCAGGCGCCTACGGTCTACAGTGAGACCCCTAAACCCATTGTTGAGTCCCGCAGATTTCCCCTCCGATGAGCTCTTGGTGACCGCTGTATCCTCGCACACAGTGTGATTGCCGTCACTTTCCCCAGCCAGCCAGCCGGGAGGCAGGGGCTTGCCTGGGTGTGCCCTTGGTGGACGGATACAGTCGTGAGTCCATTCTGATCAAGTTAGGAACATTCACAGACATTAGAAAGGTGTATTTAAGGGGAAAAGCAGAGTTTCCTGTTGCTGCGAATGTCCACCTGTGAGGCACGGCCATGCTGCCTTGGTTGGAGGTCCCTGAAGCAACCCTGGAAACTTCTCTAATCTGCAGTATGCAAACTTTTCTAATCCCGGTCCCTCTTCTGTAGTACTGGCTGTAAGGGTGATGAATTGACCTGCAGCCAATCCTGATTGTATGACAGTGTCCTGTGTTCTCCCTTCCCGTCCAAGTGTTCTAGTTCCAGTGTGTCCTTAGACACCATTAGGGCCTTGTGCCGACAGCCTCCCTCAGCCAGATGATTGTCTTGGTCTCTGTCCTGTTTAAGAGAATACATGTGTCCCTATAAATTATATGTGAATTTGGAGTCTCTTCCTGTACACCCCACCCCCCAGATAACCACCAAGTTAAAAACCAAAACCGAATCCGTTGCTACGCAGTCGATTCCAACTCACGATAACCTTATAGGGCAGAGCTGAGTTGTCCCATGCTTTCTTAGGCAATAATCTTGATGGAAGCAGACTGCTCCTTCTTTTTCCCACGGGGCGGCTGGTGGGTTTGACTTGCTGGTCTTTTAGTTACCGGTCCAGTACTTAACCACTGCACCACCAGGGCTCTCGAAGACTATGGCACATCAGAAACTATAGATGACAGGGTTTCCAAGGCTACCTTCACAGAAGCAGACTGCCACGTTGCTTCGTTTGAACCCCTGCCCGTTTGGTAAGCAGTGGATTAGAGCTTAAATTCTGAGCACCCCGTTTGCAGAAGGCTATGGACGACAGAGAAAACCTAACATCCATTTGCCGAGTGCCCACGTAGATGAAGCCTCCATTGAGTTCCTTCTGACCATTAACTAGTGAGGAGAGCAATCTTGCAGTGCATTGGACAGTGGATTACCTCCACCCCTCTCCAGCCAGGTCGGGGAGGGGCAGTCTCTCTGAGAGGCCTGCCTGGGTGTGTCCTTGATGGGAATCACCATACTGGGGGTGGCCCTGGGAGTGGAACAGTCCTGTCCTGACTGCCTTGGTCAGAAGGCCCTGGGCCAATCTTGGAAGCTCTTCTGACCAACATAATGCAAGGGTCCCGGTCATGACTTTGTTCCTGCTTCTGCAGCCCCACCTGTCACCTTGACGCACTGATCTGAATCATGAACTTGTGAGCTTCCTTTGTAAAGCTCCATGCTTTATTTAAGTAGCTGTGGGCTATGCATCCCTGGAGGCCCTTAGGACTGGTGTTGTCTCCCTTATCCAGTTGATGGTTCTTCGTCTCGGTCCTGTTTAAAACCTAACAAATATTCTGCTTAAATTATACTTCAGCTTGGGGTCTCTGTTGGACCCTGAAACCACGGCCAAGCACATAATCACTCCACCACCAGAGCTCCTTGGTCACTGAGTTCCCCGCTGCCAGCAAGTCCATTCTGATCCAAGCGAACCTCAACTTAGGCGCATGTCATTCACAGAAGTTAGAAATGTGTATGTAAAAGAAAAAGGCCACAGCAGAAAAAACAGAGTGGACTGGTGCTGCGAATGTTCATCGGGGAACCACCAGCCTGGCTGAGCAGTCAGATGGATGGGGGGGTCCCAGAACCAGCTCCATCTCTGTGGACAATGAGTGAACATCGCTCCTCTGTGAAGAGAAGGTGATACCACAGGGTGTCCTGAGTGGGGTGAGGACATTGGCTGCTACCCAGGTGCTCAGCTGCACGGAGACTGTTAACGATAAAGTCACAGGCTGGTGCCCGGTGGTTATTTTTAGAGCTACCCACCTCCAGCTGTTTGAAGAGCAGCCCATCTCTGTTGTCTGAGGAATTGGATCAGCCCTTGTTCCTGATATTGCCCATTCTGACCAGTTTTTAAGTCACCCCGAGCAATCAATACGGAAACTCAAAATGATTACCTGTAAGCTGTTGTTCAGCAGATCAAAGTCACTGTATCTTCTAACAACCTGCAAGAGACAAGACGGCGGTCTTGTGACTCCGATTTCCACTGACACAGTATTTCCTGATGTAGTGACAAGTGGCACTCGAGAGCACTCAGGGACGAGGGTGCTTGACTAGACAGCCCCAGGTAGCCAGGCCGCAGGAAACGGCTAATGCCAGCCAACACATCACACGACATCAGTAGGGGTACGTGAGATGTAGTCATTTTCAGAGGAAATAAGCCTTTAAATATCTTTCTTAAGTACCTGAAAAGATAAATAAAAGATTAAAAAAAAGAATTTTCTGGTCCAAGCAAAAGGAGGTAGAAAGTTTTAAGGCAGTGGTTCTGAACTTGTGAGTTGTGACCCCTTTGGGGATCAAACAACCTTTTCACAGGGGTCGCCCAATTCATAACAACAGCAAAAGGACAGTGATGAAGTGGCAACAAAAATAATGTTATGGCTGGGGGTCACCACCACGAGGAACTGTACTAAAGGGTCGTGGCATTAGGAAGGTAGAGAACCACTGCTTTGAGGCCATTCATCCTTTCCCCAAATAAAACTTCTCCCACTTGAGAGCCCACGTGCTAGAAGCAGGACTGCCCCGCAGGCAGAGCTGTCACACCCCCTCCTATTGCCCAGGGCTCCTCTTCCTCTGAGTTCCTGATAGACAGTCTACCTTGGATTGCTCGCTCCTTTTTTGTTTATGTTGACACCATGCAATTCTCCACGTCCAAATCCTTCTAGCTTCCTAGGAAATTGTTCTGCTTTTGAACAGTTTGAACTCAACTATTATAGACTATTCTCAAATGTTAGTATGCAGAAGAATTACCTGGAGATTCCCCAGAGAATCTAATTCCATAGGTCAAGGGTGTGGTCCAAGAACCTGCCTTTTCATTAAGTCATCCCATGCACTCGAATGCAACTGATCTAGAAAGATGCACCAGGCATTGCTTTTTAAGGTAGGACAAGGAGACTATACCTTACTGTTGGCTCCATTTGCCAGGTACAGTACACACCAAAATGTTAAATAGAGGAACAGAAGAAGAATGCAGAATAGGTGCAAGATACGGAGTATGTGGTGACCAGAAGGGGTGGGTCTCACTCTCTCTCTCTCAGAAGTTGATTTCACTTCTATTTGTGAGTCAACTAGGGAAGGTCAGCCTGCCTTGGAGAAAACCCTTAACATTATTAACACAGACTCTCGGTTTTAAAAAATCCACCCCATCTAATGCTGCAAATCATGCATTTTGACCAAATTTGTTTTGTCTTTCATGATCCAGGATTTTAGATTTTGTCTTTTCAAAGTCTGCAGCATTCTCCATATGTCCCATCAGAAGGACCCAATCTGGAAACTGCAGTAAGTGAACTGGAATTTACCTTAAACGCCTGTTGCAGATTAAGAAACTGACACACTCCTTTGGATTTAAACCTGAAGTACCGTAATGTGGGAAGAAGCAGAGGACTGTAATCCCAAGGTCATGGGCTTTGAAGTCATCAGACTTTGGTTCAAGTCTATTGCTTTGGGGTTGCCCAATAATGAACAACTTGAGACTACCATATAGTTGCTATTTTCATGTTTTCCTTACTTTTTGTGGTGTGTCTTAATGCTGCATACAGTTTTGCCTTACTGAATGAGTGTTATTGAAATTGCTGCCTTGTGCCTAAGTCTTATTATTTTCCTAAATAATTTTTTAGGTCACTTAAGTTTTTAAATCTGTAGAAGTTAATGTCCCATGTACTTTAGTTTAAAAGGCTTTCCTATTATATATTTTCATTTTTAATAGTATTTTAAGTTCTACCATTGGCTAGATTAATGATGTTACTCTTAGAATTAACAAATGCCCCGTGCAGGTTATATTATTTCTCAAGAAGCTAATAATGCTGCTTCTAAAGCAGAATATATATATATTTGAACCTTAAAAATGAATGAATTTTGAGCTCTCACTTAATTTAAGCTCTAATCTAAAAACACTTTGTTATGGTGTGGCCCTGCTCCATCCTGGGCCTCATGAAGAGATTACTGAAGATACTGTTACACAGCAAAATGTGGGTAAAAAACCAGATGGTTCTTGGCTATTAGAAGGAATAGCGCCTGGGTCTTAAAGGCTTGTCTTAAAACAAGCAGCCATCTAAGTGAGGTGTTACCTAAATCCACACAGAAGCAGCACACCAGCCTCAGTGATCAAAGAGTTTTTAATAATACAATCCATGATCGGAGGAGGGGGGAATGTATGAGAGCTTAAATTCTGAGCACCAGAGTTTGCAGATGGCTATGAGTGACAGTGACAACGCAAAATCCATTTGCAAAGTCTCCACAGTGATTAAGCCTGAACTGAATGCTTCTGATGTAGCTTTGTCTCTGTTCTGTTTAAGACTTGATAAATGTTCTTCTTAAGTGATATTTGAGATTTGGGACCTCCTTTGCATGCTACAACAATATAGCCATCCCTCACAAGTACAAAGAAGTCAGAGCACAGTGGCTGAGTTAGTTAATTGTGCCAGCCTGGCTGATAATCACATGTGGTGCTGGTTGAAAGGCGGAGGGATAAATGGGTGGTGAAGCCTCGCCTTTCTAGTTCTCGGGTCTCTTGTTTTGTGATGGTTGTATCGGGTGCAGCTGCCTTAGCAGTTCCCTGCTTCAGCTTGCAAGATTGACTTCCTCCAAGACATCCCCAAGGAGAAGCCTCATGGATCTATCCCGATGCAGCCCTGGGTGCTGGAGCAGCCGTGTGGAGGCCCCTGCTAGTGCTGAGATGCTTGTTCATTCACTGACTCAGCTTTCCTCCTGCAGTCGGCATCATTGCCTCTGTTTTGTGAGGTGGAGGACTTTGTGGACTGGTGTTGGGTTAATGGGTTAATGTTGGACTTGTGGGCTTGGGCAGCATTGGGTTGGGATGTTTTCATGATGCACCTTTTCTTTACATAAAACTCTCTCTTATACATGAGTCGCTGTGGATTTGTTTCTCCAAAGTACCTAGACTAATACAGTGGCTAATCACACAAGCTCACCAGAAGACAAGCGTTCCCAACCCTCTTCTATCACGGAGATGTGACCTTGGACAAGTCACTCTTACCCTGCAAATTCAGAATGGAGATAATACTACACACAGGGTTTTTCTCGTTTGTTTTTATTATTCGACACATGTTAAATACTTACTTATTCAGATAGAAGGAAGTGGAAAGTCTAGGCAAATGGAATGCCAGCTATGTGGCCACTGGGGTCAGAGACTACGCAAATGGGAGGTAAGGCTTGAGCAGGGCCACAAAAGACCAGGTAAGATTTTTACAAAATCAGCATAGGGGTGGGTGGAAAGAAATGGTCCCTATACAAAATCCACCCACCCTGTGTAAAGCAACCAGGCTGGGATGGACCCGAGGGCTGGCTAGGAAGTTTCTTTCTCTCTGAGGTAAACATTGAGGGACACAGAGCCTGGGAACATCCCTCAAGAGTTGGCGATGGGTCTAGCACCCAAAATTACCCATAAATGGACTTGAGAGCCCACAAAATGCCCCGACTAGACACTAGTCAGGGCATTTCTCTCCCCTTTCTACGTGTAGATGGTACTCTAACCTCTTCTCCCTGGTCCTCATCTGTAAGAGACAAGGTTTGAATTTCTAGGAACAAAACTAGAAATTTGGATATCCTTTAGATATATTCAATTGCAACATATCTGAATTTGAATAAACAACTGGAAACAGAGAGCATTTTATGAGTTTTGGAAGTTTAAACCTGGAAGTTTATATGAGTTTGGAAGTTTAATTTATAAATATAAATTATAAATATAATTTATATTTATGCATATTTTGGCTTTTCTAGATTTTTAGATGCCCTAAGTCAAAATGTTGGCTACAGTTTACACAGTTGTCTAATGAACAACAAGATGCTTACCTGCCAGCTATTTTCCACAGAAATTCCTCTCTGCACTCGAATGATATATTCCTGGAAAAGAAAAGTTGGGGATAAATAGCCTCAGTAACAAAATTCCTATATTAGAAAATAAAAAATATGCAAAATATCAGATAAGGTAAACATCATAGTAAAAATATAATCACAGAAACAGAGAGGGGCATTGCATAAAAATTAAAAGGTTTAAAAAATAATTAAATACAAAAGATAAATCTACCAAGACATAGCAATCCTAAATGTATCTGCACCAAACAATAGAGCTGAAGCGAAAACTGATAAAACTAAAATAAGAAATAAACAAATCCGCAATTATAGTTTATGACTTCAATATCTCTTTCAACAACTGATAGAGTAGTTGACAGATATAGAGGAATTCAATAATACCAGTAACCAATAGACTCTAATTGACATTTATGGAATACTCTATCCAATAATAATAGCATAACACTACATATTATTTCAGAGCACTCATACACCATATACCAGCAACGACTATATGCTGAGCACAAGTTCACCTCAATCAACTGAAGTGAATTGAAATAATAGAGTAGGTTTGTTTTAACATAGTGAATTCAAATTAGAAATCAGTAACAGGAAAATCTCCAAACTAACAACACACTTTGAATGGTCCATAGATCAAAAGTTAGGAGGTAGCATACGAGCAAGAACCAAAGGTGCAGAACGAAGACGTTCACACTGCACTGAAGTATTGGCCAAAAACAAGGCTCCAGGGATTAATGGAATACCCACTGAAAGGCTGTGGCAAGCTGAAGAAGCTCACTCACTCGTCTATGCCAGGAAATTCGGAAGACAGCTGCTTGGTCAACTGACTGCAAGAGATGCATATTTGTGCCCAAAGAAAGGTGACCAACAGAATGCTCAAACCATAGAACGATATCATTTATATCGCATGCAAGTAAAACTTTGTTTAAGATCATCCAACAATGGTTGCAGCAGTACCTTGACAGAGAACTGCCAGAAGTTCCAGCAGGATTCCGAAGAGCACGTGGAACAAGGGATATCATTGCTGATGTCAAATCTTTGCTCAGAGAGAATGCCAGAAAGCTGTTTATTGTGTTTCTGTTTTGTTGACTGGGAAATTGAGAACCAGGAAGAGTGTATGTGGGCAAATTCTTACGCTCATATTTAAGGGGTCTGAGAGGCAGATCTGGGGAGCTGGATATGCATCCCAGTCACATTCTCTTAAGTACAAGTTACTCCCCCACCATGTCCCCTGTAATAATTAATGCCCATTGTAAGGTGGTTACTGAATGCTTGAAGGTTAACTAACCGCTTGAAGACTATTTGCCAGAAGGTTGTCTGCCATCAAGATCGATCAGACCACCCCACCCCAACTACAGTCCACTTCCTTCGGATAAGAATCATAGATTGTTCCTCTGGAGAAATGCTCAGGAACACTTAAAACTTTCTCTGCAAGCCAGCTCAGAGAAGACCAAGGTTAAGCTGCCATCTTATCTCTAGAACCCACCCATCTTGTTACACATGTACCTTCCTGTTACTTGTATGCCTCTAAAACAGCCCCTTCCTGTTATGTACGTGTATGGCCTGGTTTGCGCGCTTGAGATGACATATGCCCTTGAGAGAATGCATTCACTCACTCTCTGGTTCTGGGTCATCATGGAAGAAATGAGCCTTTGCATGCCTTGCCTAGCATTCATTTAATTTATGCTTCAATTACACCGCTGCCCCCTAGGACTCATTCCGTTGTGGAGGCTCTTCCCCCACAACTGACTATGCAAAAGCATTCGACTGTGAGGTCCATAAAAAACTGTGGATCACCTTGAGAAGAATGGGAATTCCAGATCACTTCACTGTGCTCCTGAGGAACTTATACATGGATCAAGAGGCAGTTGTGTGAACAGAACAAGAGAATACTGCATGGTATAAAATCAGGAAAGGTGTGTGTCAGGATTATATCCTCTGACCAGACTTGTTCAATCTTTGTGTTGAGTCAATCATCAGAGAAGCTGGATTATCTGAAGAAGAGTGTGGCATCAGGATTGGAGGAAGGCTTATTAACAACCTGTGGTACGCAGATGACACAACCATGCTTGCTGAAAGTGAGGAGCACTTGAAGCACGTGCTGATGAAGATCCAGGATTGTAACCTTCAGTGTGGATTACAACTCAATGTAAGGAAGACCAACATCCTCACAGCTGGACCGCTATGTAACATCGGGATACATGGAGAAAAGGTCGACGTTGTCAAGAATTTTGTCTTACTTGGATCCACAATTAATGCTCATGGAAACAGCAGTCAAGGGATCAAAAGATGCATCGCATTAGGTATATCTGCTGCACAAGACCTCTTTAGAGTATTAAGAGCAAGGATTTTATGTTAGGCCTGACCCCAGCCATGATGCTCTCCATGCCTCATATGCATAGGAAAGTTGGACAATGAATAAGGAAAACGGTAGAAAAACTGGATGCATTTGAATTGTTGTGCTAGAGAAGACTATTGAAAGTACCATGGGCTGCTAAAAGGAAAAACACCTGTATTGGAAAAAGTAAAGCCAGAGTGCTCCTTAGAGGCAAGGATGGCAAAACTTGGTCTTACATACTTTGGACATGTTGTCCAGTCCCTGGAGAATGTTTGATACAGTGGAAGGGTGGCAAAAAAGAGGAAGGCCCTCAACGAGATGGGCTGACCCAGTGAGTGCATCATGGGCGCAGGCATGGGAACACTGTGAGGGAGGCGCAGGGCCAGGCAGTGTTTCGTCCTGTTGTGCACATGGTCGCTATGGGTTGGGGCTGACTCGCTGGTACCTAACAACAACAATAGATCCAGGAGGAAGTTTTAAAGAAAAGAAAATACACACTGAACTGAATGGAAACAAAAACAAGATGACTGCAATGACAAGTTTGTTACATATATACTTTTCCTATAATTTATAATGTATTCATTTAATAGAACACAATTTATGAGACAAATCAGCATTGAGAAGAAAATGTATAGCACTAAATGCTTACAATAGAAGAGAAGAAAAAACTCGAATAAAAATCTAAACATCCAAGAACCTAAAAAAGCCTGAGAGAACATAATAAACCAAAGACAAGAGCTGGAATTAATGAAATAAAAAGCTGCAAAGAGACCAATAAAATAAGCCTCTAGTAAAATACACCAAGAACAAGAAAAGGAACAAATTGCTAATGTCACAATGAAGCAGAGTTATCACCACCCATCCCATGGATCTCAAAAAGATACCAGGAGAACACGAGGAACAACTCCACATATACAAATCCGACAAGTTAAATGAAATGGGCCAGTTCTTCAAAAAACACAAAAGTATTACAACTCGGTTGATATGTAATTTTAACATCCGTACAACCACTAAGGAAATTGAATTTATAACTTAAAATCTCCCCAAAAGGACTCCCTAGGTCCAATGGTTTCACTGGAGAATTCTACCAAATGTTTAAAGAGTCCGGTGAATGGCCACCTCTGGTTCCACAGGTGTCTTTCCCGTGTCCTTAAATGCCATGGCGGCGGGGGAGTTTCCTGACTGACTTGTTCCTTGGCAAGAATTAACAGCGGTGAGCCCAGAATTGGAGCAGAGGAACGGAGCACGGTGAAACAATGACCACGTCTTGCTCCAAGAGCTAAAGAATTAACATCAACTCTACACAAATTCTTCCAGAAAAATGGAAGAGGAAGAAACATTTTACAATTTACTTGAAGTTATTATCCTGACCAAAACCAGACATAAAAAAAAAACTACAAATTAATCATCCTCATGAATAGAGCCTAAGGAATTCTTACCTAAATATTAGCAAATTAAAAAATTAACAATACATAAAAGGAATCATATGCCATGACCAAGTGGGAATTATTCCAGGAACATAAGACTGGTTCACTATTCTAAATCCATTAATACAATCCACTATAATAAAAGGCTAAAGAAGAAAAATCACATGGTCATACTAATGAGGACGAAAACCCATTTGAAACAATCCAGCACTGCAGTACAGAGAATCAGGTAATATGGCCCTGCCAGCCACGCATGGTCTTACACTCCTATAAAATGATTGGTGGAACTGTGTGACTAAGGTGTTCATGGTCCACCCAGAGGACTGAACGGAATTGCTAGTCATGCAAACAAGGTGTATCAAACCCTTCCAGAGCAGAGACCATGTAGTAAATAAGGTGTATAGGATTCAAACAAGGGGATTGGTCAATTTTGCCACCCCCTAAACCAGGGGTCCTCAAACTTTTTAAAGAGGAGGCCAGTTCACTGTCCCTCAGACTGTTGGAAGGCCGGACTATAGTTTAAAAAAAAACTATGAACAAATTCCTATGCATACTGGACCAGTTGGCTGCTAAGCAGGACATGCAGCAGCAACAAAAACACCCGGCGGGCCGGATAAATGTCCTCGTGGGCCACATGTAGCCCCCGGGCTGTAGTTTGAGGACCCCTGCCCTAAACTAAAACATAAACTATCCCAAAGGCACAAAGAGGAACTTCATTTTCATCAAGACACCAGACCTAGAGTAAATCAAGACCTAGGAGTAAAGTCCCTACTTTGGACCCAGAGTCCCTGCACTGAGACCCTCTTAGACCCGGAAGACAGAGGGGAGGCAATGGCGGGAAACACAAGAGAACAGGCAGCAGGAGAACCAGGAGATTAGCACTAGCCAGCGTGTGGTGGGCTCTCTAGCCCATGGAGTGAGGTGGCTACTGTGGGTCTACTGACTCACAGAACAGGAGAGCTAAGCACCTTTGGGTTGAGCTTACTGTGAGAACTGGCAGAGCTAACGAACCTTGTGACACTTGCCTGAGCAGGCTGGAGGCCAGGCCAGCAGCCATGGAGAGATTTGCCAGTGGGCATGAATGGCAGCCTCTTACCTCCCTAAAGCTCAGAACTGTGAGTATGGCTTGCGAATTCTGTGTGGCCACTGCAACAAGTTACAGAACCCAGTAAAGGAGTAGAAAGTGCCAAGGGAGGGAGAGGTGGGTTAGAATTAGCTAAAAGGTGAGAGAGAGGAAGTATGTGCGACCTCCACCTCACAGGGATAGATGGGGGCTATCGTGGATCAGGATTCTCCTAGAGGTTTGAGGACATCATCACACAATTTTTACATTCATTCATAACATAAACTCTCAGTAAAATGATAATAGAGCGAAACTTCCACAATTTAGAAAACCATCTTTTAAAACATACAGTGAACACACTAAATGGCAAAAAACTTAGTACTTTCCTTTAAGATCAAGAACTAGGCAAGTAGTCCAAACTGGGGGAGGGGAGGGACCAAAAACACTTTAAAAAACATTTTATTTTGTTTTAGGTGAAATTACATAGCAACTCAGTTTTCCCCTCAATAGCTCAGAAACACATGGCTCTGTGGCATTGGTTACAAGCCCCACAATGTGTCAGCACCCTCGCGACTTCCTCCCTGGTTCCCCATTTTCATTCCTCCAGTTTCCCTGCCCTCCCTGTCTTCTCATCTTTGGTTTGGGGCAAATGTTGCCTTTTTGATCTCTTATAGTCGATGGTTATGATGCGCACATGCTACATGATTTTTACCCATTCTAACTCGGACCTTCTTGTGGTCTTGGTCAGAATGGATACCATCTATACAGTCTGGTCTCAGGTTTAAGTTTTCACTGTCCTAGGACCCAGGCAGGGAGCGCTAGTGGCATAGTGGGTTGTACTCTGGGCTGCTAACAGAAAGGTTAGCAGTTCGAACCCACCACTCACTCTGGGAGCTGTGGTCTCAGAAATGCGCGGGGCAGTGTTACGCTGTCCTGTAGATTCACTAGGAGTCGGCATCGACTCGGTGGCAGTGAGTTTGGTTTGCTGGTTTGTTTATGCTCCGTGTGGAGACTCTGCTTCTTAAGTGACCGCTCAAACATTTAAGACCCTGGATACTACTCATCAGACCAGGCTGTGAAATACTATCTTTATGAATATTAACTTTATGTTTCACTGATGAGCCTAGATGTAACCAAAGCTCCAGTAATTCAGTCCCAACGTCTAAGTAGTTTCTATAACATTGCCCCCTATATGCTCTCTTATGTGTGGGGGCTTCAAAAATTTTACGGTACAATGGAATGAAAAGATAATGGACATTTGGCACAAACTTTTAAAACTCCCTTGATTATATGAGTATATTTGCAGCATGTGTAAACATGCATGTTGAAATAGCCACCACCATATCCAGCCCTGGTGGTGGTGGTTACACAGTGGGTTGTACTCCCCTGGTCGGCAGTTTGAAACCACCAGCAGCTCTGAGGGAGAAAGACTGGGCTTTCTACTCCCCAAAGTTACAGCCTCGGAAACCCACAGAGGGTTGCCGAGTCAGCATTTACTTGATGGCGGTGAGTTTATATCCAAGTATGCATGCAAGTGCACTCCCATAGGCCCTCCCTCATCTAGTTAGCACACACCTGTGTGTTGACTCACAAATTACTCCTAGCTCTGACCGCCCGTGCGGAACTGCGTGTGTTATGAATTGGCGGCAGTTGTCCATTATCTTGCATACTGCTCAGTGCCTTCCTCTGCGTGGTCACGTTGTGCTGACTTGCTCCTAGGGTGTGCTTCCTGTCCCTTCACCAGAATTAACCCTTTTTTACTACGTAGTTAGTGCTTCTCCCTCCTTCCTCTTCCCTCCGTGGAAAGTATCAAAGAAATGTATCTTTCTGCATGTAATTCTGCTCCTGACATTTATAGAAAGTGGTCTGAGGGACTATGACTTACGGTGGCCCTTCTGGTCATAGTCTTTGTAATGGGATTACTTACATGAGGTGTTTATGGCCTATCAAGAGGATTGGATGAAAGGTAGCTGGTTAATAATATGAGCAGGTGCATGGCAGCCTCTGGGGGCTAGGCCATGGGAATGAGGTGTTTGGAACCCTAGTAAGGGTTGAGAAGTGAGAGTGCTAAGGGAGGGGGACAGTCGGTGTTGGAATTAGCAGAGGGGACAGAGAGAGGAAGTCTGCCTGCCTTCGCTTCACAGAAATCAGCCTTGAGCGGATGCTGCTGGTGAATCTCTCTTCTAGAGAAGTTGGAGGTCAGAGGCCACACCATTTTCACAAAGCCTCAAACAATATCTGCTCTTTCATGTTTGACTTGTTTCACTCAGCAAAATTTCATCTGGGTTTTTTTTTAATCATTTTATTGGGGGCTGTACAACTCTTATCATAATCCATCCATCCATTGTGTCAAGCACATGTGTACACTTGTTATCATCCAGGTTTATCTGTGTTGTACAAGGATTTGCAGATTCATCCCTATTCTGTATTGTTGTGTAGTGTTCCAGTGTGTATATGCACACCACAGCTTGTTTGTCCATTGATCCATTGATGGACATTTAGGTGGCTTCCATCTTTTGTTGGTATTGTGGATATCCCACAATGAACATGAGTGTGCATACGTCAATTTGTGTCACTGTTCTTATTTCTCTAAAATATGTAACTAGGAGTGAGGTTAGACTGTATGGCATTTCTATTTCTTGCTTTTTAAGGATGCACTAGAGATGACTCCATGGTGGCTGTACCTTTCTGCAGTCCCATCAGCAGTGTAGAAGAGGTCTAGTCGCCCAACAGCCTCACGAGCATTTGCTGGAGTGTGTGTGTGTGTGTGTGTGTGTGTGTGTGTGTGT
>NW_022103928.1:23395458-23401524 GCF_000313985.2 Echinops telfairi
GAGAGCACTGAAAAGAAAGAGTCCAGTGATCAATTCCCAAACCTGTCTGAACATAAGACTCACCAGGGGAAGTGTTGACAACCCTCATTTCCGGACCTTTCCAGACCGGCTAAATCCAAATCTCTAGGATAGAGACTTAGGAATAAGTTTTAATTGCCTTCCCAGTCAATTCTTAGTAACAAGGAAGCTAGAAACACTGACCTAACCCAGCCCTCAGCTTGTTTACCAACAGGAGGGAAGGCAGTGTTGAAAGAACATTCATACTTTCTCCTTAAACACGCAGAACTGTTGTAATATCATTGGATAGCATGACTTAGGCATTATTCAGTCACTGCTCAGAACAAACGCTTGTCAACACGGTACTAAACAAATCCTTTCTCCTACATTAACACCATTGAATTCACTAGGTTACTTAGTAAAAAAAGTAGACAAATAAACATTGTTAACATGGCAACCGGGTTTTAAAATAGGTCTTATTATACCAATGTTCATTTCCACCTACACTATTCTGTTCATGTGGCAAATCCAGAGACAGTCCACAAACGTTGGAACTTCTGCGTTCCTGGCGGGACAGTTAAAGATGCTCATTCAACAATACTTGCTTAATTATTCTGAATTGACACTGACTAGGTACCTAGCATCATGCTTACCTGGTTTCGTACGTGCTAACTGTTTTGTGTAGTGTGGGAAACTGCTTAAGTGATATGGTGCTGTAATTATTCTTGAACACATGCAGGATAAGATGCTAAACACTTCTGAAAGTCTTCATTTCGAGATCAATCCTTTAGCTTTGAAATGCTCTCTTCTCAGGCTTGTGGTAATACTGCCAACTTTTCTGTGCTTTTACATTCTAATAGTAGAGCTGAAATTAGCACATCCAATTGAGTTCCAAACAACTACCCAAGGCTAAGTTTCTTTCTTTCTTTCTTTCTTTCTTTCTTTCTTTCTTTCTTTCTTTCTTTCTATCTAACGTAGGGGAAAATGTAAAACCTCAACATTCATCACAAGCATCCTCTACTTCATCTCCATTTGTCCAGGGAGTACCAGTACTTCTTAAAATTCCCACTCGGTACTAGGCACCTGCTAGTTGCTAAGTAAATACTTCCTGCTTGCCTTACGTGTTTTAAATGTACAGTTCAGAAATTTCTTACAAAGATGTTGCAACCGACTGCAAACATCTCCTGAGCACCCAGCCTGTCCCCAACCCTGTGCTTCAGTCATCCTGGGGCTCTAGCCAGGAACACAAAAGGTACCATCCTTCCAAGAAGGACCCTACTGCATTCCATCCTCTGTGGAGAATAGTTTACAAAGTCTGTACTCACTAGCAAAGGGCCCACAAGAAGTGTTTGGAAATGGCATTATACTGCAAGGGAAGTACCTGGGCCCTGCTGTCAGACTGTGAGGTCCCCAAATGCTATCTTGAGTGACGTTTCTGCCAGGACACTCTGCATTTAGGTCAGTGTTCTCCACCGAGATCAATTTTGCCTGGGGAACATTTGGACAAACAGCAATGTCTGAAGCCGTTTTTGATCCTCACACCTGGGAAACACGACATCCCCCTGCACACAGGCCAGATCCCTTTAATGAAGATTCTCTGGCTCCCAACATCAAAGGTGCCAAGGCAGAGAAGCCCTGGTGTAGGTGCACTAGGGGCAGCAGGTCATCCCCGCCTCCAGAGGCTTGGGGCTGTGTGCTGATATGGGCGATAGGTCTGCCCACCACCTCACAGGAAGCAGCTTTGGGCTGGTGGCTGTGATGAAGAGTCTCTTCCCACTCATGATGTTAGACAGGGGGTGGGGACAGGGGCGGTCAGGGGTCTCGAGTTGTCTCCTTGCCATCCTACAGAGTGGCAGTAGCTATTTTTGTTACCATCTGCCCTTGGCCTTATAGCCCTATGGCCTTACTTAACCCACATGCCACACTCCTCGCAATCAGCCAGGTGCCAGACTAGTAGGTGTACTTAGTTCCTGGTTCCCTGGGAAAGAGGCACACTCAGACCAGGCACATTAGGGAGTGGTCAAGAATGGGGCTTCAGTGTAGCCCCAATAGCCCAGCCGCCATGTAGTTGCAGATACAGAAAAGAATGGGAAGCAGGTACACTGATTTTGCTCAGAAAGAAACATTTTTTATTTCACTACAATGGGATGAATTGGTCCTGAGCTACAAAAACTGCAATTGTTTCAATTTGCTTGATATCACCTCTCCGGAGCAAAGGGAAATACTTTGACCTGTCGGAGCGGAGCGCTTCTGACAGAGGGTTCCAGTAAGCTAAAAACCATGGTGCAGCTGTCTTCTGCTTGCTAGCAGGTAGCAGGCTGCCTTCCTGCCCCCCACCCCAACCCAGTCATCGAGTCTTTCTGACTCCCAGTGCCCACACATAGGGTTCCCGAGGTGTGACTCTTTATGGAAGCAGACTGCCTCATCTCTCTCCTGTGGGGTGGCCAGTGGGTTTGAACCACTGATTTGCAGCCCAGTGCTTAACCCAACAGCTCCACCAGGGCTCCCAGCTTTTCATAAAGCAAAGAGAAAGGTGCTCTGCAAACTGGCATTTGAAGCTAGCCCTCCCTCTCCTGGGCTGGAATCAGCAGCCCAGAATTCTCCGGTGAGTCATTCCGGTCAGGACCACTTTGATGGGTGTATAACAGAGTGGAGAGACCACTGAGACCCATCAGGCCTGGAAAGAGCTTGGAGGGCCCTTCAGGGCTCCGGGCACCCCTGAGTCAGATGGAGCTCTGGCGTCATCACCCTCCACCACCTGCTGCCACTTCCCCAGAGGGCCTTCTGCCTTCCTGTTCCTCCTCTCCGCACCACACCCTTGTCTTGGCGGGCCAGGAGGGCAGGGCCAGGCCAAGCTCCATCCTGCAGGTGGACATGCTGGCAAGTCAGTGGGCTGGCGATGAAGTTCTCCACTGGAAACCCACCAGGACCCCATGAAGTCTGAATAGATGAGGGGAGAGGAGAGACAATCCATGTAAAAGGAGGACCAGCCCTGTGCCAGGCCCTTTGCTGGGTCCCCTCCCCCACCCCTTCTCCTTCAGCCCCCATGGTGTCCTGGGAGGTAGGTGTCCTTTGGCTCGGCCAGGTCTAAGGTTGCACAAGGATTGGGAAGGTGATTGGAACGCAGGTCCCTATCGATTTGCCCCCTGCCATGGGTGGCTGTGGCCCCCAGTGACATGGGAAGTTTGAGTCTTTCTGGGAAAGACTTTCTGAAAGCTGGGAGAGCCCACTAATGAATGGACCTGCCACCTCATCTCCAGCGAGTGAGACCTGCTGACTCCTGTCTGGGCGGGGGCCACGCCCACAGCTGCTAGCCCAGGCTGCCAGCCAGGCCATTTCCTGGGTGAGCAGTCCCACTGGCATGTTGGGTTTTCTGCGGTTCCGTAAGAATTTAGGATTTCACTATACAATAGGTGGTGTGCAAAGGTGGTTGGAGTTGATGCGATTTTAGGGAAAATAAACAAGAAGAAAACTTTCTTTAAATCTATTTGGTCCCAAATCGTTTCAGTGAGACTACAAACACAGGCGATTTCAAAGACAGAAGTTAAAGTCAACATGTGACAACCAAACAGGCTTCACCCAACAAGTCACTCCTCCCTTTGGCCCAATGATCAGATTTACGCTCAGACGTCAAGTCCGGAGAGGCAAATGAACCTGTCCTGAGTGCATATTGCAGACAGGTGACCTCTAGTGAAAGCACAGGGAACCCTGCTGTATTCCAGTACTACCTAGGGAACTCTTGTTTTTTGTTTGTTTGTTTGTTTGTTTGTTTTTTAAAGCATGCTCTCGACCTCCCAGTGATTCTAATTTATTTTGGCTGGAGCACAGATATTAATATTTTTCAAAAATCCCTGGATCTTTCAACACACAGCCAGGGCTGAGGACCACAGTTCTAAAGTATAGATCAAACCAGAAGATTACTTCTTAAAAGAGACGGGAAGTGGTGCCACACCACACACACACACACACACACACAAGGAAGAAGATTAATGAACCAAACATCCACTAAGCCGCATGGTTCCCTGCACCCCACTCGACCCAGCCTCGGTAAGGACTTCTTGGGTAGACATATTCACCTCTGTCCTCCAGGGATCGACCCTCGAGCTGCGCCCCGTGATGGTGGTTTCCACAGGCACCACTCCCACCACCCTCCAGTGGCTTTGGAGGTTGCAGGAAACTACCTTCATGCTTCGTGGAGTCTGGGATAAGGACAGGCCTGACTGCAGTGCCCGCTGACCACTCCACCCTCTGGGTTCACTCCCAAACCCACTTCTCTCCTGGCACTTTCATGAGTAAGTCCTCAACGCATGATGAGCAGCGACTGGCTGGGTATCCAAGACCATGCTACTGGCCTGGTCGGGAACCTTCTGACCCGAGGGCAAACTCACGCTTCTCAGCATTTCACCACCACTTGACCCAACCCTTCCTTTCTACCCAAGCCTTCCTCTCCCTGTGGTGTGCCAATGGTGAACACACATGCCTGCTAGCAGGCAGGTGGAGGGTTCAAATCTACCCAGCAGAGCTTTGGGAAAAAGGCCTGGCAATCTACTTATGAAAAATCGGCCACTGAAAACCCGAAGGGTTTCACACTTCTAATCTGGCACACGTGGGGTGGCCATGAGTCTCACTTTTCTGCATCGTAACCACCCTGCTCTTGTTCCCTCACTTTGATGGGCTACCTGTTTAAAATGTGAGGAGCTAAGCTTTGTAATCATGTCACTGCTATTCTGGGTCTCATGTCTGCCTATGTTTGGGAAGGGGGTTCTCTCCAATTGCATGAAGTTCTTCGTGCATTCCTTTACACTCCCAATAGCAGCCAGCGCAGCATGGGGCCGCTGCAGCACAGCAAGCCCTGGTTGGCAGCTCCTTCTCCACTCCTTGCTTGCTTGCTCCTTCGGGGAAGAGCGCTGCTCTTTGGCCATGGGCACTGAGATCCAGGTAAAGTCAGAGAACACCCCCATGTGATCTCCCAGGTAAGAATCCATATTCAAGCCCCGGGTCACACACGGCCTTAGCTGCAGCTCAGGGCTCAGGGTCAGCACCACCATCGCCCTGAGGGGCAGTGGGGTGGGTGAGAAAATGCTCGCACTAGAGCACCAGGCCTGGCTGCTCACAGCCCTGGACGTGTCATGCCGAGTTCACCAGTGCTCCCTGCTCTGCTAATCTGCCGACATTTTTCATTCTTTCAACAGCAGGTTTTTCAGTGCAGAAATCCCTCCTGTTTTTGCTGGACAGCCAAATCATGTACAAAGAGAACTGGTTCTAAACAAGAGAAACCGAACAGGGCTTTTAAAGGGCAGCTAAAAATCTCCACTAGCTGAGCCTAAATGTTGGCAGGTGAGGCAGATTTCTCCATTTCAACCAAGTGAAGTGAATCGAACTTTTATTTTAAAACCTAACTGATGGAACCATGATACCGTGTCCTCAGCCGGCCGTATGCAAACTACCCCCGCCCCGCCCACTTCCTGCTCCATTTTTTACTGTGCATTCACACAAGGGACTGGGGCCACAGCACAGGCGTCCTTTGATCCCACAGTGAGATAGCAGATGCAGCCGCTGCCTCATCACCCTTACTTCTGCCCACCTCCTCCCCCCCAGCTTTGAAGGCTTCTCCTCTATGAGGGGGTCCCCTCTCTGCCAGGAGCCCTGGTCCCCAGGCTGACTTCAAAGACAGCCAATGTTCCAATAGGAGAAATACTGCACTTAGAAGGCCCTTCGGCCCCAGGCATAATTACAAGTCTACAGAATAATTATGCAGCCTTTTAAAAAGTCAGTTCCTGTAACACCGGATAATGGCCCTTACATGACACCAAAGCAAATTACCTAATTTGCTAAAATGGGAGCCCAGAAATTCCATTTTACATCAGTGCAAACAAACTCAACAACTTGAGGCTCATCTAAAGTGGAACTAACTGAAGATAATAATTTATAATTTATCAAGGGGCCACATGGTGGGGAGGAGCTGACACCAAGAGCTCAATAGAAAATAAATGTCTAAAAAATAATGATGGCAACATACGTACAAATGTGCTTGATACAACTGATGGATGGATTGTTACAAGAGCTGTA
>NW_022103928.1:23402193-23404289 GCF_000313985.2 Echinops telfairi
CTGTGGGTTTCCGTGACTACACCTCTTGATGGGGGTAGAAAGCCTCATCTTTCTCCCATACGATTCCACAGGGCTGCCTATTTACCGACTAGGAGAGAGAATTTAATGCACAAACTCTGATCTGGTTGGAAGTAATGATTTCTGTGTCTGCTCTGGCATCCAAGCAGCCATCTTCGACCCTCACCACCTTAGATGGTAGTTCTCTGAGCACCTGCCGAGAACTCAGTGGTCCTCACATCTGGTCTACCTGCCCCAAAGGACAGGCTGCTTGAGGGTCCTTCTGAAGCGTGAGGAAGAGCTGGTCACTGTGTAAGGAGCAGGCATCACCTGCTGCCCCACACACCACAGCCGCAAGGCCCCAGGGTTCAACGTCCAGTTGCCATCGACTAGTTTTACGGCCCAACTCCCCCAGCCTCAGTTTATTGTTTGCCAAACGGGAATCATACCTTTCCAAGAGGGGTGCCGGTGATTATGAAACACGATAAGGCAGTTGGAGCATCTGACACAATGGCCAGCTCTGTAACCGCTTACTTTCTTTCTTGCAAGGAAATGGGGAACACAAGGTCTGGAGGGGACTCTCTTGTGGCTTTAATCAGGCCAGAGCAGCCCCAGGAGCAGCCCCGGAGGCAAGATAAAAGGCAGCTACTCTCTTTGAACAAGAGAAACTGTTTTATCCAGGGCGGATTTCCGAGGGGTACACCATCACACCGGCCTCTCCCGTTCCCAGTCCCATGCCCCACTTTTAAGGCAGCGGAGGTGGGGAGGGAGGGGATTCATCAAAAAACCTCCCCCTAAAACAATCTAGATATCAAATGTACGAGAATGGATAAGTTAAGTAGGGTTTATCCATATGGTGGAAGAAACACACACCTTTAAAAAGATGCATGAAAGGGATTTTTATTATGTGCGGGAAAGCTTGTTGCTATGGCATTAGCTATTTTAAAAAGCTTTTTAAATGATGTGAAAGCAGCCCTGACGGAGAGGGCATTGCCTCCAGGTTAACTGTGCTTCTCTCTGGAGGTAGGACGTTGTGGGTATTCATCCTCTTGCCGACTTTGTCTACATCTTTCAAGTTATCTTCAATGAGCAGGAGAAAAGAGTAGTAAAATAGTCTCTAGGTTTGCTACATATGTGATTTCAAACAAAGAAATCCTGAATGAGAAGATAAGGACTGAGCTGATCTGAAGTGGAATCAAGGAACATATTACCAATGATAAATGTAGGCTGTCACCTACTTCCCTCTGGCAGGGGTCCTACTCCATCAGCACTGTTTACTGTGCCAGGGAGGGAGCAGAAACCCCAGACGAGAGTCGAATAAGTGAAATCTTGCACATGTGTCCACGCTGGTGAAACATCTGGTGGGCAAGGGACTTGGAAACTTCAGGGTTAGGTCAAGCTGGGGGAGATCCCTACTGGTTTTAATCATTTATAGCAGAATCAACTGCAGATGTTGCAATGTTCTCCTAAGAGATCAGATCTAATTGCATACCCAACTCGTGCCTCAGAACAAAGGCCTGGTGATCGGCCCCTGAAGGGTCGCGGGGGCAGGACCCTTCCCTGGTCATAAGAGGCAGAGCACAGACAGACAGATGCACGCCCGTGTTCATTGCAGCACTGCTCACAACAGCAAGAAGATGGGAAAATGAGTCAATACACTTTTGTACACACTCATAATGGTAGACGACACATCATCAGGAATGCTGAGGGGACTGATTTGGAGGAAAATATGCTGAGGGAAGTTAGTTAAATAGTGCATGGGACCACTGTTATAAAAGAAGAGGCCCCGGGAGAGTGGAGGGATGGGGGGTGGGTAGAAAGGGGGAACAGATGACAAGGATCTACATATAACCTCCTCCCCGGGGGACGGACAGCAGAGAAGTGAGTGAAGGGAGACATTGGACGTGTAAGATATGACAAAATAATAATTTATAAATTATCAAGGGGGGTTTAGGGGGGGGGGGGGAGTGGGGAGGGAGGGGGAAAAAGAGGAGCTGATACCAGGGGCTCAAGTAAAAAGCAAATGTTTTGAGAATGATGAGGGAAACAAATGTACAAAAGTGTGTGACACAGTTGTACAAGCCCTTTTTACTAGGGAT
>NW_022103928.1:23404389-23407956 GCF_000313985.2 Echinops telfairi
GAAGGGAGACGTCGGATGGTATAAAATATGACAAAATAATAATACTTTATAAATTATCAAGGGTTCATGGGGGAGGGGGGAGCGGGGAGGGAGGGAAAAAATGAGCAGCTGATACCAAGGGCTCAAGTAGAAAGCAGATGTTTTGAGAATGATGAGGGAAACAAAGTACAAAAGTGCTTGACACAATGGATGTATGTGTGGATTGTGATAAGAGTTATACAAGCCCCCAATAAAATGATTTAATTATTTAAAAAAGAGGCATGATAAAGGTCTTCATACCAAAGACACAGACTTTGATGGTTACCGGGGGTAGCAGGGGAAAGGGGTAACTATAGGCTAAAGCAGTATTTGCCAAAGTGGGTAACACCTCCCCCCTGGGGGGCACTGGAAGGATCCAGGGGGCTGCAAGAGCAGCCACCTACACTTTATCCTAGATGATGGGCTACAGTACAAAAGTTTTCATTGCCAGGAGGACCCTCAGCAATTTTTTTTTCTGAAAAAGGGGTAGCAGGCTAAGTAAGTTTGGGGGCCTCTGGGCTAGGGAATAGACAGGTGTTAGCTAAAGGGAAGAAGGTAACATTCAACAAGAGGGAGAAGAGGGGGGGAAAGTGAGGGAGACAGAGCCAGCTACTATGTGGGAAGTTTAATAAGCTGTTTAAATTGTTGGATACAAAAATGATCCCCTGAAATGTTCATCCCTGCCTGATGCCCTATAAAAGTTATCTATACAATATAACAAACAATATGAAGCACAGTTCTACTTTGCAATACACGGGGTTACCTAAAGTTGGGACAGGTACAAGAGCAACTGGTTTGGTTTGGGTTTTATAAAATACCTACTCAGAATTGAATGTACTAACTGCCCCCCAAAACGCCAAAACCCCAAATAACTCTGTCTTGGAAGAAGTACAGCCAGAATGTTTCTTAGAAGTGAGATGGGTAAGATTTTGTCTCATGTACTTTGAACATGTTGTCAAGAGAGACCAGTCCCTGGAGAAGGACATCATGCTTGGTAAAGCAGAGGGGCAGCCAAAGAGGAGGAAGAACTTGGACAAGGTGGATGACCCAGGGGCTGCATCGCTGGTGGATGACCCAGGGGCTGCATTGTTGGCCTTAAACACAGGGTCGCTATGAGTTGGAACCGCCTCAATGGCACCCAACAACTGCTGCATTGGGGGAGCACTTTTGTTGCCAAGAAACAAGGGTCCTGAATTTCCTGCTGCTGTTTCAGCCAAAGATAGTGACCAGGTTTATTTGAGAAACTCTAAGTTTATTCTGCAAGGACGAGACAGAAGGAAAGAGTGAGGTTTGCTACCTTCTAATTACTTTAACAAATCCAATGAAAATGAAGCAAGTTATAGACCACAAACTCTGTGACAAAAAGCTAGTTTTGCAAAAACTACAAGAAACAATTATCTATACATACATTTTTCCAGGGGTTCTGTCTACCAGACCACCATCCCCTGAAGCACCATTCTCCACTGCTTATCTAAGTGGGGTGCCTATCTTAATGACCTTGCATTCCATGTCTGCCATCCCTACTGATTTCAGCATAAAAGGAATTTTTACTGGTGTGTGTGTGTGTTGTGTGTGTTACATTTTAGATTTCTAACGAACGAAACCTTTTTTTTAGGTTTTTTTTAAATTAAATACTTTTATTGGGGGCTCTTCCATCTCTTTATCACAATCCATACATTTATCCATGTGTCAAGCACAATTGTACATATGATGCCATCATCATTTTCAAAGCATGTTCTTTCTACTTGAGCCCTAGATATCAGCTAAATTTTCTCCCTTCCTCCCTCATGAAATCTTAAAATCTTTCACCTCCATTCCTTTCTCTGTCCCCTTCAGTGTATCATACTCCAACAATGGCTTGAAGTAAGCGCCACTCTCTGCCTTATACAGCAAGGCCCCCAGGATCCAGAGGGTAAGTGCTTAAACAAGGACACACGGCTGACTCTGCTTGTCTGACGCAGGGCACAGCAGGCTTACATTCTAGAGCAGAGGTTCTCAACCTGGGGGCCGCGACACCTTTGGGGGTTGAACAGCCCTTTCACAGGGGTCCACCAATACATAACAGTAGCAAAATGACAGTGATGAAGTTAGCAACGAAAATAATTGTATGGTTGGGGGGGTCACCACAACATGAGGAACTGTGTTATAAGGCCGCGGCATGAGGAAGGTTAAGAGCCACAGTTCTAGAGCTTTGGGCAGAAAGCCTCCATGTCACGTAGCCTCTCATTTTGCCAGCTGGGCCAGTAGAAGCATTCCCGAGCCAGGAAGAAGCTGACCCTCTCCGAGCATGAGGGGCAGAGAAGGGGTGAGAACTCCGGTCTGGGGCCTAGGGAGTTAGCATAATTGGAGCAGGGCCAGCCGGAGGCTCCTGACTGTAGCACTGTACTTGCCAGCACATCTACTACAGGTGCGCACGGCCCTGCACAGGACAGAGGCTCTTCTCTCCACGCTGTAAAACGAGCCCCGCCCTGAGTGGGAGGGAGGCTCTGAAGAAGCAGAAAGGAGCAATTTGTTTATGGACATGTCTACATGAGCCCTGGTGGCACTTGGGGCTAGGTGCTGGGCTGCTGAGCCCAAGGTGGGTGGTTCAAACCAGTGTCTGTGGGAGAAGGGTGAGGCTGCCGGCTCACGTAGACTGACAGGCTATACAGGGTTGCTACCAGTTGGAAGTGGCTCAATGGCAGGGGGCTTAACTGGCTATGCAAGGAGCCCGGGTGGCACACTTGGCAGTTAACTGAAAGGTTGGTGGTTGGACCCAGTCCGCCTCCCCCAGGGGCACTGCAGGAGAATGGCCTGGAGAACTGCGTTCCCAAGATATGGCCTAGAAACCCCTGTGGGGCAGGCTGGCCCGGTCACATCCAACAATACTCAGTAATTTGTCCACAGCCACCAACAACAACCTATGCACCTAGAAAGGAGGCCTGAGGAAATCATCACCTGAGCCACTGTCTGGTTCTCTGGGTTGTAGGGGGACCCCTAAATTTCCTTCTTATAGGCCTAGGTTTGTGGAGCCAGTAGCAGGTCCACTGCTCTCAGGCCAGGATAATACATTGGGTTCCGGGTGACTCTCAAAGCCCATTAAGGTCATACAAACTTACACTCCATTTTGATGTATTTTAAAGCTGTTTCGGGGTTTTGTTGTTGTTGTTGTTGTTGTTTTTAAAAGGCGGGGGAGGGGAAATACACATGGATTAAGCTTCTGATGAGACAGACCCCTCTGACCATGGACCAGGGATGTGAATAGCCTTGCTATCATGCAGAGTGCAGTGGAAAGTGGATTGCAGATGCAGTTAGGGTAAAATTAAGCACCCTCTCATTTGATATCCCTTATGTTCTATTTAGGTTTGTTCTAGTTTTTAATATTTTCTACTTTCTTTTTGACTGAAGTTTTATCCGTTTTACTTTGTTACTGTGGTTAGCTTTTGTTTTAATGGTTTTCTGTAGATGAAATCCAGGATAAGTAAATCTATAGAGACAGTAACCAGATTAATGGTTCCTTGACGGCATGATAGGGAGGGTTGGGGGGAGTGGGGGAGCTAATAATGAGGA
>NW_022103928.1:23408778-23410331 GCF_000313985.2 Echinops telfairi
ATAAATATCCTTGGTGGGCCGCATGTGGCCCGCAGGCCATAGTTTGAGGACCCCTGCCCCAAAGGTCACGACCCACAGGTTAAGAACCGCTGGTTTAGAGCAAGGTGCCTAACATCTGCACATCATTTTCTTCAACTGAAAAACGCAAAGATTTGGTAGGTCTAAAAGGGAATCTTGACAACAGTGAGCAATTTCTTACAAAATTAAACATACACTACTATTGGCTCAGTAATTCCACACTAGGCATTTGACCAGGAAAAATTAATATGTCTACCCAAAGACTTGAACCCAAACATTCACAGTAACTCTATTTATAATAGTTTCAAACTATAAGCAAGCCAGATATCACCAGTTGGTAAAAAGGTAACAAACTGTGGCACACCCCTACAGTGGAACACTCCAAACCAAAGTAAACTCACTGCCATCACGTCAATGCCAACTCATAGAGGCCCTATAGGACAGGTAGACCTGCCTGTGTGAGTTTCAGAGACTGTATCTCTTTGCAGGTATAGAAAGAAAGCCCTGTCTTTCTCCTGAGGAGCGGCTGGTGGTTTCTAACCGCATAGGATCGGAGCCCAGCTCATAACCACTATGCCACCAGAGCTCCTCATAGTAGAATACTACTCAGTATAAAAACAAACATGCCACACGTGGAAGAATCTCAAAAGTCTATGCTGAGAGAAGCCAGACACAGAAGATTCCCCATTGATAAGATCCCATTTATATATGACATCCTAGAAAAGGTGGAACTATAAGGACGGAAAGCAGATGGGCATAAAAGGGTCAGGAGGATACTGACTGTAGTAGTTACATAATCTGTTGCCAATATGAGAAGATTAAGAGTGAAGGGGTGGAGTTTAGCTTATCAATCAAGTCGCAGCTTGATGACCTCATCTGGAGGTGCTAAGGAGATACATAGCTCATTGCATGTGTTTCGTGAGTCTGAAGAGGAGTTTATAGATTGGTATCGGACATCTGGGGTAATATATGACTGATGGACTTGATCTGGACTGGGCTGGGATGTTTTCTCAATGTTCAATTGCTCTGGTATATTAAAGGTCTTTCTTATACACAGTTGAGTGTCTAAGAATTTTTTTCTCTACATCTACCCAGACTAACACACTGACTGTGATGGAAGCCCAAGGTATACTTGGAGTCATGAAACTACTACATAGCAGTTATGTGAGTCTACACCAACCAACCATACTATAGGACAGAGGAAAACTGTCCCTGGTGGGTTTCCAAGGCTGTAAATCCTCACGGAAGCAGAAAACCTCATCTTTCTCCTGCGACATAACTGGTGGGTTCAAACGTGTTCATCTGGTAGCTCACTATGCCACCAGGAGAAACTTTTGAGATTCTTCCATGTTGTAGGAGCCCTCATAGTGTTGTGGTTACACGTTGGGCTGTGATCCACATGGCTGGAGAGGGGAAAAAACCACCAGCCACTCCATGGGACACAAAGATGAGGCTTTCTATTCCTGCAAAACATTACAGTTTCTGGGGAAATAGATCTATGTGCATATATTTATAGGTTTAGTATTAAGGTAGCA
>NW_022103928.1:23411429-23425209 GCF_000313985.2 Echinops telfairi
GAGAGCAAATGTTTTGAGAATGATGAGGGCAATGAATGTACAAATGTGCTTTACACAATTGATGTATGTATGGATTATGATAAGAGTTGCATGAGCCCCTAATAAAATGATTTTAAAGGAAGTTACAGTTTCCCCACACCCCAGAAGAATTCACTTCAGAGGACAGCACTGAACCTACAGCTCAGGGAGAGGGGCATGTGTGATCAGAGCACACGGAAGCAAAGGAAGAGGGAAGGAGAGAGAGTGGAACATATCCTGGCCCACCAAGCCCCAAGGACAATGTTCCTGATCAGAGCAGTCAATGCACAGAGAGGACCATTGGGCCAGCCCCACCACGAGACACGACGTCCCTCACTGAGCCATAGTGCTGTGGGGGATAACACTATAGACACAGTGCAGGAATTGTGCCCAATCTGACCCCACCACAACGGGGCGAAACTCTAAGGGCGTGCAACAGAGCAGCCAGAAGAGCAAAGCAATGAAGTCCCCGGGGAATACCAAAAATAGACTGTGGGGCCAGGGCATGGCACTCCATCAGCCTCCACCAGAAACCCACAGGGATACTTCTATCCTGTCCTGTAGGATCACTACAAGTTAGAATTGACTTGAGGGTGGTGAGTTTGGGTGTGGTTTTTGGTTTGGGTCAGCAGATTTAAATCCTTGTGCTCCTATGCTGGCAGGCCCTCCTCTGCGAAGGAGAGCTGAGATGGGTGTTTGATAGAGCCCTGGTGGTATAGTTGTTAAATGGTTCAGTTGCTCACCACAACATCAGCAGTTTGAAACCACCGGGGAAAGTCTACTCTGTCTAATCAACTGTCAATCGAATCCACTCCATGGTGTGAGTTTGGGAGCACACATGGGCTTCAATGCTCAAATTCAGGCCTGACTTTCAGGAGATCAGCAGGTATGTGTGTGTTTGGGGTGGGGGGTAGGGAGTGGTCGCCTGCCCACTCGCCACTTCAGCTGCCTCTGAACATCAAGGGGCAGCTGGGCAAGGAGACCCTTCCTGTGCTGCACCTCCCTGCATGTGGCCATTCGCCCAGGCTGAAAAGAAAAAAAAAGAGACACCGAGCTGTTCTTTGAGACATCACTAGTCATCTCTGCCATTTCTTTTTGTTGGCAAAATAGCCATTGTTGTCAGTGAGCTAAACATATACACGAGTACTTTTCCTTTCTCCATCCAACCAAGATTGAAGAGCCTAAAAGAAACCAGGAACTCTGGCAAATACAAAGTTAGTGACCAGAAAGACTGGCTCTCCTGGGCTATGCTCCAGTCTGAATGCGCCACGCCCATTACGCCTGTGCGCCCTCACAACTGTGCTCATGAGGCAGGTAGTCTTGACAGATGATAACCCTGAAGCTGAAGAGACTTAGCACCTTGTCCAAGGCCACTGCGGGCAGAGGAGGAAGAGGAAACACATAGTAAACAGGGGAGGAAGGAAGGAACAGGAAGGTAACATACTTGCAGCTTTGAAAGCAAAGGTTTGTCACCAGTGGCCAACAATAGCCTGAAGTGGGTACACCCTAGAGACCATCAGCAGATGATCAGATAAACAAAATGCAGATCGTGGACATTGTTGTCAGACGCCATCCAGTCGGTCCCCACGCAATGACCTCAGTACAACAGAAAGATGATTGTTCTTAGCCACAAAGAGAAACGAAGCTCTGATAGATGCTACCCCATGGATGGATCCTGGAATAGTGCGCGGAGTGAAATAAACCAGACATAAAGGACCGATGGCGCATGATCTCATGAATGAGGTGACTCCGATTCTGACTCCTAGTGACTTTGCAGGTCCAGGTAGGCTGCCCTGCAGGGTCTCCAAGGCTGTGATCTTTACAGAGGCAGACTGCTCATCTGCCTCCCAGGTTGCAGCTCCAGGGTTTGAACTGCCAACTTAACCACTATGCTACCAGGACACCTTAGAAGGTACCCAGAATAGGCAACTTAATTAAGATACTAGAAATGAGGTTCATAGGGAATAGAGGGAGAGGCTTATGAAGAGATGGTATTTAAAGGGGAACAGGGTTTCTGTTTGGAATGATGAACGAGATCTAGAAATAGACAGTAGTGATGGTTAAACACGACACTGCGAATATTCAGAACACCACTGAATTGCATGTAGGGTGACAGATTTTATGTTATATATATTTTATCACAGTATTTTTTAAAAGATGTTAACTTAAGGGGAAGCTGGGAATGGATGGAGGAGACCCAGGAAATTCTACTACCCTTACAGCTTTTCTATAAACCTAAAATGATTCCAAAATTATATTTTTCATTTATTTATCTATCTATCTATTTACTTTTACTATATGACCACACTAGATGGAGACTGTTTAGAATGTGTAAATGCTTTCAGCTTTGGGGCAAATGAACTTCTCGGGGACTGTCAGAGGCAGGAAAGTGACTACTAGCTTGGCAGTTGAGAGGGCAGCAGGACCCAGGAAGGATTTCCTGAACAGCACCTTGAGTAACATTTATTCCGCAAATCCATTTATCCAACAAACACTTGCTGGATACTCACCTATGTGTGTGGGGATCATGCCAGTTGGCTGCCCCGTACCACCAGACCCCCGCTCTGGGGGGAAAGACGTGTATGGCTGCTCGTGAAGGGGGTGACCCATGCGGCCATGCAGAGAGAGGGGCCCAGAGTGGGACATTACACACCCAGTGTGCCCTGGGCCTCAATGGATCAGCGTCCAATCGTGCTGGTCTGGGGTGAGCAGACTCGTGACCAGCTTCAGCGGCAAGCCTGGGAGGAACAATGTGGCTCTCCCCTTCTACCTCTGCAGGAGGCTCTGGGACACAGACACACACACACACACACACACACACACACCTCAACAAATAGTGAGGAGAAATGGTGTGCTTCTGACGGGCCACATCAAATTAAAACATTACAACAAAGCAGCGTGTGGTGCCATATCCAGGGCTCAATGGCCCTGCTTTCCAGACCAGAGCTCCTTACCACTCCCTTTGTCACCTGACTAATAAGCCATCTGTGGCCACACACCTGAAGGCAGACCATAACCTAAGGCACTGTTGTTCTCACCTCCAGGCATCTCCGCCACAGCTCTACTCCCAAGCCAGGGAGGCCAAGTGAGGTGGGCACTGTTTCAATGCGCCCAGCTCCCCGACTACAGTGCTTACTTCTCCCAGTCTGTAATTCTAGCAGTGACTCTTCCCCTATGACCCACAGCCTCTGTGAACTTCCCAGAGGTCAGACAAGTGTCTCTAAGAGCATTCCTGGGGAGAGGTGATCCTCTGCTGGGACTCTTCAAAGAACTGAAGAACCCCTGCCTAGCCTCCATCCAGAGTTCAGCAATGTTAGGACACTCGCCAGGGTGATTTTGGGCCAATGGGCTGGAGGCTGGTTTGGGGGGACAGTGAAAAAGTCTAGAATTTAAAAAAAAAAAAGTCTAGAATTTTTTTAAAAAGTCAAGAATTGATGGGGGTGATGGAGAGACACATTTATGAACTTAACAAGAGTGGTTTGTACAGCAGGTGAATTCAATCTCAATAACGCTTACACTTTTCTAGGAAGACTGGTTACTCTGTGAAGGCTCTTATGTAAATGAATGAGCTCGTCCCCTCCCTCTCAGTGTCTCCACCAGACTTGGTCCCTGGCCCCCCTCCCCCTGCCCTGCCGCCCCAGGGTGGTGGTTACTCACGGTCTCACTGCAGACCTCCGAGAGCCTCTGGAACCAGACGGGACATTAACAATTTCCATCACAGACGACGACGCAAGAAATCACGCTGTAAACTGCTTTAATGCGATAGTTCTTAGATGATATGAATGCTACCAAGAAAAACGTTCTGCTAAAAGCTGCCATTGAATTTCAGGACTACTAGTTACAACTTGATTAGAAACCGAGTGGAGAAGAACTTTTTTGATGTTTTTTTCTCCTCCTTTTCCTTTAGGACTTCATTCTCAAAGAAGGAATTGATACCAGCTCACTAATCCTAATTACCACCATATGAAACATATCACAGGTAAAGCGCTAAGATGCCTGAAATTTTGAAGAAAAAAAAAAATTAGAAATCGGTGACTACAAACACCAGCCCCAGCAGAACAGCAGCGGGAGCCTGTAACATGTGCAGCTGAAGCCACGTGACTCATCGTCCTTGGGTAATGACACCCCGAAGTATGAAAGACATCATTGGAGTTGTTACTACGGGGATGTCTTTAGAAAAACAGTCTGTGGTACAGATAGGAACTGGAAATACAGGGAATCCTGGGCGGATGAGCCCTACAGGAACAGTGGAGTGAGTGGCAATACTGGGAGGGTAGAGGGAGAGTGGGTAGGGAAGAGGGAACGGATTACAGAGAACTATATGTGACCTCCTCCCTGGGGGACGGACAAACGAGGAGTGGGTGGAGGGAGACGTCGGACAGGGCAAGATATGACAAAATAACAATTTATAAATTATCAAGGGCACATGGGGGAGGGGGGAGCAGAGAGGGAGGGGAAAAAACGAGGACCTGGTGTCGGGGGCTTGAGTGGAGAGGAAATGTTTTGAGAATGATGAGGGCAATGAATGTATAAATGCACTTTACACAATTGATGTATGTGTGGATTGTGATGAGAGTTGTATGAGCCCCTAATAAAATGATTTTAAAAAATTAAAAGAAAAGAAAAACAGTCTGTTGGAACATTGCACAAGTCATTTTGTGTCACCACCTTTGCCCATGTCACTGGGTGCCGCTGTGGACAGTGAGGGCACTGTGCCCTCTCTCTTAGGCACCAAAAATTAACTGCTCAGTATGTAAGCCACTGACCATGGCATTCTCTTGCTTTCCACTGTCTGTAAGCAGGCTGAGACACATGATTATCTTGATCTTCAGCTAGAAACGGGCAGACTTAACCCAAATCTAGTCGTCGGCCAGGTCACGTGGAAAGCAAGTGACCAATCTGCACAGACCCTTCCCTCCTAGTCCAGACATCTCAAGTGCTTGTCCCTTCATCCCTTGTCACGTGTTTCAAACTGAAGGCCCTTCAAAGGACCACTGTCACTTCTTCTCAAGAGGAATCACACCTTTGCCCCCACTTTCTGTATGCAGCGATCCCTGTGGAGCAGATGGTTTACGCTGGACTACTGCCCTAAACACTGGTGGTTCGATCCCACCCAGCGGCACCATGAAGAAAGGGCTGGCCATCTGCTTCCCTACAGATCGCAGCCAAGCAAGCCCTGTGGAGCTCAGCTCTACTCTGTAGCACACGGGAAGCACACAGGACCCCAGGAGTCGGCATCCGCTCTAGGGCAATGCTTTCGTTCGCTGGTTGTGTTGGTGAGTGTAGGGCACACTGACAAGATTGGCTTCCAGCTGAACCAAGGGGCTGTTTTTCCTACAGAGTTGCCAGGCCTGTGTTCTAAGTCAGTGGAGGACTTGACTCCCTCCAGCCTTTTGGGTAGCAGCGAAATGGTTTGCCCCCTCAAGACCTCTAAAAACAACAGTTCCAGGAAAGCAGGAGCTGACTAGTCCCCTCCCACCCCCCCAAACTCCAGCAGATGCCCGATCAGTTAAGAACCAACAAGCCACCTCCACTGAGTCAGCTCTGACTCGGCAGCCCTATCGAGTGGCGCAGAGCTGCGTCCTAGGGCTCCTGAGACTGAGTAGGAAACCCGCCTGTCACTCCTCTTCCTCCTCCGTCAGGCGAAACAGCATTTGAGGCAGCTCCCCCTTACTTGGGACACCCAAAGGAACTTTAACCCAAAAGAGTTTATTTATTTTCTTCGTTTTGTCACAGAGAAGCCACCCTAAGATCTCTAAAGCAGCTTGAAAAGGAACCACTTCTTGCCCTGCAGCAAAGCACCATTTGCCTGAAACGAGCCCGTTTTTAGATTCTCCGATCAATAAACGTCCATCTTGAACAATCTCCAGATCGCAATCCACATGGAAGCTGTCTGGTTCGGTCACTGCTTCCAAAGCTCCGTGGTTCGTGTAAGAGAACTTCAGCCTCAGGAGCCTGTTTTCTCCTAGGATCTACGGCCAGGTTTGTCATTAGATCCCTACCTTCCCAGGGGGTGGTAGTTCTCAAGAGCGGTGACATATAAGGACTGCGTATCACCAGCCCACAGAAACAGGCTGCGAAAAATGGACTTCCCCAGTGGGCAGGGATGATATACAATCTGTAAGGTAACTAATGACCCGTCTCGAAAAGCTTCCAACTCAGAGCTATCTGGCTGCATTCTCTCATAGTTTTTAAAAGACAAATGTTGGGGGCGGGGGGTGGGGGGGGGGGGGCGGGGGGGTGAGTAGGGAACTGAGTAGAAAATAACAACAATTACTATTATTCTCTTATGATAATGTACCCAAGGGCCGCAGGCCCTCCTGAGTCCGCGTGACTCTATGCAAGCATCTTCACCAGCATTTAAAAAAATATTCATTATCATGGAATTTGAACGAAACATTTCAAAAGACATCCCCAAAAAGAAGCCCAGATAGATTCGGGTAATGGGCGTTGGGGTTTTCTTAAAATGTCCAGATCTGAAAGCAACGATGACTCTAACTTGGCATCCCACTTTAATCAGTGGTCTGGGGTGCACGGACAGAGTTTGAAAGACCACAAAAAACGAAGCCTAAGCAGTGCAGTAAGCCAAACCACAAGAACTCCACAAACATCGTGTTTTGGCAGGTAAGGGGCCTGGTGGCCTTGTGCCCGCCTGGCAAAACCCAAGGCCACAGGGCAAATCAGTGCTGGTTGCCGCTGGGCCGGCTCTGCCTCGTGGAGACCCAGTGTATCTGGGCAGCTCTGTGCTTCGTAGGGGTTTCAGGGGCTGGTTTTTCAGAAGTAGGTCCCCAGGCCTTTCTGTGAGGCAGTGGAGGACTTCCATCTCCAGCCTTTGGGGTCGCAGCGGAGCACATTAACGATCTGCACCCCTCTGGGACCCTCAGAACAGAAGCTCGGGGAAAGGTGCTGTCTCGCCTACCCTGCATCTTCAGCACATGCCTGGCTCATTTCTGAAAAACCACTGCCATCAAGTCAATTCTGGCTCCTAGAGACCCTACCGGGCAGGGGAGAACTGCTCCTGAGAGTGTCTGAGACTGTAACACTATGGGAGCAGACAGCCTCATCTTTCTCCCTAGCAGCAGCTGGTGGGTTTGAACCTTGACCTGGAAGGTAGCAGTCCAATGCTTAACCCAACATGCCCACCAAGGCTCTTTGCCTGGCACATCGTAAGCATTAAATACATTTTGGTTGGATGAATGAGTGTTGAGTTAATATACCGTGCAGGAATGCAGCTTTGAAAAATCAAGAGTTCAAGGAGAGATCCAGTTTCAGGTATGATTTTAACATGGAATATTATCCTTTCCACTGTTTATGCCTCAAATAGCACTCAAATTATCTTTTCTTTCTCAAGAACAAAATGCACCAATACAGTATAAATGACACTTGATCCAGATTAAGAAGACTATAAGGGAAAAAAGAAAGCACACAAAAAACTGAGATTAAGAAGCTATCATGCTACCTTGTCCCAGCCAGCAACAATGGGATCTGCACATGTGATAACACTTCTCAAAACTGTCTGCTTCCTTTGGCTTCTAGTTCAGCCAGGTAAGCGTTCTTTCGGGCTACGGACCTTAGTGGTTTTTATTTCAGGTAGCCAAGAGCCTATATTTTCCTCACCTTCTCCCTTTACTGCATCTAGTCAAGGGCGGCTCACAGTGACCCTATAGGACAGGAGTCAGCTTCCGAGACTGTATGGTTTACAGGAATTGAAAGCCCCGTCTTTCTCGCAATCCTCTCTCTTACTCCTCCCAAACTTTCTCACCACTCACCTGGGTGGGGGTTTTCTTGGTTATTTTTTTACCAGAATTCCTTTTGGTTAAAAGCCCACCCCTGCCCTCCAGCCCCATGTGTAAGCATCTTGCCTCTAAATACTGTCCTCTCCGATTTTATCGAAGCTTCATCTCCTTGCAGCAGAGGCCTGGTGTACCTCCTGAAACTAAATTAGTTGTGCTCCATGTACATGAAAATAAAATCATTTGAACCACCAAACCAACCAACACCCTTCACCCCTTCTGCCACTTGCTCACCAGAATATACCTTCTGGGACCATTCACCCCTATCATCGTCCTTAAAAAACAAACGTACTGACTTGGACTCAATCCCAACTCATACACAGCCCTCCAGGAGAGGGTAAAACTGTCTCTCTGGGTTTTTGAGCTTGTAACTCTTTATGGGAGTCGAAGGCCTCGTCTTTGCCCCTTGGAGCGGCCGGTGGTTTTGAACTACTGACCTCGTGGTTAGCAGCTCAGCCAGTAACCACTATGCCACTATCATCCTCCTGGCACCTGCATTTTCCAAGATGGATTTTTCTACCCCTGAGCTTTTCCTTCCCAGGTCCAGAAATCCTAAAGCACGCTTAAACTGAATTGCTCTGCTTCCCCAGGCTAAACAAGCTCAATGAATGAGCGACACACGATGGGCAGACTTGGCTCTTCTTGTCATAACAGTACTCTAACCTGCTAAACCCTTTGGATGTGCGTTTTCAGGGAGTAGGGAGAAGGAAGGAATGTTTTCTAAATACTTGATGTAGATGATTTCATTTTAGGAGGCAGGCATTTATTACCTCCACTTACAAGTGAGAAAACTGCATCTAAAAGGTTAAGTGACCCATGACACGTGGCTGAAGTGTAAGCTCAGGCCTTTCTGACCTCTCCCAACCCAATGGCCGTCCACCATATACACTGTCCGTCCCCCATTTGTTTCCATCCTGCAGTCAAGCAGCCGTTTCCTAGAGATTCAGGATTTCAAGGGGAGGGCAGATCTTTGACCTCTGGGGCACCATCTCCACCTGCCCAGGCTTCGAGTCCTTCAGCTAATCAGCCTTCAGACAAGCTAGAACATCACCTTGTCTCTTCCCAGCAGAAAGCAATGCCTTCCTCTCCTATGTGCCTTCCTCTCCTATGTGCCTCCCTCAACAGCTACTTCTTGCCAACAGAATTTCAAGAGTTCCCATTTGCGAAGGCCTTACTCAGAAGACGCTAATGGTCCAAAAAGTTTGCATCAGTGTAGGCTCTTCTCAATAAAGTTCAAGGCTGATGCAACATTTCCCAGCTTCAAACATCACAGCTAAAATAACCAGAACACAGAGCAGTTGAAAAATTACGCAAGACAATGCTGCATTTTTACTCCCTTGCATCTGCTCTACGGGTCTCCGGTGAGTCACTGTCTTTTGTGTTCAGTCATCATTAGAGGAACTGCTGTATTCCACCCTAAGTCATTTTATTTTATGTTTTGAAGCAAAGCTCTGCAATAAAACAGGGCCTTTCACCCCACCCCACCCTACCCAAGCAGATGAAGTATTGACCCCCTAAGTCTCTTCTTAAGATGTCGCATGGCTCCAATTGTCATCGCTGTCAGTTTACACAGAGGAAGAGGCGTGCGTGGTAGGGATGTGGGGCACTTACCTATTCATCAACAACAAACTGAGGAAATCCTACCAGATGCCAGGAATTGGGACCCAAAAGGGAGCAAGAACTTTTCCCTTCCTTGTTGCCTGATGGAAAGGAAGCCAAAGAAATCATTACCAAACTGTCCAAGGTCATAGTGGAGGTGTGGGCCAGTCTGGAAAACTTCCTGGAAGAGGCACTTATAAATGACTGTGAACACATATAAGCACCTGTCTGTTGGCGTAGTGAGTTACGTGTTCGGCTGCTGACCACAAGGTCCGACTCTCGAAGGTAAATTACAGGAAGGTAAATGAGGCTTTCTGCTCCCATAAAAAGTTAGTCTCAGAAACCCACAGAGGCAGTTAAACTCTGTCCTATAAGGTCCCCCTATGAGTTGGAATTGACTTGGCGGCAGTGAGTTTGGTTATGAGGGAGGTCTCTGTGCTCTCGTTGCAAAATAACCCGATATGACTCAACCCCATCCCCTGAAAGGGGATAAGCTTTACATGGCAGCAGTCAAGTCGAAAGGTTTAATTTCAAGGCCAAATTGTCTTGACTCCCGGTCCTCAATTACAACCCTGGCACATGCTCTCTGGAGCCCAAGTTTCCGGAGTTCCACATCTTCTGTTCTAGATGGCGTCTTCTCAGATGTCACTAGACTAGGATTAAATGTGATAAGCCAACTTGTCAAAAAGCTTAATCGTTTTCCTAACTGGAAACAAATAACCCAAGCCGAGGTTCCAAAAGACAAACAAAAGCAAAACTCACTTTCATGCAATAGAGTGAAAGGTCTCTTTTGGAGTCACCAGAAGAACTAGGACAAAAAGAGAAACAGAAGGCTACTTGGGGGCTCTAGCCTCCAGATGATGAGCACCAAACACACTGCAATAGTAAACAAACAAGCCTGGAGCCAGGGGCTGACTTGGTGATCTGGCAAAACACCACAACCTTAACCTCAGGAATCTCCCCCACCCCCAATTCATTATTTCCCCAAGTCCCAGCAGCTGGCAGTTCCAGTTGTTTGTTTGCGTGTTTGTGAATTTATTCATTTGGCTAGTTCATGGGTCTATTGCTTGTAAATTATAACCCACGGCGTGCCTTTCAAAGAAACGTAGGTTCATAGGCAAACGAAAGCAACTATGGATAAAAAGTCCCATGAAAGTCAGGCAAAGCATCAGAAACATCCCCGCCTGGGTTTACTGTCAGGATCTATTACTCCTTCACGCTACTCCTGTGGATTGAAAGCTCAAACGAATGGTACAGCTGGCCCACTGCAGGCGCGGCTCAGAGGCATGGCGCGTGCAGGCCAATTTACCTGCCTCGGCCAAGCAGCTGACCTGGAAATGGGGCTACAGACCCTGTTCACTTTCGCTTTGCTGCCCCAGCAAGCTGGCTCTAAATCCATGCTTCCATTTGGCCCAGCACACCCTCACCCCCACCTCTCAGACTCCCAGCCCCAAGGAGGGAGAGTCAACAACCCCAAAGAGAAGGCTGGCCACAGCCAGAAGGGGATCCCGGGAGCCTTCTAAACTACTCCCCCCCACCCCCACCCCCAGCCGGGGTGGACCTGGAATCCAACCCCTCTCTCGACGCGAAGCCCCTTTCCTGGGCTGGATGTCCCACCCAGTCTGGCCCTGCGGGGGGCGGGGGGGTGGGCGGAGGGGGGCACCCTTAGCACCTCTCACCCCTGGCCCCGGGGCTTCGGATCCCACTCCGGGCCGGAGGGCGGCCTGCCCCTAACCTCAGCCCCGGGGAACTGCCGTCCACCATCGGTCCTGGGGCAAGGGACCCCACTTCCACCGTGGCGGCTGCGGTCCCCTCCCTGGCCCCTGCGGACTCCGCGCTCGCTGGGCCCCGGGGCCCTGACCCAGACCCTCGGCCGCGCCCGAGTCCTCCTGGCCTGGCCGCCGCCCCCAGTCCAGCCCCCGCCGGGTTTGCCCTGACCGCCCGCGCCCGCAGCCCCCACGCGGCCCGGAGCCGCCCGCCCGCCCGTCCGGCGGGCCGCGCACCGTGTGGGACTGCAGGCTCTGGCTCGCCTCGATCGCTGCTGTCAGCGGCACCGTGTCGTCCAGCAGCACCTTGCCGGCCGGCGGCTTCTCCATGAAAGCCATCTCGGGACGCCCGGCCGCCGCCGCCTCACAGGAGAGGCAGGAACCGGAGGCGTCGGCTCCCGCCGCCCGCCCGGCTCCGTCGCTGCCGCCGCCGCTGTCAACACGCGCCGCCCCACGCGCCGCCACCACCCGCAGGACCCGCTGGGTCCTAGCGCCCATCCCTCCCGCCGACGCTGTCAATCCTCGCCGCCGCTCCTTCCGGGTCCTAGTGCCGACGGATCATGTGTGCGCACTACTTCCGCCCTGAGGCTCCATCAACAGCTACCTAGGCAGTCACACAGCAGACTCAGTATTCTTAGCCATAGGCCTTGGACCTGCGAACGTGTCAAATCCGAAGACACCATGCCCGGAGCTCCGAGATCCAGGATCCTTCTGGCTCAGAGACTCCCAAACCAAGCCTCAGAAGCTGGAACTGTCAGACTCCGAAATCCTTAAATGTGGACCTCTCCCACCCAGTCTCTCCAGGCCCAAGGACCTGGGACCTCAGAAAAAGGGTGCTCAGGATTGGACTTCCCAATGCGAACCCTGTGTACCCAGAGACTGTCTGATGAAACCTTGACAGAGACCCTGGTACCTGGCTCATCACATTTGAGAATTTGAGATAGACCCTTAGACCCAAGCTCTCAGAACTGAGAACCCTAAACATTGGGCCTTGGTCCAGAGACTAGGCCTCTACCCTTGGCCTAGCTCTGAGCTCACCCCACAAGGCCTTTAGACCCCTGAACCTTCAGCCAAGTTCCTTCAGATGTGGAGTCCCAAGTGCCACTGTAACAATGCCAAGAAATTCAACAAGAGAGTTTTAAAACCTTGGGATCTGCTGTTTACACTCTGTCTGCTCCATACCCTGTCTGCTCCCCGAAGTGCAATCCTAGTCCCCCCACCCCCGCCCCTGCCTTCCCCACACAGAAACCTCACCCTCACTGTCTCTCCCAGAGTAGCATCCCCAAACTGTGGGGCGAGTTGGACCTGTATCTCCAGGAGTCTGACATTCAAGTTGGTTAATTTATTCGAAGTCACGTAACTGGTGAATGTGACTCCTTCTCTGAGCCCTGGCTCTCCCATCTGCAAAACAGAAGAACGCTTATCTGGAAAGTTTGATTTAAAGATTGCCATAGGGTAGGAAGAGATTTAGCACATATGAAAAATTCACACCATACTAGTTTGTTCCTTCCCTTATAGGCCACAGAATAGAGGATTTCTAACCCATACATTTGTCTGTGGTGCTATAGTGGTTACACATGTGAGCTGCTACCTGAAAGGTCAGCAGTTTGAAAGATGAGGCTTCCACCGCCCGTCAAGAGGTACAGTGTCAGAAACCTGTGAGTTGGAATCGACTCAATGTCAGTGAGAGTGAGAAACTACTGGATTGCAGACAGCAAGGGACTATAATTATTGGTAGCCCCACCACCACCACCACCATTTGACATCACAGCCAAGGCCTGGATTATATCGCAAAGGTACCTACCTTCCCCGGGACTCAAGGTTAATGGGATTGTTGCACAACCCCAGTGGCCATGACTCATGAAAAGGGGACGTAAAGAAGGAAATGCTGAAGTCCGTGATTCCATCCTCCAGATTATCAGCACATTTCCCACACTCCATTCTTCTCCCAACATGTTTAAAAGTGGCAGTCTCTTAAAGCCATATGCCATTTAGGGACGATTCAACCTAATACTTCCGTTTGTGTGTGAGAGAGACAGAGTTTTGCTTTTAGACAAATGGATCGTTTTGTTGCCAGAAACACAGAAACTAAAGCCTGCTTTTATCACCTACTCCTATCCTGCTTTTATCACCTCCTCCTATCATGATGTGGACTAAAAGAAGCTCTTCTCACATATTGCTGGTGGGAGCATTGATTGATCCAACTTTTTCTGAAAGTTGGCAATTTGCTATGGATTGAATTGTGTCCTCCCAAAAATATGTGTTATAATTCCTAATCCCAGAAATCCTAACCACAAACATGAGTTATAATCCCCACTTGAGAAGTTGTTAATCGGTCAGGAATAATGTGGGGTGTGTCAAGTCCAACTCTTTGGAGGCGTAAAGAGATGACAAGCAAGCAAGTCAAGATGGGGAGGTGAGAGATGCCAAGCCCCCTCAAGACTGCTCGCAAGCCCCCTCAAAAGAGCCTTTCTCTAAAGCCAGCACCCTGGATTTGGACTTTTAACCTCCTAAATTGTGAGAAAATACATTCCTGTTAGCTAAAATCACCCACTTGTATTTCTGTTAGAGCAGCACAGGATGACTAAAACAGGAGTTATCCAT
>NW_022103928.1:23426398-23429677 GCF_000313985.2 Echinops telfairi
CTATAGACTCATAGTTTATAAGCACTTTCACGTGCCTTATATCACTCGATTACCTAACAATGCTCTGAGAAAGACATTTCTATCACAAAATGTATCGTTTGTTTGCTTTTTCTTTGATGATTACATGATTCGAGGAGAATGCCTGTCTATGGGTGTATTTTAGACACACGATGACAGTAGCACTTTCTTTCAAGGTCAGTCAATGTGATGTGCGGATTTCCTGGGCTCTAGGTCTGTGCAGGCCGCAGTGAACAGTACTGAGCGCTTTTCCTCCCATAATGTTTGGGAGGGAAGGGAAGCTTGTCACCGAGACAAAGGCACCAGGCGTCCATAATGAGGACTGGAATCCAGACGCCAGGCATGGGGGCGGGATGAGGGGGAGGGGATGCAGAGAAATGCCTCCTGGAGTGGACCTTGGACAGTCCCAGGGAAGAGTGGAGGTTTGAACTGGGTCTTTAAAGATGGGTAGGAGTTGGCAGGGGCAGGAGGAAGGAAGCAGATAAAAGGGGTTTGCCACGTAGAGGAAACAGCTTTGTCATAAACCAGAGGAGGAAGATGAAGAGAGTTGGTTGAGGTTAAAGGCCCAAGCTCTGAAGGTTGACTTCTAGGATTCCTATCCCGACGCCGCTATCTATCGGCAGCCGTCACCTCTGTTTGGCTCAGGTTCTTCGTCTGTATCCACCCCCAGGATTCTTGGAAGGACTGAATCACATCAGTTCACGTAGGTAATGCACCTGGAAGAGGCAGGTAGACGGTATGAGACCCCTTCAAGAAACTCGTGGGAAAATTCCATTATATTTTCATTCCATGTTTCCATGATCTTTGAAGTCCCCTTGTACATGCAGTAGGTGTTAACTCATGGGCGCCCCGGTGGTGCAGTGATTAAGCACCTGGCTTCTAACTCACCTGGCCGCTCTGTGGGAGGACGACGTGGCTTTCTGCCTCCGGAAAAATCACACCTGTAAACACTTTGGGCAATTGTACTCAGTCCTGTAGGGTCCACATGAGTCGGAATTAACTCATCTACAACTAGTTTGGTTTGGGTTTTAGGTGTTAGTTCTTAAGGAGACATCAGCAGAAGGAATATGTACACGGGGAGAGAAACGTTTTTACATTTGAAGGATTTCAAAGGCCTTTCTCTCTGGTAGGTAGTGCAGGGAAGGGAAGTTGAGAAGGAATTAGAATTAGAGGTCAGAGTTGCAAAAGCCGTAAAATAACCATCTTTTGGGGTGTTCCGTCCTAGGAAAAGGAAACTGAAAGTGATAAATCAGGTGTTAGATGAAATGAAACAGAGACAGTCTTTGAGCCTAAACTTTTCTTTGGAAGCGATCTCCTGCAGGAAGCTCCTCGCAGGAGTAAATAGTGATTCTTCCATTGTTGAGCAGCCCCAAAGCCCCACTTTCCACTACTCTGACAGTAAAGTTCGAACAATCAAAAAATGCTGCTTCCTGGGGGACGGACAACAGAAAAGTGGGTGAAGGGAGACGTCAGACAGGGCAAGATATGACAAAATAATAATTTATAAATTATCAAGGGCTCATGAGGGAGGGGGGAGCAGGGAGGGAGGGGAAAAAATGAGGACCTGATACCGGGGGCTTAGATGGAGAGCAAAAGTTTTGAGAATGACCAGGGCAATGAATGTACAAATGTGCTTTACACAATTGATGTATGTATGGATTGTGATAAGAGTCGTATGGGCCCCTAATAAAACGATTAAAATAAACAAATAGTAAAAAAAAAGAATTATAAAAAAAAATGCTGCTTGATGATCGTAGCATTGCTCAATCGTCAAACTGAACATCCGACGTGACAAAACCTGTACGAATCGAGAGTGAGTCACGCGAGTCACACGTCATGCTGCTCCTCAGACACCAAGAAAGGGGTGACGCTTCCGTCTACGCGCCCTTTCTCTCAGAGGACACAGTGCTGTGTCAGGGCGTGTACGCACTTGTCATTGCGCTTTCTGTGTGCTTGCTTTGCGCTTCAGCTGCCTGAAGTGTCCCAAGGGTGCATCCGAGGAGAGAGGACAGCGAGTGGCCCCAGCAGGGGGCTCAGAGGGACACTGCGAGAACCAGCATAGCGTTCAAGACAGAAACCACAGAGGTATCTGAATCGGTCGCTGCTGGTCTGAGTTGATGGCTGAATACAACGTGGCTACGTCACCATGACCAACAGTCCCAAAAAAGGGGAGTAAAGGGGCTGATGTCGTGAAAGGTATGACATGGTTAACCACAAAGCAAAGAACCCAGACCACCGAAGATTTGGAAAAATCAAAACAACCAGACGATGGTAGTGGAGCTGAGACGGTGATGTGCACGAAGGCTAAACACGATTCAGTGAAACGTGGAGCTGGGCAGGGTTGAGCAGCCGGGCGGGTGGGAAAATGGTCAAAGTGAGAGCAGACAGACACAGGGCAGAGAGGCAAGGCCAAGGGCAAGGGCAGATAGAGCAAAGCCGATACATTCATGGCTGAATTCACCAAGGGTTTCATTCCAAAGCAAGGGTTCAACTGCAACGAACAGGACTTGGGGGGGTGGGGGATGCCCAATAAGACCCTCATGACTCGAGAGGAACAGGCACTGCCAGGCCACAAGCCTAGGAAAGATGGGCTCCCTCTGTTTTGTGTGGGAATGAGAGTGGGGATTTTAAAGTGAAGCCATGTGAGTGTCCCATTCCGAGAAGCCACGTGTTTGAACAACAAAACAAAATGAAAAATACTGTGCGTGGACGTGAAGGGCAGCTCATAAAGCCTGGGTGACCAGGCGGGGTTTCACTGAGTGGGGACACGAAGTGCTTCGGCCGCGTGGAAAAAGTCCTTGCGGGAGAAACCGTGTTTGTCAAGCGCTCCTCGTAGTGGACAGTGCTCCTGCCCGTTCCCCGGGCGCCGAGGGCGAGTGGGAGGAGAGGTGCACCCTTGTCTCTGGTCCGTCCTTGCCTCCGAATAGGACTCGCTCATCCAGCCCCCGGGCCGCCAGCAGTGCTGATCTCAAAGTCCTGCACCCCAAGCCCTGCTCCAGCGCTACTCTGCAGGACCCGCTGACACCCAGCTGACCTTCGAGAGTGCTAGAAAAGTCACTCCACGTCACATTATCACCCTTATCGACACAGTGCGTGTGCGTGTGTATGTGTGTGGAGGGGGGGTGTCTCTCCTAAGACCATGAACTCCGCATGCGAAAGCCGCGGCCAGAAGCTCTGAGAGCAGACTTTGGAGGCTGCGAGGACTGAGGAGGCGCCTCGTGTGGAGGAGTTTCTCAGTGGGTCTCAGTGGGTTGATGAAGA
>NW_022103928.1:23430720-23453565 GCF_000313985.2 Echinops telfairi
GTTGCTTCACTGTTGGATGGCCGCTTGTTTAACTTCAAGCCTTTAAGACCCCAGATGCTATATCTTTTAATAGCCGGGCACCATCCTCTGTCTTCACCACATCTGCTTATGCACCCATTCTTTCTTCAGGGATCATGTGTGTGGGGGTGGGGGACTGGGCATCACAGAATGCCAATTTGTTAGAACAGAGCATCCTTGTATTGAGGGAAGGTATGAGCCAAGGCCAGTCTGCAGCTTCAGTGTAATGCCTTATAAATATATGTATATAGGCCAATACCACTATTGTTATGGATTAATGTATTTGCACACCTCTGTTACTCTCCCTATGCTTTGCTTCCTAGAGCTTGACTGTTTCCTTTTGCCTCCTCCAGCCCCGCCATCATCTTCCCCCTTCTTCTACCTCTTAGTGCTTCCTCTCCACTAGCTTGGTGTTGCTCTAAGCCTCACAGGATCTCCATCCTCTCCTAGATGCTGGTTCCGCTGCCCTAGTTGTTCCCAGGTCCAGGACACCATCCGCTCACCACATCATTCTCCCAACAGGAATATTTTTAAAAGAAGGCAGAAGCAGGTGACATTAGACAAATTTTTAGTGAGGTAAATGAAGACCAAGGGGAAGTGTACTGCCAGCAGGCATTATGGAAGGCGATTCTCCTCCTCCTCCTCGTTTCTCCCCATCTCCCAGTGTGCAGGAAGCCTCAATGTTGAGGTAAAGTACCTGGACCACAATAATTTTGTTTACTGTATTGTTTTGATATTTAATGTACTATATTTATTGTGTTTGCATGCGTTAGGGGGGATTTCCATAACCTAGGGCTGTTAACTTTGTTAAGGTCCTGGAAAAAATGAATTGTATAAGTGTAATTTGGGGGCCTCAGAACAAATCATTTGGTTTTCCATTATTTCTTATGGGAAAAATATGTTCGGTTCTGGAACTTTCAGTGATTGAATATGAATTTGGAGCGAATTGAGTTTGACAACTGAGGTATCACGGTACTACGATCTTTGTAAAGTTAATTTTCATCTCCCCCCAATCAGCCTTGTCTGTGATCCCCTGGGGATCCTCGACTTTCTGGTTCTCTAGATCTACTGGAGACCAGGTTTCTGGGCTCAGCACAGTCTCAATAATCAATATCCATTTGACTTTCCAAAAGAATTGTTGAAAATAAAGCATGTCACCCCCACAATTTCTGCATGTGCCATTCAGTGACATAAATTAGTCCTTCCGTTGTGCAGCCATTATCATTGTCCTTTTCCAAATGTCTTAGCCACCATTAACCCAAACTCTGTGCCCCTCAGCAAACCCCACTCCCTTCCTCTACCCCTTACTCGCAGTTACTAGTAAGCTTGCATTCTCTACCTTCATTTCATGTCAATGAGATCATAGGAGACTGGTCCTGTTGTGTCTGCTGTATTTCGCTTGGCGTGATGTTTGTCGGGCTTACCCATGCTATGGCACGCTGCAGGACTTCGCTTCTCTCCACCGCTGAGCATACAGCATGGTATTACTCATTTCATTTACCCACTTAGGGACATTTCCGTTGTTTTGCTTATTGTGAATAGTGCTGCAATGAACATCACCATGCAGGCTTGTTTGTGTTCCTGCTTTCAAATCTCTGGGCTGTTTACCAAGAATTGGAATTGCGGTGTCACAGGATAGCTCCATGGCCAACATCTTGAGGAAGAGCCATTTCCAGTGGCTGAACCGTGTTCTATTCCCACCAGCAGTGGAGGTGTGTTTCAGTTCCTTCACACCCACACCACCAGCCACAGTTTGCACATTAGTATCACCATTCCGATGGGGAGGACATACTATCCCGTAAGGCTTCAAAGTGGCCCCAGCCAGAGCCGACCTGAATCAGATCAGACCTAATTTGCTTCCAGGCTCTAGCAAGGAAAATTAAGGAACGCAGGCACCTCACCTTTTGCTACAGGTACATCTCAAGACTAGCAGCAAAACAATGTTCTTCAATGTCACCGAGTGTTTTGATGAGCTACAGGTTTTGTTTTGGCTCACCATCTTTTGGCCAAAATGAATGATGATACTAGGTTTTAGGGAGCTGCCATTCACCCTGGCAACTATTCCCAAATCACAAAAGCTGGTGAGGTTCAACCATTTCCTGGGCAGCATGACATTCCACACCTAGTGACTTTCACATTGGGCTACTAACTGCAAGGTCAGCAGTTCAAACCCACCAGCCCCTCCGAGAGAGACAGATGAGGCTTCCTACTCCCGTAGAGCTACAGCGTTGGAAACCCACAGGGGCAGCTCTACCCTGACGTTCAGGGTCGCTATGGCAGTGAGTTTGAGATTCATGATCTGGACATGAAATAACAAAGCTCAACTCACATTTAATCCTTATTTCCCTATGTTTCCATCACATAACAGGCAAGTTTCCCTCGAGACTTTTGAGATGGTTATCTGAACTGCTTTTATAGCTAAGGGCTACCCTGGAAATGGACAGATGGTTTGTGGGGCATTAGCCCTGTCTGTTTATGTAGTATGAACATTAGTCTTGGTTTTCTTGGAGTTTTGTAGACTGATTTCTTCTACTTGAGCATTTGGTCCCAAACCTAAATCACTGAAGATGCTGAGACTACTTGTGTGTCTCATGTTTGCAATCCAATTGAAAGCAAGAACAAAGCCCAGGAAACATCTGGGACCAGAGAGGTCAATCCTCAAGAGCAGGCTCATCTGTCCGTGTTGTGCAGTTAAGAAATCAAGCCAACACGTGAGGCAAAAGCAGTGTGGCACAGCAACTCAGTGACAAGCTAGCCCTTGGCAGGTTATGTTGTTTTTAATAAATCATTTTATTGGGGGCTCTTACAACAATCCATACATCAATTGTATCAAACACATTTATACATTGCCATCATTTTCAAAATTTTCTTTCTACTTGAAACCTTGGGATCAGTTTTATTCCCTCCCCACCTCCACCCTTCCCTCCTCATGAACCCTTACTTGTTTTCATCTTACACTGTCCACTGTTTCCCTTCACCCATTGTTTCTGTTGCTCATCCAACCCCCTCCCCCGCCATGTGTGCATGCACGCACACACAGTGGTTATACACCAATCACTGCAACCAGTTCTCCCTTTCTCCTCTTACCTTCCCCCCACCCTCATGGTATCACTACTCCCGTTATTGTTCCTGGGGGAGGTTATATTTCAATATAAAAACCTAATAGATGTAATTGAATAGCAATTTTCGTTGTGAGAAAACTGTCCTCTGAATCGTACTCAAAGAATATTAAAGAAAAATGACCAGAAACTCAGCACAGAATGGAAGCCCATGGTTACATCAGAGACCAGGGTACATTTAGCCATCTCTTCTTCCAGATTAATACTCGTGTCAGGCCAACAAGACGAATGGTGGCCTGAAGATTTGCTGTTTAGGGGGAAAGAAATGAGTGGCATTTCACCAATATGTTAATGTTTCTACTATAAAATGTTACACAATTTTCCAGCACATTAGGCTGAATTGCTTGAGTATTCCCTTTGGCGATCACACTCTGCAGAAGTTGCAGTCTTAGAATGCCCCCCAGTGGAAAGAGCTAGTATCACTTGCTCTGCCTCTCCACTCGTTTTCATGTGACAGCCCAGGCTGCCTCTCAGTTTCTGGGAATTTCCTAGTTTGAGGGTCACCCACACTTCCAGTGGAGAATCAGTCTTTCCTGGGGGCTTGAGATGAGAATTTTCCCGACAGCAGGCTTAAAACACAAGGTGTGAAGAGACTAACTCTTGGTGAAAATGATGTCATCCTAGCTGAGAAGCAACAAAGCCCACATAGAACACACCACAGGGTGTGTGACCACAGGGTGTCAAAGGGATCAGGCATCGGGCATCAAGGGAAACCTCTTACAGAAGGGTCATAGGTAGAAGAGCCAGTCAGGGTGCAGCCTAGCAATGATGAAACATACAACTTTCCTCTAATTCCTAAATGCTTCCTCCCCCCCACTATCATGATCCCAATCCTACCTTACAAATCTGGCTAGACCGGAGGATGGACACTGGTACAGGTAGGAACTGGAAACACAGGGAATCCAGGATAGATAACCCTCAGGACCAGTGGCAAGAGTGGCGATACCGGGAGGGTGGAGGGAAGGCCGGGGTAGAAAGGGGCAACTGATTACAAGGATCTACATATAACCTCCTCTCTAGGGAACGGACAACAGTAAAGTGGGTGAAGTGAGATGTCGGGCAGTGTGAGATATGATCAAATAATTTACAAATGATCAGGGGTTCATGAGGGAGGGGTGAGTGGGGAGGGAGGGGGAAAATGAGCTGATACCAAGGGCTCAAGTAGAAAGCAAATGTTTTGAGGATGATGGCAACAAATGTGCTGGACACAATGGATCTATGTATGAATTGTGAGAAACTGATTTAGAGATCAAAGGCAACCAGGACACTTAGGAGCTTAAAGTCGAAATGCTCATGTTGAGAAGCTGCTTTAGAGCGAGACTACAGTACACATCCAGTATGTACAGTATAAATCGGCTACCAAATGACACTTCCTGCCAAACTTGGCCGTCATCGTAGTCTCCCTTTCAGCAAGTCTACTCTGAAGACAAATCACAAGTGAATGTCAACTTTGAAAAAGTGACAGGCATGGCTGTAAGCCATCAAGAACTGTGTCTCTGAGCATGTTGTGTCATCGGGAATATCTAGAACATTCAGAATGAATAAAGAATTCTATAGAATGCTGGATCCTGAAAGCCGCACACCAGCCTGTGTGATCATGAGGTGTCGATGGGATCAGGTATCAAAAACTCAGAACAAAAAATCCTATCAATGTGAATGCGGGGGAGTGCAGAGTGGAGACCCAAAGCCCATCTGAAGACAATTGGACATCCCCTTACAGAGGGTCGCAAGGAAGAGACCTAGTCAGGGTGCATATAGCACCAATGAAACACACACCTTTCCTCTAGTCCTTTAATGCTTCCTGCCGCCCCTATCATGACCCCATTTCTACCTTATAAATCCCACTGGACCACGACATGTACATGGGTACAGGTAAGAGCTCAAGACAGATAACCCCCTCGGGGCCAATGAGACTAGAGATACCAGGAGGGTAAGGGTAAGGTGGGGGAGGAAGGGGTAACCAATCACAATGATCTACATATAACCCCCTCCCCGGGGCTGGACAACAGAAAAGTGGGTGAAGGGTGACATCTGTGTAAGACATGAAAAAAAATTATAAATTATCAAAAAAACATGAATTATGTGGGAGGGAGGAAAAAAACTGGGAGCTGATACCAAGGGCTCAAGTAGAAAGAAAATGTTTTGAAAATGATGGCAACATGTACAAATGTGCTTGACATAATGGATATATGGATTGTGATAAGAGCTGTACAAGCCAATAAAATGATTTAAAAAAAAGAATGCTGGTTCCAATTACTTTAGTACCATACAACTAGACACGATTATACAACTATAGGGTTCCAATAGCCGTGCTGGCATAGTGGGTTAGACTGCTTTATTGCAAGGTGAGCAGTTCAAAACCACCAGCTGCTCCATGGGAAAGAGGCTTTCTGCGCCCATAGAGGCATTATGGGACTCATAATCCCACTATGAATTCTAATCGGGGCAGTGCGGACTCCAGTAATAGGATGACGACACACACAACCCAAACCGTTGTCATCAAGTAGACTCTCCTGCCAACCTCATGTGTGGAGCAGAACTGTCTGTTGCACAAGGCTTTCACACTGGCCTTTCAGAAGCCCGTCACCAGGCCTACTTTCTGCGCAGCTTTGGGTGGGTTTGAATCACTATTTTGATTGGTGCCATGAAAATAGTCCAAAAATTTGGACAAGCATTTAACTGGTTGCACCATCAAGATCTCTTAAAACCCTTAGGGTCTTGGAAAAGTGTTTTGGAGCCAGGTAGGTCCAAGTCTGAACCCCAGCTCTGCCGTGTACTAGCTATAGGACTGGCTAAGTTACAGTGTTTCTTTGCCTACAAAACAGGACATGAATACTTTACCTTACAAAGTTGTTTCAAGGATTAAAGTTGATGTCTGGCTCAATGATTTCAGCAAAATGCTGGCTAGTGATTCCTAGTAATGATCGCAGCATACTCCATTTATGGACCCACCCTCTGAGACTGCTGCCAAGTCTCAGGCAATCGGTTCTGCAGGAACAGGGAATCTTGGCCTTAAGCCTTCATATTTTACACAAATTCCTTGGTTTATTTGTCAACGTCAACCTAACATCAAATTCTCAGCATAGCTGGCATTTCACATGTAAATAAGTCTTCCCCCAGGGGCTCCAAGGCTGCACACGACTTGCCATTCTTAAACACAAGAGAAGAGGCTCCCTTGCTCTCACATTGATGTTTTCTTCCCTCCTTCAGAAAGGGGGAGGAACAATATTGAACAGTTTGAAAGGACTTTACGCACATCACTGCCCTCTAGTGAGGAAAAGTAATTTTGCAGTCATCAGTTCAACTGGATCTCTTCATGTACACACACTAAAAAGACCAATTTAAATCAAGTTACTGATCCACCATTAAGGTGAAAAACATTTTTAAACAATTAAAAACATTTTTTAAATGTAGGCTGACACAATGTGATACTTGATCATATCTTCTTGATCACAACACACAGCTGTTGTGATCAATGCCACTTGCAAAAGCCAGAGGACAGGTGGACTCCAGGTATGGCTTGTCTTTAAGGTGTTGGTTATTTTGAAATGACCTTTTAATATTTAAAATACTACACACATTTCTTCAAAGTCCCCAAACTCTTAAAAGCTTGCCGCACGGTCTTCTTATACTTTTATTTTGTGTGGTCTTTTAGAAGAAGCACACCTGTACATAGTCGAGTATAAGCCAACCCGGCTTAGGTGATCCTGCTCCTCCTCCGCCCACAAACTCTATTGGTGTCGGAGGCAGGAACCTGTGCGTAAGAACTCAGACTTGCTGAGTCACTCAAGAAAACGTTGAGCAACTGTGATCCCCAAACAGAAATGAAACTCACGCATCAGAAGAGGTGACTCCGACATACCAAAAGATATGGCTGCACAAACACCAGAATCCCATCAGATAAAAGTTTAAGGGATTTCTTGGAACCTACAATAAACTTACAGAAATCTGCTCTTTGGACTGTGTTAAAAGACTTCACAACAAGAAGCGAAACCTGAAGAGACTATGTGCTCAGAGCACTGCTTCCAGAAATATTTTAAAATGACACAAAGAATATCCATGAGATTTCAGGAATATCATACTCAGCAGAATGAAGCTCTAGCAGCCAAAGCAGGACTCCTTGGCCAACCCCGCTGGAGATGGATGGACAGAGGCTGTGATGTTGCCCTGGAATGAGGATTCACTTGACAGAATGCCCGAGAGCAAAAGCCACCATGCCCCACTGTCTGGCAAATGGGAACCACTGGAGAACCAACTGCCGTGTACCAGCAATCATCAAACAGGTCTATGCAATGGAAATATGCAAAACTTGTTGAGACCTTAAGATTCGAAGCTTGGTCACGTGATTAGAAAAATAAACTATTGTTTCTTGAAGAAAAAAAAAAGAGAGAAAAAAACTCGGCTTATACACGAGTATATAAGGTGTATTATGTGCCGAGGGGTAAAGACTCAAAATAGCTTGAGGGGGGCTATAAGATTCCAGTGTAGTCAGAGAAACTTTGCATTTAAGATCCATGTCAGTTTACTATGCCAATCCTTATAGATTATTTCACCGTGGGCCAGTTGGCTTTAAACCCGGGCAAACTCCCACCTCAGTCGCCAGGGAAAGGCAGAGATCCGAGGGGCCAGCCGCACACCTAGCTCCTTTGTCATGTATCACCTCTGGCCCCGATCCTCGGTGGGAGGTGTTGCTAACCTCATTTTTTAAGATGAGGCCAAGGTTACCCTTCCCAGGCCAAATCTGCCGACCTAGAAGTCCTTCTCCAGGAACAGGGAAACCAATGGAAAGGCAAGCCCCACTGAAGGCTGAGCAGGACACTATTTGGTGTGAAGAGTTAATAAACTACAATAAATACTGACCCAGAAACTGCTGAAAAGCATGGCCTAAAGATAGTTACTGGCAAAGGGCAGGCCCACCTTCTGTTGACACCTTCAACAATTGTTGGATAGTTACAAGTTCACAAGAAACGGAGTCTACGTAAATATGTAGGCTGGTTATCCAAATGCAACTCTAAGCAGGCCTGAAATCCTGAAAGTAAGACCTTTACTAACATGAAGACTGTTGCCATATTTTTTGAACTTTAAAAACCAGGAGGAAATCAAGGTCAAGTTGAAAAGGAGACATCTCAACATTCTTCTAGCAACATCCCTGTCCCCCAATACGGGCTTCTGCTTTACCAGCGGCTTCTTCATAAAGAGCAGTCATCCCAGTCTGGCACCACAGCAGCACTGATGTCTGACCCTGCAGTGCTAAACACTTATTTCGGGACGTGGGAGCTCTGGGACGGCAACTTTCACCCAGCCCTCCATCACCGTTTTTTGGCTTTCTGGTACAGAACATGACACTGCAATAAGAGCAATGAACCGCTTCAGTCTTATCACCTCTGCTGCCGCTGTAACGACTTCCCCCACATATAAAGGGGCTGGAAAGTTAATTTCCTGAGAAAGAAATACACAGCCTGGTCCCGGCATTTTGGTACCCAAGAGAGCGGAAATAAGTCCGTTGATCAAAACGCCATGCACAATTGTCTGTCCAAATTTGGTTTGCTTGGCAAACTCTTCGTTTAAATGCAAAGGGTTGACATCCCCTGTTAATTCTGCAAAGCGAACCACATCCCTCTGTGTGAAGGCCCTGCTGAGTTCGGCCCGGTCGCCAACTCTGATGTGCACGCGCTGAATGCGCTGCCTTTGCAACACTGGCTGGTTCATGCAGACTCTCTTCTGCAGTCCACCCCACCAGAGGCGGTGGCTAGACATTCCTGAAAACATCTTCGGCAGGCACAAGTTCATAAGCATGGGCTTTTCAGCAGGCTTCAGCCTTCACACAGAATGCTAGCCCCAGAAGTTGTTTTGAGAGTCTTCCGAAATTGAAGTCTCTTCAGTCCAATATGAGTTCCCTACTATTACCAGACAATGCAAGTAGAAAGGGAGAAACCTACAAGAGAAAGAAAGAAGTTAATGCAGTATCAGGGGGGAAATGGTCCTGAAACGCAGGGCAGTGAGTGGATGGGGAGTAGAAACATCCAGTATGACAGGACAAAGCAAGCTGACAGAGAAGTATTTTAAAGAGCATCCTGGGGGAGTGGCCTTAGAACAATGAGTAGTTGGTCACATTAAGCTCAGAAAAGTGATTCTAACTCATTAAGGCACTGCGTTAGGCTTTAAGAAATTTAAGACTTGTCTAAGAGGGCTCCATTGTTTTACCCCCCAAACTCCCATGTAATTTAACATATAAGCGATTAAAATCTAAGATTATAATTTAAACTCTACATCAATCTTGGAAGCAATGAAGTCCTGGGTTTTCCTCCCTCTGGCTGGATGATGTGAAACATACTAGACTTAGACAGGCACACACACACATATTAACAAGCAGCTGATCCACCACTCAGCCTAGTTTGGGACAGACGGAGGAATGGCTTTACCTGAATCACCCTGAAAGCACATTTTCTGCCTTGGTACGATCCTAGCAGGGTCAAGGAGCTCCACAACCTGACAAGCCCACTGTGGAAAGATGAGGAGAGGACACCGTTGAGTGAAGACCGGCCTCTGCAAGGTCTCCTCGTGCTTCTGCTCAGATGACCCAGAAAGTGAGGCTGCTTTCTACAAAGACTCTACCTAAATAAGGAAGCCTTCAAAGCACAAGCATGTGTCAAAAGCAGGACAAAATGAGCCACAACTAGGAATGTTTCTAAACTACGGATTTCCACCCATCAACTAGGAAACGTGACATTGTTAGGTGTAGCTGATACTGCTCCAGCGGGGGCTTTTGCTGTAGTCTTTAGGCCACCAACTCTTTCTCCCAAGTTGCTGGGTGAGTCAGAACGGCCAACCAATTAACAGCCAAGGGCTTCACCTGTTCACTAGGGTCCTTCGGGAAACTACAGACATACGTAACCCAATCACAAGTGTCTGTTGCTCTCTTTGCAGGGGGCCTCAAACTTTTAAAACAGGGGGCCAGTTCACTGTCCCTCAGACACGTTGGAGGGCCGGACTATAGTTTAAAAAAAAAAAACTATGAACAAATTCCTATGCACATTGCACATATCTTATTTTGAAGTAAAAAAAAAAAACGGGGCAAAAACACCCGGCAGGCCGGGTAAATGTCCTCAGCGGGCTGTAGTTTGAGGATGCCTACAGTACAGCTCCTGGTAGATGACACTCATTGTCTCCCACTTAAACTCCCTAAAGCTGCTCAGAGTTCACAATGACAACACTCTTTCCACTCTTAGAAGACTTCTTTCCCTCTCTGCTGTGCCCCAGGCACACCTGCTGCAGATTCTCAGAATGGCCGACAAGGTCTTCTCTTCGTATGTCAGGATATCCACGGGCAAAGCAGCACCAACCTAAGCGTGGAACAAAGCTACTGTCAGACGAGGACCACCATTATTCCAGAGCGAAAGCTTCAACCTTTGAGCTTTTCCCCACAAACACACATCTGATGGTGCTGGAACACGTGTTCTAGCGGGGTTGCCTTCTTCCTGGGCAGCTCTTGCAGCCGAACTGCCCTTCCAGTCCTCATACTGATAATGTTTACTCACCCGTCACACGCCCTTGCTTAAAATGCCTCCCCACCCCCCAAAAGAAAATGTTTTCCCTAATCTCTAACATTAAGCTCAATCTCAGGGGACCCTGTGCTTCCTCTAGCAAGTTCTCCCCTGAAATGAACCAAGTTGATCAGTTCCATGGGGCCAAGGACCATTTCTCTTTGCTTACAGCTGCATCTCTGGGAGCGGTGCTATTTCTGGCACCTACACGGGGCTTCAAAACTTTGTGGAAAAACGTCAAATATCTTTTAATTCCATTTTCCACGAACTTTTCGAAGACCTTGTAAGAGAAGACCCTTATACATCTAAGATTGTTTTATGAAACCTTTTCTTTGAAAAATGAGATTCACCACTTTGCAAAGAACGTACGAGGAGGCCCTCCTCCCCCAATGGCAGTACCTTGCACAACAGCATCAAACCAGGAAACTGAGTACAACGCAGTTGGATTTCATCAGTTATAGTCAAGTTTGTATGCGAGTGTAACTTGATGAACTTTCATCACATACAGAGCTTCCCAGTAACTACGGTCACAATCATAAAAAAGCACTGCAGTATTACCTCAAGACTCCTTCAGCCTACCCCTTTCCAGTCACACCTGCCCGTTCTCCCACCACTAAGCCCTGGCAAACACTATCTGTTCTCCAGGTGACATAAATGAAAGTATAAATGCACCACAGCTTGCTTCTTGTTACCCAGTGCAGGACAAGTGGGGTGATTCCAGGTTTGCGCAATTACAAAAAAGCAGCTATGAACATCTGTGTATAGGGGTCTGTTTTACTTGTTTTTGTTTTAGCACAGACGTTTTTCTTTCTTTCGGATGAACATCTGAGAATATAAGTGTTAGGTCATATGACAGCTGCATGTCTAGATTGTTTACAAAAAGCAGACAAATCTGTGGCCCTCGTTGGCTGTGCCATGCCCGCCCCTACCAGCAACACAGGAGCGAGCCGGTGTGGCCTGCCCTCCTCACCACTGGATGCTGTTGTTACTTTCCGCTTCAGTCGTTCCGGTCACGTGTGCAGCGAGACCACTGTTTGTTACTTCTCGACGACGCGGACATTACACATCTTTGCCCACAATGAACTGCCAGGCGCCTCGCCTCTCTAGTGAAATGTCTGCTTATGTCTTTTGCCCATTTTTCTGGTGTTGTTTTGAGGGTGGTGTTCTCCACCTTTGAGGGGCCCCAAAAAGTTCCTGGGAAAATCCATTATCCTTTACTTCCACTTTGCTATGATTTTTCAAAAGCTTCTCATATTAAAATAAATCTATCAAAAATGCATTGCTTCTGCAAGTCTGCTTCTGTATTCCAAAACAATGTTTGGGAAAGTGTTCTTTCTGTACTGCTTATAAAGACCTCAGGAATGGTCAATCTACAGTCATTCCGTACCTCCCCAAAGAGGTCCTTCAAAGCCCAGATGATTAGCTGTTTGAACTGGGCAGCACTCAGTCCGACCCCTCGGTCTTGAAACTCTCTGTGAAATCAAACAACAAACTTATGATTAGATTTAGGATTTTCAGACTCACAGCAGCAAGCTAAAATGGAACTCAGGAGACTGAACTCACAGGCAGACCTTCATGTAGTGGTGCTCGGAGGGGTTTTTGTAAACTGTTCTTTCGTATGTGGTAGGTAAGCCAGGTCTCTCTTCCATTGCTGATCACACCTACAGGAAGAATTGAAAGGACGAGAAGCGATTTTTAAAAGACTTCCAAGTACAGTAACTAGGCAGCGCTGGTGGCTAAGCAGTAGACTGCTAACCACAGGGACGGTGGTTCAAACCCGCCAGCCGCTCCTGAGGAAGATGACTCTGCTCCTGTGAAGATGTACAGCCTCGGAAACCCTTTATAGCAGCGGTTCTCAACCTGTGGGTCCAGAACTCTTTGGGGGTCGAATAACCCTTTCACAGGGGTCACCCGATTCATAACAGTAGCAAAGTGACAGTGATGAAGTTAGCAGCGAAAATAATTTTATGGTTGGGGGGGTCAATACAACATGAGGAACTGTATGAAAGGGTCGTGGCATTAGGAAGGTTGAGAACCACTGCTTTACAGGATCGCTATGAATCAGAATCTATTTTCTGGCAGTGAGTTTAATTTTTTTTGTCTTGACAGTAACTAGCTGTGTAATATAATAATCTAATTCTGGTGATGCTAAGGTTAGCCATACAGACACTAAGGCGGTCTCTCTATTTCATATGTGCCAGACTCCCTTACTCTTATTTACATCCTGAGAACATTTTCCTGAGCACCATTCAGCACTATGATAAATGCATGGCCCATTCTTGTTAAAAATGATCCTACGAGGTAAAAGCTATCGTTATCCTCATATTAGAAAAGGAAACTGAAGTTTAGGTAACACCTACCTGAGGGTACCCAGATCCAGCTGTTCCTTAAGATTCCTCTCATATGTTGCCTCTTAACCCAAGGTAGAAGCCTAAGGGAGTCAACTCAAGGGCTCTGGAAGACCCTCTTCTTGTTACTCCCAGCCAACACAGAGCATGAAGAGGAGTGTGATTGGGGGGTGGGGTGGGGAGCAGTTCTGGGTCCCTGTTCCCCGGTAGGTGTTTGCCTATTCTTCCTGCCGCTCGCCCAGGCCAGTCTGTGCGGGGGTATTTGGCAGGCCTGAGTAAGGAGTCTGAGACGAGTGTGATTCTGGAATGGGCACTTAAAGCCATTTCCAGGGAATTTGGAAGCTGCAAGGGTTTATGCCATACTGCTCACCTGGAAGGAATCCCTCTTCTTCCACTCTCACCTGAATAGCTCTTACTCACCCTTTGAGTGTTAGCTTAGATGCCACCTCTTCTGGGCGGCCCTCCCTGGCATTCTAGTCTAAATTAGGTTCCCTTGTTATGCTGCCTCTTGGCATTATCTGTTTAGTATCTGGATTCTTGACCAAAAGGTCATTCCCTAGAGGACAAGGGGACTGTCTTTTTCACTGATGTTTCAATAGCACCACAAAACCAATCAATGTTTGCTGAGGGAAGCAAATGGGCAATAGCCTGGCTCTTCCCAAGACTTACTTTCACCCTTTACTTTGAATTAGTAAAACCCAACCATGTCAAATTACAAGGACAAATTGTGAGGTCCCTTGGTAATCATCCAGCCCGACATTGCTACTTTATAGATAAGGCAGAAGAGGCCGCCCAAGAACTGTAACCCTAATCACACCAGCAGTCACAAAAACCTCTCCTGAGAGGGGGCTGTGCAGCCACTCCCAATGATCTCCAGAGAAAAAGAATGAAGGTCAAATAACTACATCCACCCATCCTTTCAACAAATACTGATATTTACTATGTCTGGCACAAAACAGGTTTTCCACAAACACTTGTCAATGGACTGAACTGAGTGATTGAAGGTAGTGGTAGATTTATGTATTGAAGCAAGTAAAAAAAAAAAGTCTTGGGTTCACAGGCTCCTCAGCAGTTTTCTAGGGCTCTTTTCCATTCCCTACAGTCTCTTCTGACTAAGTGAGCTGGGTGAATGGGGACCTCTCCTAGTTCACTCATTGCCCCACCAGCCATGGGTGCTTTTGATGCATTAGTGGCAGCATTCAAAGAGGTGGCTGCCTGTGGAAGGACACGAGAATGGGCTGGGGGGTTAGAAGGCCAGTAAGCCTTAAAGAGTAAATGTTTACTGAGTAGTTTCCTCTCCTTGAGCCTCAGTATTCAAGAGTCAGTACCAAGAGTCATTCTTCTCCTCAAAACCCTGCAATGGCTCCTATTTCGAGTAAATACGAGGGGGTGTTCCCCCCACCTTAAAAAAGCGGAATGTGTTTTCAATGCTATGTACTTAATTTTTCTTTTTACAAAACAACCTTTATCACCTTCAAAGTACTCTCCCTTACACTTAATACATTTGTCAAATCTACAATTCCATTCATGGAAACATTTTCAAATACATTTGTTTGGATGGCACCTCCCTTGTTTTTCTTCTTCACCTCTTCTATGTCATCAAATTGCTGTCCTTTCATGTCCCTCTCCATTCTCGGGAATAAAAAGAAGTCACACAGAGTGAGATCAGGTGGGTCAGGTGTGCTGAGGCAAGAGAGGGAATGCTGTTTTTGTTTTTATGTTTTTTGCCAAAAACTGGCGCACTGAGATGGCTGTGTGAGCAGGTGCACTGTTTTCCTGGCAAAACCAGTCCCCTGTCTGCCACAAATCAGGCCCCCCCTTTTTTGGTGTACACTGTTACACAATCTTTTCAGAACCTCTAAATAGTAGGGAGGTCTGTCATCCATCGTCATCTCATTCTTTCTGAAAGGAGAAAACCACTTGTACATTTGAGTTTTTCCCACAGCACAGTCCTTGTAAGCTGTGTTCAACAACACAATAGCTTCTGCGGCATTCCCCACCCCCCCAGCAGGAAACAAAATTTCACAGCTGCATGCTGTTCTCTTAAATTGGCCATCACAAAAAAATGAGGTTTGAGCAAAATGATTTTCACAAAAAAATTTACTGTGCTGAGAGAGAACCTTCCCAGGCAACACCACTGGGTAAAATTGCTCCATGCTTGCTCGGGGGGGAGGGGGGTGAATGTGTACTATGTGTACTCTGCCCAGTTTAGCATTTTTCCCGAGGTTTTTTTTGGGGGGGGGAGGGGTACCCTCTCAATAAAGTCAGTCCTTCCAAGGGCCAGCCTGGCCCTATCTAAACCACACCCAGCTCTCCCACCTCTGATCTCCCCTCCTGCCACCCCCACCCCACTGGACTTCTAGCCTCTCTGTGCTACTCAGGTGGACTTCAGCTCTGACTTTCCCCCAGGTTGGGAAGGGTCTTCCTCTAGGGAGCAGCAAGGCTCTCTCCCCCGCGAAGCTGCTTCAGCACTTTGCACAGCTCTCACTCAATTGCACTCCATGTCCATCTCCTCCACACTTACCATCACCTAACACACTCAAGGTCATTACCTTCCAGTTACCTGTACTCCCTTTTCCCTCTCTAGGAGAGGTAGGGGTCTTTCTGGTTTGTTCAATGAGGCGTCATAAAGACCCGAGAGTGTCGGATACAATAACGGTGTGTAACATAGTGTTGGAATTGGGAATTATCACAGTGGAACTACAAGTCTGTTTAAAGTCAATGTGAAGAGTTCTATTAGAGAAAAGCTTTGCAAAATGAGGAAACACAGTCGAAGACTTTTGAGAAAGCGCCCCATGGAGTTTAGAATGAGAGGCTTATGAATGCAAAAGCCACAATAAAGGGGCACGTTGGGGCATTCCTGATAATGGTCAAAGAAGTAGGCATGGAGTTAAATCTGCATTATACTGTTAGCTGGTGTCAAAATGGGAAAGGTTTCGTTGGAAGCATAAAACGATCACAAATGAAAAGTGCAAAGGATTCATGTGATCAAGTAAAAAAAAGGTTTTGATATAGAAAAGCGTTAAGAACTTCTCTGTTGTACACTAGTTCATTCTAACTCTTAAGTGCATCCCTCTAACGCTTCACCACAACGCGTGCTCGTTAACACCGAGGAGAGTAAGGTAAGCAAGCCCACGTTTTTCTGTGGAGCCGTTTGCTTCTAGGTCAGGCTGGAATGGGCATTTCCGCAGAGGTGCCAGGCAACATTGTAACGACAAACGCTACTTTAAAAGATACAAACGGGGTTGTTTAGGGTCCGATGAGATCTGGTTAGACCTTGGCTTGAAGTTGTAGTCCTGTCAAGAGCCTTAGTTTGAAGATACTCGTCCCTCGGACCGCGCCCCATACAGTTCAGCGCCCACCTCACGACGGACGCGAGCTGTGGTCCGGCTCAGTGCTCGCGGGCACCCTCCGCCATCCTAGGGACGATGCCCTGAGGCTGGAGAGGTTCATGGCCAAGTCTCGCCCTCAGCTCGGAACCAGCTCCCCCGACGTCCTCCGCCCGGGGTGCGTAGGCATCCCAGGCTGCCCTGCGGGGCCCCCATCTCCCTCCCCCGGTCGCTCGCGCCGAGCGCGTCCGCACCTGGCGCGTGGCTCCTACGTCACCAGCGCGGCCGACCGAGCCGCTCCCGCAGAAGGGCCGCTCTGACCTGGGCTTCCACGTGCCGACGCCCAGTTGGCCACGCTGGCTGCCGCCCGCGACTCTTCCTTCACGGCAGGAATCCTCCAGGGCTGGCAACGCGCACACAGAGGCCGAGGAAACTCCGGGCTGGGGGACGCTGGCTTCAACCTGCCCCGCCCCCCGGAAGCGTGCATTCTCGGCGGCGCGGAGGTGACGTCACCGTTTACGACACGCATAGACGCAGGCGTGACTTCCGTCCGCGCTGGAGCTGGCCTGGCGGGCTCAGCGCCCCCTGGGAGCCATTGTGGGGAAAGCACTGTGCACCTGCGCTGTCCCATCCCGTCCACGTAGGTGAAAAGCTGGGGGTTACTTCTTTTAGGGCGGTGGTTCTCCACCTTCCCGATGCCGCAGCGGCCCTTTCATACAGCTCTTCGTGTGGTGGTGACCCCCAACCATAACATTATTTTCGTGGCTACTTCATCACTGTAATTTTGCTACTGTGACGAATCGTCATGTATATAACTGATATGCAGGATGTATCTTCTTCCTTTAAAAAAAAATCATTTTATTAGGGGCTCATACAACTCTTATAATCTGTACATACATCAGTTGTATAAAGCACATTTGTACATTCATTGCCCTCATCATTCTCAAAACATTTCCTCTCCACTTAAGCCCCTGGCATCAGCTCCTCATTTTCCCCTCCCTCCCCGCTCCCCACTCCCAAATGAACCCTTGATAATTTATAAATTATTATTCTGTCATGTCTTGCACTGTCCGACGTCTCCCTTCACCCACTTTTCTGTTGTCCATCCCCCAGGAAGCAGGTTATATGCAGATCCTTGTAATCGGTTCCCCCTTTCCACCCCACACTCCCTGCAGGATGTATTTTCATTGTTACGAATTGAACATAATTAAAGCATGGTGATTAATCACAAAACAATATGTAATTATATATTGTGAAATATTTATTTCTAATGACAAATAAATGTTTTGTCTTGAAGCATGGCGTAGCTTGAGTAACAATCTTTACCCTGTACTCGTAGGTGGGCGTATCTGCCTGTGGGCGGACTGCCTGGAGATGAGGGAAGAGCGGTGTCTCAGTTCCTAAGACTATCGGAAGTATGTGTTTTCCCATGGTCTTAGGCGACCCCTGTGAAAGGGTCGCTCAACCCCCAAAGAAGTCTGACCCACAGGTTGAGAACCGCTGTTTGAGGGCAACCTTGAGCAGTATCTCCAAATAGGAAACTGGAAAAACAGGCAGATCTTTGAGTTTCTAGAAATAATTTACTGAGTAAATGATTTACTGAGGGACAGTTTGTGCGTGAAACCTACCATGAGGAAGGACAAGAAGTTTGCTTGGGGCTAGGCAGGGAGAGAAGCAAACTAAAGATGTGAGTTCAACCAAAGTCTAGCCCCACCCTAGTTCCAGGGGAGACCTAGGACAATCGCACGCAGGAAGCTGCAAGCTTTTGAGGCAAGGGGCCAACCCTTCTTATGCCCCTTACTAGCCGCAGGTTCCTATGCACCCATCATTGTGTGTTGCTTTCCTAGATTTAACTAATAAAAACACAGGGCCTCCGCTTACATTTGAATTCCAGACAAACAACGAATTGGGCATATTTGCACTAAAAACTTTGCCTGGAGTTCAAATTTAACCTTTTCACAGGGGTCGCCCGATTCATAACAGTAGCAAAATGACAGTTATGAAGTAGCAACGAAACTAATTTTATGGTTGGGGGCGTCACCACAACAAGAGGAACTGTATTAAAGGATCGAGGCATAGAAAGGTGAAGAACCACTGCTCCGGGGCCATTCCCCTGGCTTGTACCAGGACTGGGGTTGAGCTATTTGACTTCATCTCTCCCACCCCACCCGCCCAAAAGATGGCAGGATCCTCAGAATGGAGAATTTGGGAGGGGAAAGCCACCTTGTAACTAAGCAGCCTATTTCTGGAGGGATACTCTTAAAATTCAGAGGTCTCTAGAATGGTATCTCCCTCTCCACCTCTATCTATAGGTTCGGACCTAAAAGAACCCCATGATATAAAGGTGAAGTGAAGAACTGAAAGGAAAGGAAAACAGTATGATAATTTACCCCCCCACAAAAGAAAAATAAAATAACTGCATGATGTTCTCAGTTTATATGTATTTGTGTGTGAATGCACAGAAATGTCTAAAAGGATTTATGTCTACAATGGACTGATGGAAGAGGGTGGCATTGTGGGGAGGTTACAGGAGATGCAGACTCTAGAATTATTTTTATTTGACGTATTTTAAAGTGAGAGGGAGAAAGGGCAAGAGGATTGGGACCAGGGAGAGTGAGGGGCAAGAGAGAGCCCTGGGTGAAGAGAATAAGAGGAAGTCCCAGTGCAATGCTTCCTGCCTTTATTCTGACCTGCCCACTGGCTGGGGGAAGCGTGGTTGAAGGTATTGATTGACCCCATTGGCTGTGTTAAGCCCACCTGGGTGGGGTTATGAGCCTGGGCCTAGTTTGGACCACCAAGGTGTACCTCTCACCTCCCTGGGAGCTTGAATTTGAGCATGTTGAGTGTGGGAGTGGGGAGGATTTATGGGGGCCTTTGCAGGCATGGGAGGAACAACCCTCTGTCCCTGAGTCTAGCTATCTAACAAATACAACAAGGAAGCAGATAGACTTTGGGCCTCTACTTAAATCTTACCTCAGTACAAGAACAGTTTGTTCGAATAATGTGGCACTGTATGATACTCACCTTCCTGACTTGATTGTTGACAACAAAATGGGTGCATAAACAAATGTGGTGAAGAAAGCTGATGGTGCCCGGCTATTAAAAGATATAGCATCTGGGGTCTTAGAGGCTTGAAGTTAAACACGTGGCCACCTAGCAGAGAAGCAACAAAGCCCACATGAAGAAGTACAACCGCCTGTGTGATCATGAGGTGTTGACGGGAACATGTATCAGAAATTCAAAGACAATCAAATTCAAATGAAGGACAATTGTGAAGAATTGGAAACAATCCAAATTTCCATCAACTGATGAATGGATTAAAAAAGCTCTGGTACACAATACAATGGAGTACTATGCAGCCCTAAAAAGCAGCAACACAGAGCTCCTTATCTCATGGGAAGAGTTGGATAAAATTATGCTAAGTGAAATTAGCCAAGCACAAAGGGACATGTACACGAGTCCACTGAGGTAAGCTCCAAAAGTACAATGGGCATAGAGGATAAGCTACTTTGTGCATAAAGCCTGGGTCAAGGTCCAGGCTATTTGGCAAGGGTCTGACTCAACCCAGGGATGCATATGGCAGTCAACTAGGAAAGAGAGGATTAGAGAGAGAGAGGAAAAAACAAAACAAGAGTGATGTGGGAACAGGGCACTAATACACCCACGGGGAGGGTATCGTTTATGTCTGTACAGGAAAGAGAGAAAGGGACCAGACCCCATCCCAGAACGTCGTGCCTTGAGGGCAACATACTGGAATGGAGCGGTGAACTAACTGAGAGAACATGGTGGGCCCATGCTGAGCTATGTTGACCCCTCCCCATAAGAATGTAATACAGAGGACAGCACTGAAGATATAGCCCGGGGAGAGTGGCAGGTCTGTCCAGACCACACAGGTTTGAACTAAGAGAGAAAAAGAGAGAGAGAGAGAGAGAACTTCATCATGGCCCACCAAACTCTGGGGACAACATCCCTGTTCAGAGCAGCCAATGCACAGAGAGGACTGTAGGTCTGGCCCCACCATGAGATAGGACATTCTCTCACTGACCCATGGTGCTACAGGAGACAGCACTGGAGACACTGTGGAAAGTGTGCCTCGTCTGCCCCATGCACAGTGGGCAAAACACGAAGGGAGTGGACAGGGCAGCAAGGGGAGCAAAGTCACCAAGTCCCCGAGGAATCCTGAAAATGGACTTCTGACTTGGGGGACAGGGCTTGACACCTCACAGACCCGTTTAGAAAACACTCATAAGGGTCAGCAGACAGACCTGGGTTTTTTTTTTTTTTTTTTTTCTCTTTCGCCCTATGTCTATTTATATAAAATAGGTAAGAAAACAATCTTGAGAAAAACAACAGGACCAAGAACCCTGGGGGGACATAGAAGAGTAGGGAGCAGAGAGGGGGAGTGGGGAGCCAATAAGCTCAGGGATAAGGGAACAACAAGAGTCTAAAATTGATGGCGAGGAGGAGGTATAGTGCCTGGTGGGGTTTGATCAGGTGCAGTGTATCCAAGAGGAATTACTGAGAGCCGAATGGAGGGTGAGCATGATAGTGGGACAGGAGGAAGGTGAAAGGAGATAGCACTGATGAAACACATCATTCCTCTAGTTCCTGAATGCTTCCTCCCCTCACTACCATGACCCAGTTCTATCTTACAAATCTGGCTAGACCGGAGTACACACATTGGTGCAGATAAGAGCTCTGAACACATAGAATTGAGGACAGACAAACCCCTCAGGAACAGTAGCCGGAGTAGCAATATCATGAGGGCAGGGGGATGGTGGAGATGGCCGGGGAGAGGAAGGGCGAACCCATTACAAGGTTGTATATATAGCCCACCCCCAAAGGGGTCAACTAACAGAAAGGTGTGTAAAGGGGGACAACAGACAGTGTAAGGCACAAAATAACCACAATCATATAATTGATCAAGGATTCACGAGGAGGGGAGAGGAGAGGGGGGGGGAATTGATGTGAAGGAGTGTAGAGAAAGTGGAGACCCCGAACCCACCTGTATGATAATTGGACAGCCCCTCACAGAAGGGCCACACAGAAGGGAGGACATATCCAGGTTGCAGTACAGCACTAATGAAACATATAAACATCCTCTAGTTCTTCAATATTTTCTTCCCTTACTATTATGGTCTTAGCTTCAAGTTATTAATCTTGTGAGACCTGTGAATGTCATTTGTATAATTAAGGTCATCCGATGCATGAAATCCAAGGTAGATAAACCACTGAGAAATAGTAACGGGAGTAATGATTCCCTGAGGAGAAGGGAAGAAAAAGGGGGCAGGAAGAGGGGCAGGGGGAACTGATAGCAATGATGACTGTATAACCCCACTTAAGGGGAATGAATTACAGAATTGTAGGTGAACAGATACATTGGATGGTGTAATATATGGCAAAATAATAATAACAGTAATATATAATAATAGGGGTTCTTGGAGGGCATGGTGGGGGATGGAGGAGGTAAAGGGGAACTGATATCAAAGAGTTCAAGAAGAAAATGTTTTGAAAATGATGGTGGCAGTGATTGTACTATTATGCTTGATCTAATTGAATTATGAATTGTTTTAAGATCTGTAAGAGCTCCCAATAAAATTTTTTTTAAACAAAATCAGGACCTGCTCCCTACGGACACAGAGAGCACTCTGAACCACACCCATCTGCATGCCTTTCTTCTACTTGCAGAGAACATTCTTCACTACAAAACCAAATTCTTCTTCCGTAATGCTTAACATATAAGGCCTCCCTGAACACAAGAACACTTTGCTCTGACAACCTGACACTCTTTGATACTCACCTTCCCGACATGACCGCCGAAGACAAAATGGGTGCATAAGTAAATGTGGTGAAGAGAGTGGATGGTGCCTGACTATCAAAAGATATAGTGTTTGGGGTCTTAAAAGCTTGGAGTCAAACACGCAGCCATCTAGCAGAGAAGCAAATCAGCCCACATGGAAGAAGCACACTAGCCTGTGTGATCGTGAAATGTTGATGGGAGCAGGTATCTGGTATCAAAAGATACAAAACAAACAGCCCTCTCTAACCTTCACCTAGTTCACAATCAAAGTTAAAAAAAATAAGCATAATGGAACTTTCCTGTGAACTTTTAAAGCCCCCTCATACTGGAAATCAACACATAGCCACGTTGACACTTATTTGGGGGATACACAAATCAATCCATGTCAGATGTCAAATGAAGAAAGCTTTGCTTGCTGGGGTTGTTTTGGATTCAGACTTGCAGATAAGAGGGAGAGTCTGCATTCACAATTCCCTCTCTTGTAGGGATCCTGAAGATGCCCTGGTGGATTATGCATTGGGCTGCTAGTTTGAATCTACCGGCTGCTCCAAGGGAAAGATGAGGCTTTCTGCTCTCATAGAGATTTACAGCCTGGGGAAAATGAGGAGCTGATATCAAGGGCTCAAGTAGAAAGAAAAGGTTTTGAGAACGATGATGGCAACAAATGTACAAATGTGCTTGACACAA
>NW_022103928.1:23454758-23455808 GCF_000313985.2 Echinops telfairi
TACCCCCTCATTCATGCCAAGGCACGCTGTGTGATCCATGTAGGTTTTCATGAAGGATGGGGCAAGTTTCGGGTGGTACAGTCTCAAAAGGGTACGCGCTATTTCAGGGACGTGTGCCAAGCCTCGCGCCTGTGGAAGCCACACTGGGGTTCACAATTGGACACAAACAACCACATGGAAGAGAGCACCCATGCATGCGGTACTGGGCAGGGGTGGGGCTGGGGGTCCCGGGAGGCCAGAAGCCCAAGAACCCTAGAGGTTAAGAGCATGTGGGCCAAGAGGCTGGGGACCCCAAGTAGGCCCAGAGAGGGTATATGTGCACCTGTTCAGGGGAGAGAGACCTTCCCTCTCCCCTGCTTCTGACCAGGAACAGGGTAAGAGAGCCAGGGGGCAAGAGAGTTCCAGAGCTTGCCCTGCCTTTATTCTAGCCCGCCCCTGGCTGGGGGAAGGCGTGGTTGGACTCCATTGGCTGGGTTAAGCCCACCTGGATGATTTCATGAGCCTGGGCCTAGTTTGTGTGCCCGAGTTGTGTACCTCCCACCTGGCTCGGGGGCTTAAGTATGAGTATGCTCAGTTTAGGGTCTTCGTAGGTGTTTAATGGTTGCCTGATTTCTTTCCAGCCTCCTCTATGGGGGCCTTTGCAGGCATGGGAGGGACAACCCCCTGTCCCTAAGCTAGCTACCTAACAGTTACTGGGTGGGTGAAGGTGGGACTCATCATGCTAGTAGTTACTGGGTGGGGACTGATTATGTTAGTAGTTACTGGGTGGGTGAGGATAGGGACTGGTTGTGCTAGTAGTTAGTGGGTGGGTGAGGGTAGGACTGGTCGTGCTAGTCCTTACCAGGAAGATGCGCCTTACAAGAGGGCATGACTCAAGTCTGTCCCTTACTCCAGTCACCAACCTTACTAAATCACGTCCTTGTTTGAGCCGCACCTTCTATCTTCAAACAGATCAGGAGAGAGAAGGGAGGAGAAAGAAGAGACCTGGTTACACCCGCTCTTCGCCGTCCTCCGCATGGTTCAGTTCCAAAGACCAGGTCGTTACACAGA
>NW_022103928.1:23456726-23466759 GCF_000313985.2 Echinops telfairi
GGGATCCTGCAGTGCACCCTCTGTCTGTCCCCTCACCTTCCTGTGTTGCGGATTGGAATAAATGGCAGCCACTATGACGTCTTGATAATTTAGAAGAGTCTTTATTCAGTTATAACCAGACCGCTAGAATCTAAAGCGATTCTTTGATTGTAGTCCCGGGTCCACATCTCAGTCCATCTTTAAGGCCGAAAAACTCATTTATCACCTGTCTAGGGTTCAAGCAAGCATGAACAGAAGCAGAAAGCAAAATTAATGGATTAATTGTAACTTCAAGAAGAGTAAGCATGCATTACAAGGTACATTTCTTTTCATAAAAGAAACAATACCAAAATTGATGATAACATCCTGGTTACCATAACAAAATCATATTGTAACACCCTGGTGATATGACAAGATGAACTACACCATTCCGATTACAACATCACAGGGAACAAGATTGAATCAGAACAAAGGATATACTGAAGAATAATAGAAACTCATTGTAGTGTCCAGAACCTGGGAACATGGGAGAGCATTCTAAAATTAACCACCAGCACAAACTTTCCCATCAGGGGAGAGAATGGGCAGGTCAACTGCAGTCAACTTTCTGAGATGGGAGGGAGGAACAGCCAATTCACCTAGCAGCTTACAAAAATGGAGTTTCTTTTGCTAGTCTGCCTCACCTGCTTCTTGGCCACGGACCATGATGCTGCTAGAGCCCTGCCCTGTTTCCACCGACCTTGGATCCACACAACTCGGCGCCCACCAGCCAGCGATCCTCCTGAACTCCGAGTCAACTCCATGTGGCTGCGTGGGTCTGATGAGGGACCTGGGAACTTGAGTTGGCCTGGACTGTCACTTTTTTAAAATCATTTTTTTGGTGGGGCTCTTCCAAATCTGATCACAACCCATCATTCAATTGTATTAGGCACACTTGTACATGTGTGGCCATCAACATTTCGAAAACATTTTTCTACTTGAGCCCTTGTATTAGCTCCTTTTTTTCCTCCTCTTTCCCTCACTCTCCCGAATCCTTGATCACAATATATTATTGTGGTTATTTTGCATCTTACACTGTCCATTGTCTCCCTTCACCCACATTTCTGTTATTCGTCCCCCTGGGGGGGGCTATATAGCCAACCTTGTGATGGGTTCCCCCTTTCTCCCCCTTACCCCAACCCATTTCCACTATCCCCCTTCCCTTACTACTTGCTACTCCCACTACTGTTCCTGAGGGTTTTACCTTTCTCGGATCCCATGTGTCAAGAGCAATTACCTGTAGCAATGTTGTGTTCTCCAGTCTAGCTGGATTTGGAAGGTAGAACTGGGTCATGGTAGTGGGGAGGAGGAAGCATTCAGGAACTAGAGGAATGACGTGTATTTCATCTATGCTATACTGAACCTTGGTTGAATCATCCCTTCCTTATAACCCCTCTGTGGGGGGTGTCCAAATTGTCTACAGATGGGCCTTGGGTCTCCACTCCAACCCCCTTTGTCCACATCAATATAATTGTTTGTTTTGGATCTTTTGATACCTGATACCTGCTCCCATCAACCTTCATGATCACACAGGCTGGTGTGCTTCTTCCATATCGGCTTGGACTGGACTTTGATACATAACTACTTCTTGATATAAAGCTCTTTCTCATACCTATATGAGCATCCCTGGATTTGTTTCTCTACTCAAGGAGACCTCACACACTTGTGGACACCAGGCAACATCCTGTCCCCCCAAACCCCACCCCTTGCCTCCCACCTCTCACTCGCCCAGCACCCTGACATCTCAAGGAGACGGTGGCCCTTGCCCCCTCTTAGGTGGTGAACTCTTACAGCGCACAAGAGCTTCCTGTTTGCGTGCACTCAGGGACCGCAGGTCACGCACCCCATTGAGACCTTGGCGTTCTTTACTGCTAGAGGTTTGTTGTTTATGTGCAAAAGAGTCAGCAGAATTTTTTTTTTATTTCGGTTTTTGTTGTTGTTTTACCATTATCCTAAATGTGAAATGTCAGATAACAAGATGAGGAGTATGTGTACCACCCAGAAAGAAGAGCCAGAAACAGAGCACATCCTTTGGACCGAGGGTCTCTACACCGAGAACCCCCTAGACCCAGGAGAGGATGGATGCCAAGACACCTGGAGAGCTCCCAGGTATGTCATGCCCACCGATGCTGAAATGAGACCAGGACCTTGCCCCAGAGCTGACTGGAGGGAAAAGCCTTCCCCTAGCTCCAGCACCCTGAATTTGGACTTCTAATCTCCTACTCTGAGAGAGAATAAATCTCTTTGTTAAAGCCATCAGCTCGTGGTATTTCCATGATCACAGCACCAGCTAACTAAAACAGTGCCCATGCTCAATCTGAAGAGAGGGAGGCTTTTTATAGGCTCTGCTCCACTTACTGTGGCTACTCTTACAATGCCCAGCAGAAACAGGAATGCATTTGATCCTGTGAGGCTGCCTCAGACCCCACCAGGGGTTGCATAACATGCGGGGGGATGGGGGTGGCGCACACGCCATAAAACCTTTCTAACACTGGAGGGTTTCTCCATTCTGAATCCCATCTGGTCCCGAGAATTTTGGGCAGAGACTGGGGGTGTACACTCAAGCAGCTGCCTTTCCAGGAGATGTCTTCAGCCCCCATCACTCACCCCTTCAGTGTGCTGACCTTCGCCTTCAAAGGCCACATCTCTACAACTGGGCTCTCTCCAAGCCCAGCTGAGACTTGTCCCCAGGGCAAGTGCTTTGGACAAATAGCCCTGCTTCTCCTTTGCAGAGCTAGGAGGGGGTGTCTGGGGTATCAGGAAGGGAGAGCCATACTAATCCTGTTGACAGCAGAGGCCGGGAAGGGGAGGGCAGGCTGTCCTGCTGCTTCATCAGCAGGATGATGCTGGAATCCAGGTGAGCTGATTACTGCTTGGGTATGAGAGGGTTTAAGTATTTGCAGAATAAATGACTACTGCCTTTCCCAGCAGGAACCCATGCCAAGCATGGCCTTGGTGATGTGTGCATGAGGCCGTGTGCACAGGCCTGGTCCTGGTGCTTCTGGAGGGCTGCTGTCCCGTCAACAGAGCTTCCCTCTCAACAGGTGAGGCGGGCAAACGAGAGTACAAGAGGGGGAACAGCAGTCATGCTTTTGCCTGTTGCCTTTGACTGTAAACAGAGAGCTTCCAACGCCCCTCGACTTGTCAGCTGTGTGATGTGGGGCAAGAGTCTTCACCTCTCTGTGCTATAAAATGGGCACGAGGCTGCACCTGCCCTGAGGCGGTGAGAGCGCCCAGGGAGGGGTCGCAATTACAAAACTCAGGACAGCACTCCGCAGAGCTATGACTCCATTCTCCAGCCTGGTCAGCCCTACAGACATTCCCATCGCACAAGTTTCTGGGAACTCCCAGAAATGGGGAGCTAGGAGAGGGACACTTTTCTGTTCTCAAGTCTCCCTGGCTTGGTGAGGGTCAGGATCGCAAAGCCAAGGAGAATCCTAAAACCCCACGTTAAAGTGTGCTTCAAATGACTCTTCCGTGTTCTCTGCAGGACTGCTGGCCAGTACAGTGGTCAGCACACACTGCCTGGATGGCTCCTCTGTGGGAACCTGGGGAGGTTTCCTTCAGATGTGCTGTTACTCAACCCAGAGCAGGGTTTCTGATCTGGGTACTCAGGTGGCCCTGGGGAAACCACAGCAGCCGACCCACCGAGGCGGGCCTCCTCCACCAGAAGCACACTAAGCTCTTAGAAACAGGGGCTTGGAACAAGTCTAATGTCGTTTCTATCTCGTGACTTCTGCACGTCTCTATAGTAATTCCTTCTATTTTCTTTCGTGTGTGTAGTACCATGTTTTCACTTCTCACATCATTCCGAGAGACGTGCCCTTTCATTCCCACAGACAAAAGGAATAAAAGGGTGGCGATCACGCCACTTAGTTACGGAGACGAGACTGGTAAAGGGTGTTCTCCAGACTGAGCTAATTCAGATGTGATTCTCAACCCACTAACTCAAGCCGTTCTGTCACACCAAAGCCAGAGGATCTTCAACCATGTCGTGTGTAAATGCTGGACATCAAATAAGGAAGGCTGAAGAAAGATGGGTGCCTCTGGATTATGGTGTTGATGAGGAATACTGAATCACAGACTGCCAGAAGAGCAAATGAGCCTGGATTGGAAGCAGTACAGCCCCAATACCAAGATGATAGGATTTTGCCTCACAGACTTTGGATGTGTTATCAGGAGAGACCGGTCCCTAGAAATCAAGCTTGGTAGAGGGCTGGTGAGACCGAGGAGGACCTTCAATAAGCTGCATTGACCCGATGGCTGCACCAGTGGCTCACACAGACAAACAACTGTGAGGATGGTGCAGGAACAGCGAGTATTTTGTGCTGCTGCACATGGGCTGTGATGAATCAGAGCCAACTCGATAGTGCCTACGACAATAATCTCATATTCAATTTCCTTTATGGATCCATCATCATTCTATAACACTGCCTGTCTGATCTTCGCTGGCATCAAATTCTATTGACCCTTTTAGTCCTTTTAAAAAATATTTTATTATAGTTTGGGTGAACGTTTACAGGATGGGTTAGCTTTCCATTGGACCATTTATACACATTTTGTTTTGTGACGTAGTTGTAATCCCTTCGATGTAACAGCTCTCCTCCCACTCCCCCCTGGGTTCTCCATTTCCATTTCTCTTTCTTCCCTACCTCTTCCTGACTTCCAGCTTTGATGGCGGGTACTTGTTGCCTTTGCGTCTCGTGCAGTTGACGGCACAGAGCATTGACAGTACTTTCCTCCGGCCTTGACTCACTGTCTACGTCTCTTGTGTGGCTGAAAGTTGAAACCTGGGGGTCCTTCTATTTTCTGTAGGTTTCTTTTCTAGTTTCCTGAGGTGGAAAGATAAAGTACTGACTTTCAGCTTTTACTCTTTTCTAATTTATACATCTAGGGCTATCAATTTCCCTCTGGACACTGCTTTAGCTGCATCTCCCAAGTCTGAAACAGTTTCCGGTTTCTTCTTTTTTTTTTTTCCGGTTTCTTCTTTTTTAAAAGATCTATATTTCACTCTTTTCTGAGAAACTGAAATATTGAGTCTTAGCCCAGAATCCCATTTTAAATGATACAAGTTCATCTGACATTGTTTCCAGAACTACCTGGCTACAGTCTCTTCATAACAGGATTTGGAGGAATTAAACTCCTGGAGTGGTTAGGACAGAAGTAGGTACTAAATGCCACAGAAGAGGGTCATAAGGAATGGCTTGGTGAGGTTTGTTGTTTCGTTTTCAAGATGCATTTTCAGTGGAATATAAATGGCAAACGTGACTTCTTTAAAAGCAGCTCCAAGCCAAAACTTCCACTGCCTGCAGATCCAGCCTTACTAAAAAAAACAGCACACTTCAATTTCAAGTTAACAGCGATTCTGCCAGTTTCACTTAATCAGGAGCTTTGAAATACAGACCATCTGCCTGTAGCTGATCTCGACGTAGTGAATTTATTTCCTGTCATGGTGGCCACTTTTACAGCTGTTGAGACTTATTGGTAATCACATTACTGTTCACAGAATTCACAGAATTCATTAACAAGCTACTATTTTACATCAGAGGGTTTTCAGTAGCACAGCAAAATAGAAAAGAGGCCCCTGGGTTGCTTGTGTGTGGAACTCCCGCTTGATGATTTAGAGAGATGTCTACAATATTATTGCTTAATTAGTTCTATTTTTAAAAGTAATAAATTATTCCAGGAAACCCCGGCCAATCCCCCCCCACCCCATCCCCTGGCTATTTTCCGTCCTGTGACCGATCTGGGTGCACTGGTGACATAGTGGACACGTAGGCGCTGAAGACACCAAGCACCCATGTTCCGCTCAGCTCCAGCAGCTCAGAGTGCTGGCCGGGCTGCGAAGAAACATTTCCTCCAGCTCACCGCTGTCCTCCCTGGTTGCAGTGGAGGGGCTGCGTTCTCAGAAGAGCATCTATGTAAAACTGACATCAGACATAAGCCAGAGGGGTTCGGCGAATACACGTGAATGCTCCCATGTCAGTCGCCCACCATGCAGGGGGTGGCGAAGCAACAGGAGGGCTGCCTTGGGTATCAGGGTGTGGCCAGTGCTGGACGGAAAATGTCCTCCCTGTCGTGGCCCAGGGTGGCTGTTTTGCACGAGCCTGTCTGGGACAGGAGCTTGATGTCTTCCTGGTAGATTGTTTTCAGGCCGGGTTTCCTTTTTTCTGTTCCCGATGGGTTTCCATGTGTGGAAAAGGTCTTGGGATTTCCCCAGGGGCCCTGAAGCACGGGGGAACTGTAGGAACCCGGGAGGGGGTGGGAGCCGAGCTTCTTCAGGGATGCTGGTGCTCCGACCGCATTTGGGGCGGGATCCCTGAGAAGTGGTGGCCACGTCGGATTCTGGAGATGGGGGCAGATGTCGTGTGTGGAGCGCAGGCTGCAGCTGGGGGCTCAGTCCAGCTTCTTGTTGTTGTCTGTGTTGTGCACAGAAGCTAAAAAGTCAACGATGAGCTTGGCTGTCTTCCTGGGTCTCTCCATCACCACTGAGTGCCCGCAGTTTTCCAGAAGCTCCACCTGGCAGTTGGTGATCGACTTGGCCAACATGTCTGCCCCAGACACGTCAAGCACCTGTGGGGCAAGAGAGAAAACTAGATAGCACACAGAGACTCTGGTACCGAAGCACCTGCCCGGGTGAATTTCAGGGCCAGGTCACGTCAAGGTTGGGGCCTGGGGCTTTCTGCTAGACGTGACTGGTCCACCTCACGGTTTCATCAGTAACTAGTGACTGGGAGTTGTGCGGCAACACTGAGGGGGAACACACACAGTCCCTGACCACAGAGAGGGGGCTGGGTGGGGCACCCAGACAGTCACAGACAAATCGAGCACAATGTGAGGCAAAGGATGCTGGGAGCTGAAGGAGCACACGGAGGAGCAGGGATGAGGGAGGCTAACACTCCTGGGCCCTGAGAAAGTCAGGAGGGGAGGCAGCCCCCAGGGAGAGAACACAGCCCCAGGTGGGAAGTCAAGGCCAGGGCAGAGTCCAGCCAGTAGTCAGGGTGACTGAAGTACAATGGAGAGATGGACAGAGAGGAGGGACCAGCTACTCCAGCTGTGTGGGGTGGGGTCGGGGTGGGGGGTTAGACCTCCACTTGTGGGCAGCAGGGAGCCATGTTCAGGAGAATGACGCGATAGGGTTTAGCTAACAGAAAGGACCATACAGCTAGGGCCGATGGGCCTGTGAACTGAAGCTGTGGATGGCACCCAGGGAAGGTGCTGGAGCTTCAGCTGATTACCACCGAGGGCACGGTGCCTCCTGGAAGCTCCTATGGAGGGGGGTGGGGGTCCCCAGCGCTGTGTAACCTCCTGCCCCAAAGTTTGTGAATAAGAGCACGCTTGTCCGACACGAGCCCACGCCTTTGCCCAGGCGGCCGCTTGGGAAACAGCACATTGTGATGTCATTTCCGCTCGGGGTACCCTGCTCCTCCTTTAACCCAAGGTCGTGCTTCTCCCCAACTGCTTCCCCGGAAGCTGGGTCTGCATCTGCCCCGCCCCCTGCTCTTCCAGACCTCACCTTCCAGACCTCCTCAAGGGCAAACACCCCTGCCCCCAAACAAAACAGAACAAAACACTCAAGGCCTTTCTATTTTGGAGGCTTATTCTCGCCCACGGCACAGCCCCTGGGTCAGCGTCCCTCTCTCTGCAGCTGGGCAGCGCACACTGACCGGGCCCAGGGGCGGGCCCAGGACAGACGCAGGGTGAACGCAGCCCAGCATTTGATTTCTGGGACACCCAACACAGAGCAAGAGAAGAGCTACAGACAGGGAAATCAAGGACCCCACAAAGCCTCTGCTGTTTGTCCTCTGCCTGAGGGATGGGCCCACGAGGCTCCGATCAAGTTGACAGCAGGCCCAGAGAACGTTTGGTCCTTTCTCTGGAAGGAAACGGGCCTGGGGTCTCTGAGGAAATCAGGACCATAGTCCGGGGCCAGCTAGCTATCAGTGTTCAAGGACATGTAATCATGAACAATTGTATTTGTAAACGTTCTTGCGGTGAGCTGGGTGATGGACAGAACAATTTGTTCATGTTTTGTCTCCGTCCCAGACTGTAGTCCCTCGGGGCAGCACCACCCGGCCCGCTGGCTCCCTGGGTTTCCAGTTCTACTCCTCCTCAGCTCACGCTTCCTGCCTGCCGGGCTTTCTCCTTGGGAAATGCTGCCTTTTAAAAAAATCTCAAAAGGTTGCTTGTTCAATCAATCATTTAGTTCTTTAAACCCAAGAGAGAAAGGCTATTTCCAAGATTCTGATCCCCTTCGAGTCCCACAGTCACCCTCTGATTTTTGGAGGGGGCTGGGTGACTTGCTCAAGGTCGTGCGGCTGACAAGGGCAAGGGCAGGCCTGAAAACGTGGTCTCTTGGGCACCAAGGCTATTATTGCTCTCACCACTGCACAGCACCTCCGCATACCCCCCCCCCCCACCAGGACACTGGAGTCTCTCCTGTCCCAGCGGGTCCTGGACAGCCCCAATCACAGTTAGGATTCTGATCACAAACAAAGGCCCTCATTGTCCTGCCTCTGATTTCTCACGGAATAACTAAGCTGGTTCGCCTGGGTCAGGCTTCTCCGACTCACTCAGCCACACACAAAGCTTCTTTCAGCTCCTTGGCTGCTGTAGAGGGGACCCACGGAGACAGAGTGCTCTGCCCTCCTGTTCAGGTCCTCATCTCTGCTCTGCACATCCCTGGCCAGTCGGAGATGTCTGCATGCCCAAGGTTGACCGCCCTGCCCTCCCCACACAGGGCCATCGGATCCCGGCCTGGTGTCCTCTGCCAGCCAACTGAGCTGCGTAAGGCTGATTTCTGCCTGTGCGGTGACCTGCAGTCCGCCCACCAGGAGCACCCCACGGGGTACCTTTCACCTGGCAGTCTCCTGGGGAGCTGTCTCAACAGGGAGAGTGCTTCTCCAATTCCTGCCTCTCACAATGCGCAGCAGCAGCACAAGGGCCCTGGCTCCTGGGAGCACACAGTGCCATTCTGGTTGCCTGGGGGCCTTATGAAGGCTTCCCGCCTCCTGGCCTCCGCTGGCTTTTCCCACATCAGGAAGAACTTCTGCGTAACCGTGCATTCTAAAGAATTGCAGCACACACCGAAGCTGCCTCGGGGGCCATTCGACAAGACCGATTCCATTGTCAAATGCACATGCCCTTTAGCCCAGTGAGTCCACATCTGGGAGCACACAGCTCCATCAGGGAGGCGAAACACGTGTGCCTAACGATGCTCCCAGAGCAAGCAGCCGGGAGTCCACAGAAATGGCCCCGGCGAGGACCGAATGCGGCACGCCACAGTGATGCCTCGGTTGTCCAACTGAGTTCATTCCAAAGTCATGTTCGAACACCGAAAAGCCCAAGCACTGAACATGAGATCACCAAGGAAGCTTTTAGCTTCTAGCACACCACTGTCCCGGTACGAGACGGCCACCCCGCCGTTTCAGATACATCCAAACCCATGGTCACTTGTCAACCTCCTCAGTGTCGGGGTCCTTTCGTGGTGAACTACTTTCGCTGCGTTAGCTGCTGCAATCACGCGTATTGCTACCAAAATGTCCATCCTGGCTATGAAGCTGCGTGAGATTCAGCGGCCGAATCAGACAAGCGACAACCTGATTCAAGTGTCGCAACGGCTTCTGCCTGTCACTGCCTGTGGTTCTCACCGTGTGCCTCTCCGCCCCACGGCGGGCACCACGCCCCCCCTGGGGAGCCACGGGGACGGTATTTTACGCAAATAAGGAGCAAAGGGTAGCACAACGAGGAATGCTTTCCCACGCGAACACAGCACCGTATGTTACAGTCGGAGCGAGAGCTGCGTCTAGAGATCCCCTTTGAGTGCCACAGTCACCCTCTGATTTTTGGAGGGGGCTGGGTGACCTGCTCAAGGTCGTGTGGCTAACAAGGGCAAGGGCAGGCCTGAAAACGTGGTCTCTTGGGCACCAAGGCTATTATTGCTCTCACCTCTGTCCGTCGCCAGACGTGACCCCTGCCTCACGCTCTGTCTCAGCTGCACAGGTCTTTTCAAGCC
>NW_022103928.1:23466890-23467768 GCF_000313985.2 Echinops telfairi
GATTTATCTGGCCTAAGTTCCTTGTGTCCAGAGCAGATTTTTCCCGACTTTGCTGTTCCGGAAGTGGAAAGTTCAAGCTGGGAGCCACTGGACAACTGAAGGATAACTGGAGTCACGTCATGGGGCACTGGGCGGCCCTGTGGAGCCCCTGGCCACCAGGCTCAGCTGCTAATGGAGAGGTTGGAGTGCAGAGCCCACCCAGAGGGACATCAGGAGGCCGGGCAAACTTCCTCCTCAAAATCAGCTGCCCCAAACCCTAAGGGACACCGTCGGACTCGGGCACCTGTGGGGGTGCTAGGAGCCAGTCGATGCTCATGGCAGCTGGCCTGGACTGTATTGGGCGAGAACCACTCATGAGTGCTAAATCCAGGGCAGCCAGGGGGACAGAAGCAAAGGTGTCAGCATGGTCTCCACATGTCTCCTGGACTGCTTATTGGTGTTAAAGGGAGGGGTAATAACTCAATGAAGCCATTGCCTGGAAGCAAACAGTGCCTTGAGGGGGCAGCACAAAGGAACAGCGCCAATGAGGACAGAGAGCACCATGTGTCGGCGACGTGACACCGCACTTCTGGTGAGGAATCAGCAGGGGACCGCTCACCGGCAATTGACGTCGAGGTACACCCTTGTCCCTTTCAAATACGTGGATGTCCCGGGAGACAAACTCAGATTGAGGAGTCATTTCCTATGGAGGGGCTTGGGTGCAGGGGGATACAGGTTGGGCTGCTAACTGCAAGGTTGGCAGTTCAAATCCACTAGCCTGCTCTGCGGGAGATGTAGTGTCCCATACAGACGGACAGTTTCCGAAACCCGGCACAGCAATGTTTCCCAAAGCGGCAGGACTGTCCCCTGGGGGACACTGGAACAATCCAGGGGGGTCT
>NW_022103928.1:23467868-23469221 GCF_000313985.2 Echinops telfairi
CAAAAGTTTTACATTGCGTGTGTGTGTGTGTGTGTGTGTGTGTGTGTGTGCAGAGTTAGGTTTTTTTCCCCAAAAAGGGGCAGTAGACAAAGTAACCGTGGGACCTATGTTATATTGGGCTGCTGTGAACCTGGATCTAGTCAATGGCAGTGATTTTTTTTTTTAAGAGACACAAGGCATCCCTGGGTGGTTGCAAATGGTTACAAGTTTGACTCCTAGCCAACAAGTTGTTGGTTCAATCCACCCAGAGGTGTCCGGGAAGCGATGCTGGTGAAAGGTTATAACCTTGAAAACCCTATAGAACAGTGTGGCTGTACACACAATGGGACCACCATGAGTCCAGGTCAACTTGAGGGAAACCAACCACGCCCACCAAGAGACGGCCACTATGTGATCCTGGGCTGTGGCGGGGAAGGCAAGAGGGGAGGAGACATGGCAGGGTTTCAGAACGGAAGCAGAGAAGAACATTGGGATTCGGTGGATGCTGAAATCTCCCCACTGTCCTTGGTGGGTGAGGGTGATGGGACGAATACTCTTGTTCACAGTCCACACACCTGGAGGAGCAGCCCCCTCCAAACGGTCCACAAGTACAGAAAGAAGAGGAGGATGAAGCCAGCGCGGCAACGTGTCCCGAACAGGTCATCCAGAAAGTGTGCCGCCTGCACCTCAGGAAGGAAAGCTGAGCAAGCAGCAAGGGCAGGACGGCTGGTATGGGCAGAGCATAAGCGGGCCTCAAATGCATTGTGCTGAGTTGGTGGGGGGGGCAGATACAAAAAGGCCACCCATCACAGGACCCCACTTATAGGGCACTTTAGAAGAGCAAGTCTACGGAACCAGACGAGGGGTGCGTAGGGTGGGGGCAGGAGGGAAGGTGGGCTGCAAGAGGCCAGGAAGGAGCTTTTCTGAGCGATGAGTGTTCTACCACTGTGCCCATGCTGACAGTGAGAACCTCTGGCAAGCTAACTATGCCTCCCTCAAGAACGCAGTTTGAAAGAAACAGACACACATGTCTTCGGGCAAAGGATACACAGGAAGGAATCCTCTGTACTGCTCTGACAATTTGTCTTTAGGGTTGGAACTACTTCAGAATAACATATTTGTCAGCGAGGGAACGAGTAGACCTGTATGGGTTTGGTGTAAGATGATTTCCCAAATCCACATTTCAAGTGAATAAAGCGAGGTACAAAACAGAATACAGAGGGCTTCAAAAAGCTCATAGAAAAATGGACGACCATTGGAGATCCCCTTGCAGAGAGGTCTCGGGGAGGAGACGAGTCAGTCAGTGTGCGATGTAGCAATGATGGAAATACAACTTTCCTCTAGTTCCAAAATGTTTCCTCCCCGCTCCCACTA
>NW_022103928.1:23470000-23486154 GCF_000313985.2 Echinops telfairi
GGACAGGGCAAGATATGACAAAATACCAATTTATAAACTATCAAGGGCTCACAAGGGAAGGGGGAGCGGGGAGGGAGGGGGAAAATGAGGACCTAATGCCCGTTTAAGTGGAGAGAAAATGTTTTGAGAATTATGTACAAATGCGCATTACACAATTGTTATGTGTATGGATTGCAATAACAGTTGTATGAGCCCCTAATAAAAGGTTTAAAAAAAAAAAGGTTCATGAGGGAGGGGGGAGCAGAGAGGGAGGGGGAAAAATGAGGACCTCATGCCATGGGCTTAAGTGGAGAGCAAATGTTTTGAGAATGATGAGGGAAATGAATGTACAAATGTGCTTTACACAATTGATGTATGTATGGATTGTGATAAGAGTTGTATGAGCCCCTAATAAAACAATTTTTAAAATGGACAAAAAAGACAGTGGAATTTTCCCATGAACCTTTTGAATCCCCCCCCCCATACCTAGCATCCCTGAAAAATGTCTAGGTATCGTCTCTGCATGTATCTGAGTGCTAAGACTGGGGGTCAGCAAGCAAGGTGGCCGTAGTTTTATATGGGCAGGGGCATGGGGACAGAGCCATGCCCACCTGCTTCTGTCCTGTCTGTGGCTTACTTTGTACCGTGGCAGCAGAGGTAAGTAGTTGCAACAGAGACCATGTGACCTACAAAGCCAAAAATATTTTCTCTCTGGCTCTGTACAGAAAAAGTGCACCAACTCCAGGCTTACCAATGTCTAAGGAAGCACACACAGGCCAGGAGAGTGGCTCAGAGATGCAGGAATTGGGATCAGGGATGTGCAAGAGACCACTTTTTCATTACAGACGCTTTTGTAGTCCTTGAAAAAAATTCTGCTTTTCTTTTTGTTTCGTGTGAGCATATAGCATTGACACAAATGATCTTCAAAAACAAGTTAGAAATGCCTATCCTGTTTAAAGACAGCGGTTATGCCGTCGTCGGCCCTCCGCGCCCTGGAAACGCCGGTACCCGACACTGCTTCCTCCCACCTCCTCCTGAGGACAGAAGTGCGTCTTACAGAAGCCTGTGCCAGCCCTGGGGACATGTCACATACCTGGTCTTGTTTCCCCCAGATGATCTGCGTGGGGACCTTGATCTTGTCCATGTGCTGGTGCAGGGCATATCTGGACCGCTCACTGACAATTTCCAAAAACACTTCAGGAAAGGAAAACCGAGTTAGGGTGTATTAAGCTGAGCCCGTGGGTGCCACCACAGGCACAGGGATGACTCCCAAATTCTCCCATTTCTCCCTCCAGGGACCCCGGAAACATTCTGAGTCCAAGAAACGGAAGCCAGCCAGCCCCCAAGCAGCACCCTCAACCAACAGTCCCAAACTTCCAGCGGGGAGACTCACGCTTTCGGTAGAAGTTGTTATGCGGGATGCGGACATCAACAAGGCCCTGGAGAATCTAAGGGAAAAGAACCCAAAGTTAGGAACCAAGCCAAGGCTCACTTCCCCGAGCCGCGCCCTGCTGTGGGGCAGGCAAGCGGGAAAGGTCCAGCAATTGAGTGCCCTGTCAAGATTTTCGGGTCTGGTCCTCTACACCCCTATGGCATCTTCTATGGTGTTGGGGCCCTGGCTGGTGCGAACAATTCGTGTGCTCAGCTGCTCACCACAATGTTAGAAGTTCCATGCCACTCAGGGGGCACCTCAGAGGACGGCCTGGCGATGTGCTTCTGAAAAACCAGCCCCTCAACAGACCCACGCTGACCACCTGGGCGCTCCACGCATCGGAGTCAACTCAGTGGCAATTATTATGATTTCTGTTTTTTTAAATCATTCTATTGGGGGCTCGTATGGCTCTTATCACAATCCATCCATCCAGCGTGTCAAGCACATTTGTACCTAGGTTGTCATCATTGTTTTCAAAACATTTTCTTTCTACTTGAACCCTTGGTATCAGTTCATTTTCCCCCTCCTCTACCCAAGTCACCACCAGTCAATCGGCAGCCCAGCATTTCCTCTTCCTCCCTTTGCCCTGCCCTGCTTCTTGGTTCACCTTCAAAGTCTGGTCCCTTTGGTAGGCAAGTTCTTGCCTTGTTTTCACCCTTATAGTAGTTGGATCTCATAGTGTTTCTCTTGTATGATCGACTACCTTCACTCAGTATCATAATGTTCCCCAGGTCCTCCAAGTCTGGAGATGTTCCATGAGCTCATCATTGTGTAGTATCCATTGTGTGTATGTACCAAGGTTTCTCTATCAGTTCTTCTACCGATGGGTACTGGGATTGTGTCTACCTTCTGGCTCGATGAACACGGGAGTGCATCTGTCTGTCTGTGCTATGGCTCTTCTCTTCTTTAGGGTGTATACCCTGCAGAGGTATTGCTGGATCTTATGGGATTTCTATCCCTGGTGTGTGAGATAGTGCCATATCCTTTTCCCCAGCGGTTGTACATATGTGCAGACCCCCCAGCAGTGTATGAGGCTTCCGATCTCTCCCAACCCTCTCCAGCATCTGCTATTTTCTGCACTTGGCTGTCATTGTGGGTGTCAGGCGGCGTTTCATTGTGGCTTTGATTTGTAGCCCCAGGTGGTTAGTGACGATGCACACTTCTCCACATTTGTTGGCCACCGGATGTCACTTTTAAAGAACTACACGCTGTAGTTGGTGCTATATTCCTCAGATGCCTCTCCCTTTCTTCCTTAGGAAGGAACATGGGCAATAGCACGAAGCCAAAGGACTCCCTACGGACACAGAAGGCGCTTACTTGAGACGGCCTAAGAGAACCCCTTTTGTGAGGCACTCTCTGCTTAGCCAAAGATACAATTTGGATGAAAATAATATCACGTCATTACTCAGTAATAGCCAAACGGAGAACAAGGTCTACTAAAAATGCAAAGTAAACCATTCAGGATGAAGGGCCTTTTAAGCAATGAAGAAATAAGCCACCGAGAACCTTCTGGAAAGGGCCCGGCGTGCCTTTGTTTCTCATTTGACAGGGTCTCTGCCTTCCCAGCAGAGGCTGCTGAGACGGCTGCAAAGGCAGGCCGGCCAGATCTCATGGCCTGGGTCTGCTGACTCTGAGGGCGGCCACGGCCTGCAGGAACAGGGTCCTGCTCTGCCGCCTGCCTCTGCAGGGCTCACAGGAGCCACCACTGTGCTGAGACTGGAGACATAACAGCACACCAAGACAAAGGCCCCGATCTCACAGGGCTCAGCGGAGAAGACACCAGAGGGCAAACCGCATCACAGCACCACGGGACAGTGTGGGCTCACGTGCCCCGAAAGGCGCCTGGAGGGTTATCTTCTCCCAGTAATTCCAGATCTCCGACTAAACATTAAATTTCTTTCCTTGCTGTGTTTGGGGAAAGGATTATAGCTGGGAGGCACTTTTGCAACTCCACCTAAAAAGGGAGGGAGAGGATTGCAAGAATAGCACTGTTGACATGGAATTTCACCTGAGCCTTCCAATACTGGGACACAGTGATGGTTCACCACCCCCCTCTGTTCATGTTCAGGAAAAAGGCTTGCTGAAATGAACCATCTTCCTATATGACATTGATTCTAACACACAGAATCTCCCTTGCTTTATCCTTAATAAAGACACACACACACACACATACCCCAAACTCACTGCCATCGAGTCAGTTCTGGTTCACAGTGACCCCATAAAGCAGGGTAATGCTCCCCAGCTCCGTCCAAGCCTTGAGATTTTCCATGATCGCATCATTGTCTTTGTAGCAATGTGTAGTATTCCACTCTGTGTATGCACGAAGGTTTCTCGATCAGTTCTTCTACCGTTGGGTACTAGGGTTTTCCCAAGACCGTAACTCTTTATTTATTTATTTATTTATTTATTTTTATTTTTTTTTTACCGTAACTCTTTATAGGAGTAGAAAATTCTTTCTTTCTCCAGAGCAATGTCTGGTGGTTTCAAACTACTGACCCTACAGTTAGCAGCCCAACCATAACCCACTATGAACACCATCAGGGCTCCTTAGACCAGACACAGACATGCTGCTGTTATTGGGCACCTTCGAGCCGGTTCCCACTCACAGCGCCGCCGCCGCCGCGTACAATAGAATGAACACTGCCCAGTCCTGTGCCGTCCTCACGACTGTTCTTCTGAGCAAGCCTATCGCTGCAGACAGAGCCAGAGCCATCCAAATCCCCCTTCCTTGCCTCATAATGCAGTCACGAAGTGCTTGTCCCCAAGGATCACCGAGAAACACAGTGTCCCACACGTTGGGTGAGCTTCTCTCCTTCCCCTATGTCCCTGTACTGTGGCTGGCCCTCAGCCTGAGCTGATATACCATGTATACGAGGGGGGCTTCACACAATTTGTGGAGAAGTGGAATTCAATGATAAAGGAACATTTCCATGAACTTTTTGAAACCTTCCCTTGTCTTCCCCCGTCCCACCCCCCTACCCCCCGCCCCCCAACTGTCTACTTGACATCTCTGCTTGGAAGCCTCACAGGTACCTGAACGTCACACCCCAAATGACACTCTCAGCCAATCCCCCAAACCCGCCTTCTCTTGCTTTCCTCTCCAGCTTAATCACCGCTGTTACTTCCGATTTGTCAACAAGTCCCGTTCTTTCTTCTTCCCCAGGCCCCTCAGCTCTGGCTTTCTCTGGTCTTGCTGTCACCACCCTAGTCTAAGCCACCATCTCCTCCAGGTCACAAGAGACTCTGAGCGAGTTTCTCAGCTTCTGCCTGGCTCCCTCCAGTGGGTCTCCGGCTGCGCCGAGAAAGCGTGCACACCTTCCTATCACCCAGCAGGCCTCCTGACATGAACCAGTGCTTCTCAGAGTGGTGCCTTCTTTTCCTTGAGGTCAAAATGGTTTCCTTAAGACCGAGTGTCACTGGGCCTTTTGACGGCCATCGCCTCTCAAGCACACCGTTGTCCCAACCTTACGTGATAGGCATCTCTCTGGCTGCTAATGGAATGAGTGCTGGTGCGTCTTCTTGTGCACTGTGTTTCTCAGTTTTGCTATCGACTAAGATAAATGTCAACTACATCCATTCATTGAATCCACAGTTCCCTCAATAATTCTTAAGGCTTTTAAAATAAAGATCCCGAGACAGAACAAATGAGAACCAGTGACTTAGCCTCTGCCTCCCTTTCCAGCCCCATCTCAACCCGCTCTCCCCCTCGGCTCCCCCCATCCATCCCGGCCTCCTGCTAGTGTCTTGAGTTTGTCTACAGTCCTTCCACCTCTGCACATGCTGTTCCCACACACCCCTTTTCAATCACTGCATCCTCTTGACTTCCTGGGTTCAGTCTTTTACTAGTTCATTGTCTGCTTCCCCCTCCGGACTGTCTGGACTGTCTGTCCAGGAGCCTTCTCCACCCCATCTTTCACCCCTGCCTCCACACAGGGTTTGACACGTCGCAGGCACTGCGTGTTGAGCGGCTAAGCGGATGAGCTCATGAAGGAGAGGACGGATGAGGGAAGGTGGCTGGCGCCACCTCAGCGGGGCCACCTCACCTGCTGGGGCACCTTGAAGCGCACGAAGGAGCAGAGCTGGAGCATCTCGCTCATTTCCTCCGGGGTGGACGGGATCAAGGGGATCTTCTCCACGGCGGCCGAGTCCTGCAGCTCTCTGAGCCGTTGCACAAACTGGTTATCAGTGGAGTACTGCAGGCCTGTGGGGAGCGAACCAGAGCAGCTTGCCAGTTCACTGCTGCACGTTCCCATCTGCGGTGGGAACTTCCAAGATCTGCCCGGGGCTAATATCTTGCAACTTCTTTCACTAGTAGTTTTTTTTTTTCCCCCTCACCAGATTAAAAAAAAAGCATCTTTAAGTCAACATCAAAAAGGTATTCTGACAAACACAGGGAGTGGAGTTGGAAACCCTAAGAATTGCTTAAAGCCTCCTGACTCAGAGTGTGGCCCATGGCCCGTGGCCCGGCAGCACTGGCTGCACATGGGTGCTCCCAAGAAAGGCCGGCTCTCAGCTCCTGTTGGTCGCTCGAACCAGAAGCTGCATCGGAACAAGTTGTCGGAGCTTCCCCAGGTTCCCCGAGTCTCAGCGGCACTCGCTCGCTCCGAGTTCGGCTGCTAACAGAAAGGTTGGTGGTCGCTCCACACAAAGCCAGAAAGGCCTGACAATCTGCTTCTGCATTGGTTACCACCTGGAGCAGGCTTTGGGGCACTTCTCCTCTGTCCACACGGTGGGAGCAGGTGAGGGGTGTGCCGGGAGTCAGGATTGACTCCTTGGCACATGACAACAGTCCACTAGACAACCTGCTTCGATGCCTTTCACACCTGTGTCTTTGAGAGGCTGAGAAAACCACAGGAGGGAAAAGAAGAAAGGGAGAAAGAAAATCACCGGAGTGGTTTACTGCTCCTTCCTTGGACGGGGACCCCTTTCCCGTCATCTCCTCCTGTGGGGTCGAGGCCCAGAACAGCAGCGTGTGTGGGCAGAGCATGAGTGCCCGAGTTGTGCCTGTGTCTGAGTACGGCACTGCCACCCTCTGCACAGCCTCCTCTCCGCTCAGCAGGGCAAGCTCTGAGACCTCCCGCTACCTCCTATCGCCCCAGAGCGCGACACAAGATGGTCCGCAGAACAGATGGTAGGCACGGGGGCAAATCTACTCTCAAATCCATGGTGGGGCAACTTTTTCGGTGTCCAATTAGCCTGAAAGTGGCATTCAGAGGGAGAGGAGAGACCACAGTGGTGTCCAATGTTGGTTAGGAGGCAGAGACCCCCATTTCCTATATCTCTGTATCCAGCAGCCCCCATTAATCTAAGAGGAGGGACCAGGTGGGGCCGCCACAACGCCATGGGGGAGTTGGCACCAGCTATTTTCTTGATCCTAAGCCTACACGTGACGTGGTGCCCTGGGCTGGATCCTGGCAGCAGCGGGAAAACCTGTGAAATGTAAGCCAAGTTTGGCTCGCCATGATCGGCCATGGCAGGCATCCCCCGTGGTTTGGAAGTTTGCTCTGAGCCACTTCGCTTTTACGAAAAGCCTGTATTCGCACCATTTTCACTACCTATTTTAAGGAAGGAGGGGAAAGCAAAATTAGGGTTTGGTGTTTGTGTTATCCTAGCTCCAGTTCAGTGTAACCTCTTTTTTCTTTTTCCCTCTTTTCCCCTCAATGTTACCACCTATAAAATAGACACACTAGCTTGATCTTGATGGTAAGTACATGTGTAAAAAGCGCACGGAGATGGATGCTTAAGTTTTGGGCAATTTCCTGTGTGTGAATTGTACCCCAATAAGATGCCAAAGAAAGAGGGAGCAGAGCAGATGGGGGTTAGGGGTAGGGGTAGAATGAAGGTTTGTCTCTCTGACATATTATGAACCCAAGATTGAAGACGAATGGGAGAATATGAAGTTAAATGCAAAATCCAACTTTATAGAAATGCCCATTTCTAGAGATACGCTAAAGCTCGGGCTGTCATGTACAGAGAAAGTAAAGTTTGCTGGATTTGTGTGCGTTTTTCAAATCGCTGACTTTTTAGGAAAAAAAAAAAGCAGGGCATATAGTAATAACACTCTCACCTCCCAGGGTTATCGTGAGAATGAAATCCACATAAAGGACTTGGCTCATAAGAGCTTAATCAACATCGGAAGGTATCAGCATTGCTTTACTTCCGAGTGTTAATGAGCTGCGAAACCCGGCCCTTGTTCATCAACCACCTCAAATTCTTTGTGGAACAAGGCTGCCTGTGCATGTTCAAAGTTGTGAAACCAGTCAGCCAGTCACAACAGGACAAACCGTGTACCAGAAAGGGGTTGGGGGCAAATCAAGACGAAGACCTTCCAGTCACAGGGAACAGACTTTGGAGGTCACCAAGTGGGGGAGGGTCAGAGTGAAGATGAAGCGGCAAGGTTGACAGGAGTTCCCTTGGGAGAAGCGTAAGACAATCACCCACAAGGGAGAAAGGCAATCAGTGTGTGTGTCTGTGTGTGTGCGTGTGTGTTGGGTAAATGACTGAGGGTGTTGATAAGCAGTTGAATACAAAATTGACGACCCACCTATCTCTTACACAGATACAATTTTGTTTCAAAACAAAGTCTGTAAAGCATGATTATTGTTATTGGGGTTGTTTGGTTAGTGTAATCACTAACAGGCTGCCCGTCTCTACACCACACACTAAAAAGATGATACCAGAAAAACTCATCCCCACTGGTTTCTTCAGAGTTTCCAACCCTGCTGTGATCAAGCACCTCATGGGGCTACTCCCTCCTGTCACTTACCGGCTGGGCACACCAGGGACAGGCTGCAGATATCCGATGGATAGTAAGCTGCATACACCCCAGCCACCTGGCCACCCATGGAGGTGCCTACCAGGTGGAAGGGCTTTTTGTTCAGCTTGAGAGATTCTACAAACTAGGAAGGGAAATGAAAGGGAGGCTTGGTTACAGAGCTGTAGACAAGGGCAACTGCAAGATAGAAACTCCTGAACTTCCTATGGGGACCATTGAAAAGGACCCTGGTGGTGTAGTGGTCTACGGGTTGGGCAATCCACCACAGGGTCAGTAGTTCAAGTTCACCATTTGCTCCATGGGACAAGGATGGGGCAATATGCTTCAGCAAAGATTTTCAGCCTCAGAAATCCACAGGGGCAGTTCTACTCTGTCCTGATGGGTCACTAAGAGTCGGGATCACTCAACAGTGAGTAGGGTAACTGATGAAAGGGAACCCGAAACTCAACTGGTTCTCTACTGGTATGACGGGGCTTCAGAAATTCTGTGGGGAAATTCTCTTATCTCTTAATTCCATGTTTTCACAAGCTTTCTGAAGTTCCTTCCCATTTCTTTTTACCTGGCACCATTTATAAAGGGATCATTTCTAACTAAGGAAGGGCTCTCCTAAGTCACCGATCACTGAACAATGTTATCAAAGTCGAGAGAGTAAATGTGTTCTACGTTGTACCCCACATCATCTCTGCTGTCTGCTGCTGTAACACAAAAGCATCCAAGGACAATGCACAGGTGAAGGACATGACTTTATCCCAGGTGAAGGCAGTTTACCAAGCTTGGTTCAGAGGCCATAGTTTGCTGACTTCTGCCCTAATTTAAGGTCCTTTCCACCCACCTGCCCATTCATCCAATAGATATTCAACCATCTAGCCATTAAACTAATATTTATCTGTTATCTGCTAGGTATCAGGGATTATGGCCACATGCTGAGAATGTAGCAAACAGCCAAAGAAACAAGGTCCCCGATCTCATTAGAATACATAGTTTGAGGGGAGGCAGACATTAAATATATATCCTTCTCTGGGATAAAACTAATTACCTAATACCGATTTGAAACTTCTAGGCTAATAAATTCTGAAATGGCTCAGGAGTCTCTGTGACCTAGAATGCCCCGCAGGGGGGCAGGAGCTAGATGCTAGAAGCAGGACAGAATGCAGAACATAACCTCCCCCCGGCTCCCCAGCCAGGCAGAGAGGGTGTTGCCACTTCTCCTCAGAGAAGGCGATGGGTTTGAGCCATGCCAAACTTCCTTTTCAAAGAGCTGAGAAAATACTGATTGTGTTCTTTCATTTCTTTCTTTTTTAACAGTTTTATTGGCACATTCAGATTGTATTTCTTGAGAACCAGCTACAACAAGCTTAGAGGAGGCCAGGCCCCAGTAAGCCTTGGCCCTCTTGAGCTGAACAGGGTTACTATCTGGTGGATAGTTTGTGGGCAGACAGAATGCACTGGGGACAGCCAGGAACCCTAATGCCTGCTCTCCAGACTTGGGCAGGGAATGGTGGGCAAGACCCAGTCTGGACAGCGTTGGTGGTGCCTCCTCTCACCTGATGTATCCGCTTGACTTGCCCGTCTATGGACAAGTCATCCAGGGAGGAACGGGTGGTCCCCTCATGTCCTGGCATGTCCACACAGACCAAGTGCAGGTTCTTCGGAAGGAACTGAGGACACACAGATGCAGACAGTCAGTATGTGGTGAGCAGAGCATGTCTGCTCTCGTTTCTAGGTGGCCTGACTAGCCATCGCTGGAGGTGCATGCGCCTGGCCACTGGGTGTGTGGCCTCAGAAGCAGGTGAGTGAATGAGCTCTCCTGAGGCCCTCCTCCCCCTCTTCCTCCTCTCTTCCTTTCTACACACACTCCACTCTCTCGGCTGCCCACTTGGAACTAGAAGGGTGGTCCTGATCTCCCAGAAACCTGGCCAACTCAATTGGGAGCCACGCCTGATCTGGTTTCTGAGACTTTTCCCTCTTTCTTTGCATTAGGGTCTAATGCCGATGCTGATTAATGTCCTCAAATGCCTCTTGCTGTCTTCCACTTCCACATGCAGCACTTTCAACCGGGAACTGAGACAAACCTGTTATCAACACACAAGCATCCTGTTAGAAGAAGGGGGTTTCTCTGCAAAGCCAGAGGCTCATGAACACATGGGGATGAGTGAGCGCGGGTGAAACGTGGAGGAAATAAGAAAAGGGTACAGGCAAGTGGGGACATGGGAGCCTTTTGCTCCTGGCAGAGAGAATCACGTGGGGTCATCGTGGCAAGTGCCACTTGCCGGGAGTCTGGGCCAGTGAGGTCAATGCAAGACATCTCCAGTCCTGGCCTCACGCTACCAAGTGGCCACGCCCAAGTCAATCGGGACAGAAAGTGAGTGACTTGTAAAACTGGCCCAGCAATCTGCGGGCTCTCAACTCTTTCTGCGAGTGACTTAAAAAAGAAAAGTGAAACAGAAGCAGCGGAAGTAGAAAATCGAGGGAAGGAAAAAGAAGAAAGGAGCTGGATGGAAAGAAAGAGGAGAAACCTGGAATCCAATCGATCAATTTTTAAATCGCCTGATCCTAATAGGCAGGGCAGTTCTGGGGTGAAGGAGCCCTCTCTAAGGAGAAGTGATTATGAAGCCACAGATCTTACAAGTACGATTCCACTCAATACATGTTTCTCTGACACACGGGTTTGAACAATGAATTCGTTTGTATGGAACATGACTTGACCCACAGTTCTGGGTTCCCTTTTGCTCGCTGCGATTTACTGAGTGACAGCCACCCTTGTGTGAGAGAAAGATCTGGAGCCTCACCTTGACCACGCTGAGCCACATATCCTTGTGTGCGGAGAATCCGTGGAGCATGAGGATGGTGGGCTTGTTCCCAGCTCTGCCACGGACGGAATAGCAGAACTGATAGTCTTCATGATGGGCATAGCGGACCTGCATGCCCAGAGTCCTCCGCCAGTACCTGGGAGGAAAACATGGCAGCTCAAAAGCAGCAAGCTCTAGGGAAGTGGCTTCTGGAGGGGCCCAGGTGCTCCTGTACCTGCTACTCAGGGGAAGGGCAAGACACATCTCCCAGCCCGTGGCTTGCAGGTGTGTCCCTGGAGTCACCCAGAGCTTAACCCCCACGCAGCAGTAAACAGGACCATCTGGAAAACAGCTGACATGAACGACTGCAATCGCTAACTAGGAAGGAGGGACTGTTTTCTTTTTTTTTTTTTTTTAACATTTTATTAGTGGCTCATACAACTGTTATCCCAATCCATACACACATCAATTGTGTAAAGCGCATTTGTACATCGTTTCTCAAAACATTTTCTCTCCATTTAAAACCCCCGACATTAGGTCCTCATTTTCCCCCTCCCTCCCCACTCCCCCCTCCCGCATGAGCCCTTGATAGTTTATAAATGGGTATTTGGGACTGTTTTCTTAAGAGGTAAGTACCTCTCATGTAATAGCCGAGTGCCAACCCCTATTCCGAGAGGCTCTGAGAGTGACAGATGCCCCCCTGTTTCTTTAGAACTACCTGGTTGGTCCTCTGGCTTTATTCCTGATAATGTCTGGACACTGTTTGAAAGACTCTGTTGGCAGTGTTGGAGTTTAGCCCCAAATAGATTTTCAGTGTGAAATCACTGTCTAAACAAATAGATCTACATGAAGAATTCCTCCAAAATGGGGGATGATAACGTATTTCATCGGAGATCTACTTTGTGGTGCACTCTGCACCAAAGTGGTAACCAAGTCTTGCAAATTCAAAAGCCAGCAGTCACCATGGCCCGGTTTCTCCTTTTGCATAAAGTGAGGGGAGGGAGGAAGACAAGGATCACGCGTTATGTTTACTCGTATCTGCACACGAAGAGCCCAGAAGCACAGCCAGCACTATTGGGAGACGTATCTGCAGAGGAGGTGGAGAACAGAGCCGATGGGCAGGTGGATGGGGAACAGCAGTGGGAGGGAGGCTCTTCAACACTTCCCTTTAAGTACTTTTTCAATGAATGCATTACCTATTCAAAACCCTAAAAATATAATAAGATGAACTGTCCAGGTTAAAGCTACTTCCATGACAAAGCCAGCATAATTCAAAAGCCCTGGCATATCACGATTTGTCTATTCAGTTGTTCAGATCCCTAACTCATTCATTTACTAGCTAGATGACCTTGAACCTCATTCATGATAAGGGAAAATGTTGGATCCTACTAAGGCTATAACGGAGATTAAATGAGACCACCTATGTATGAAGTTTCCTTCAGTGCCCAGCATGTGGTAAGTACCTAATAAATGGGAGTTATTTTTAAATACATGTCATATACATATATCTGTGTTCAAAGAATACATCTTGCCCAAATATGCAGGCAAATAATAAACTGGGAAAATATCTGCAATAAACATGACAGGCGCGAATTTATGTCCTTAATATGTAAACAGCTTTTACAAATGGATATGAGCCATGCTAAAACCCAACTCGACAATGGGAAAAATAAATGAAAAGATAACTCAGAATAGAAGAGGCATTAATGATCACCACACATAGGGAAGATTGCTCAGCTTCACTATTAAATAAATGAAGATTAAATAAAGAGATGTCCTTTTTATGACCTTCCTAATTCTTTTCTTTTTCTTTTTTTAATTGTACGCTAAGTATCACCTTCAACCTTTCTAAGAAACAATCTGGCATGGAGCATCAGGAGTCTTTAAAAACCTCCCACCCTCTGACCCAGAGATCACACTTCCAGAAAACTCTCCAAAGGAAATAAGAAATTTTGGGGGAAATATTTCCAAGCAAGACAGTTTTATTTAAATAGAATAATGCTACCCACATTGTCTACAAATAGAAAAACTGTTACATAAATTGTAATAAATCCAGACAATGGGCTACTTTGCTGCTATTAAAATTGAAGTTTTCAAATAATATTAAATATGTGAAAATATGTTTGTGTGGGGGGCGTTGTTTTTCTTTGTTTGTTAATATGTGAAAATATTATGACATGACGTCAAGTGGAGAAAAGAACAGTACTCCAATTCTTCTTATACTATTGGTTCCAATCAATTCTGTTTAAAAAATGTAAGTAAAAAATAAAAAAAAATTCCACCAGCAAGACAGTTGGACAGTCCACTCAAAAAGGCCACATGGAAGAGGGGATAAATCTAGGGCGTGGTATGAGCCACATAACTATCCTCTAGTTCTTATAAGATTTCCTCCCCTTACTATTAAGGTCTATAATATGTGATATACCTCATTAATTATGTCGATTTACACATGCTCAATTGTATATTTAAGATCTCTCGGTACGTGGTAGTCAAGATAGAGGACCACCTCAGAGACAGTGACAAGAGTAACGGTTCCCTGAGGGTATGGGAAGGGGGAGGGGGAGTATTGATAGCACTGAATGCATAACCCCACCCGATGGGATTGGACAACAGAACGGTAGGGGTAGGGAAGGTATATATTGGATGAGTAAAATGTGGTAGTTACATAATCTGCTATCAACTTGAGACTATTAAGAGTGAAGGGGCGGAGTTTAGCCTGTCAATCAGGCCGCAGCTTGACCTCATTTGGAGGCGCCACGGAGATAAGCCACGGAGATAAATAGCTCACTGGAGGCCACACGCAGACTATGGGCTTCGTCTTCCTGCTGACAAGACAATGGAGTGATGCTGATGGAACCAGAGCCCTAGAGCTGGAGGAGCCACGTGCAAACCCATGCCAGGGCTGAGATGCTTCCACAGCCACTGGATCCACAAGACTTTCCACCCACTGGCCTGTGATTGTCCTGCATTTGGTGTCATTGCTTGTGTTGCATGAGTCTGAAGAGAAATTTATAGACTGGTTTTGGACATATGGGATAATATCGGACTTATGGACTTGATCTGGACTGAGCCCAGATGTTTTCTCAATATACAATTGCTCTTTTATATAAAGGTCCTTCCTATACACCTATGAGTGTCTCTGGATTTGTTTCTCTAGTCCACCCAGAATAACACACTATGGTACCTTGGGATTAGGGAAGAAGAGAAACAAATCATAAAGATGGAGAGTGACCTCTGCCTCACGGTAGTTTCTCTTTTTTGGCTGGCCAGAGGTCAGAGATGGTCATGCGGTTTACTGGGCTGTGTTCTGGCAGGAACATGGGAAGTTAAAGTTTTTATTGTTTTCTTTGGTGGTTGTCTTTGATTATTTGAAATGGCAAAAATGAATGTGATTAATGTATATTTTGAGCTCAGGGGGTGAAATCTCCCCTTGAATTTCTCAGAGACCATGCTGCTTTAGTGAAAATGGCTGACAGAAAGGCTGGGCCTGGCTTGATTCAGTCAAGAGGCCTAAAGTCATATTTTGTATCAACAGAATAGTTTATATAAGGATTAAGATAGGATCGATAAATATAGATTTTGATTGTTCTACGATTGAGTTTAGGATCTGGCTCTACTAGGTTTATACTGCTTTTTCCGCCCCCATTTTATTGATACAGTGATTGATAGTAATGATTATTGGGATGTATAAAAATAGAGAGCTTGTAAGCCCACTTGCCTTTAGCCATTAATTTGAATATTTAAATAGGTTAGGACATGCCTGCAAAGAAAGCTCTGAAAAGCTAAGCCCCACCCAGTGTCTTGAGTGCTCAGGACATTTGAAGGTGAAGAGGCTTGCCTATGGGGCTGTTGACCAACTGAAGAAAAAAGGAACTCTTTTAAGTCTTTTTGGATTTTGAACTAGTGGTTCATGCTCACAGCCAGAAAAAATCTGGAGCCCTGAAGAAACTCCTCTCAAGGACTGAGTATTAAAGGGAGACTGTGGGCAGGCTGAAATGCTTGCTAGGTGACCACGTGGATTCACTTGTTGAGTGGAAGTGAGAGAGATGCAGCAATAAAGAGATGGGTTGAGTCTGGCCACTGACACCCATGGACCTGGTTCACAGGGACTGGAGAAGAAGATGAGATGGGTTGACTGGTCTGAAGCTCATGACCTAGCACAAGGGGACTAGGGCTGTTGAGCATTTGGAACAGTGCCCATAGTCTAAAGGCGAGGTGACCAATGGGCACCCAGGTGAGGCTAAGTGAGGCAGCCCACATTGAGCTGACCAGAACCCAACCAGATGAAGAGAAGATATTTGAGCCTGTAAACTGGTGCATATTGTTGCTAACTTTATGGGAGGCCTGTCCTGATTTGACCTTGATTATGGATGCGGGCTCACAAGGTCCCAACTGGAATGAAGATTCTTCACATCAAAGAATATGATTGTCTCCTCAGAGCACTGGGTTGATGTAAGTGGGCAGTATAGAAATTAGATACACCAAATTGGGAGGATAAAGGCATGAAGTGGCTGGCTGACAAACTTTCCTAGGTGGGGGAATATGTTCATAGGATTATGGTGCAGGTGTTCATGTAAATATAGAATATTTTTGTTTTGTTCACTTATAGAATGTTATGTCTAAATAAGGGTGGCACACTTTTGAATTGTGTGTGTGCCACTCACAGGGAGGTGCTTTAGAGGAGCCAGGTGGTACAGTCAGGGTGAGGGGGCACTCTTAGGACTTCCAGCAGCCCTTTGCAATGGCACCTGAATGGTTACAATCATAGCCCCCAGCATCACAATGCCACCTGGCATGTGCCAAAAGGTTTCTCAGGATTTTCATCTTTCTGCTTGGCCTGCCTGCCCAAGCTCTTAATATAAAGAGCAGTATGTTTGTTTTCTGGTCACAACCGAGCCAGGCGACCAACGTGGGTGTGCCTGGACATGCCATGAGTCTACACTGCCAATGAATGAGGAACCCAACCGAGGTTTTGATCTGTGGAATTCCCTGTTTGTGGTGGGAGCATGCATTTGTTAATCATTTGCTATGCAGCATTATTCATGAAAGATAAAAAGTAGAAGCAAGATGAATGCGGCCAATTGCCGGGTGAATGGCTATCGTTGGCACAATGGTGACGTGCTCAGCTGCTACCTGGGAGGCTGGTGCCAGAAAAGAGACCTGGGCTCTGCTCCTGTCC
>NW_022103928.1:23488242-23489319 GCF_000313985.2 Echinops telfairi
TAACAACAAGCCATTATGCGATATATCATATAATGCCCACTATATGATACTACTCATATTTTAATATTATTTATTATTCAATACTTTCAGTATTCACATTAATGAATACTTTTCTCATATACTAAAACCACTGATCTGCCCTTATACCTGCTGTCTCAGTGGCCCGGGTGCCTCCTTACTTTATTTATTCTTAATAAATAATACTTTATTGTGCTTTCAGTGAAGGTTTAGGTTCCCATTCAACCGATTCTACACATGTTGTTTACTGAGGTTAGTGAGCTGGTGATATTAGATAAGTTCACTTCCTCTCTGCTGTGTGTCCATTACACACGTTCCTCTGGCCCTGGACAATGCTTTTAAAAAATGCATGAACATTTTCAACCTTTCCACCAGGATGAAAAACGACCGTAATAAAATGTTGAGTGACGACAACCACAGACAGTGCAGGAAGAGCAGATGGCTCTCTAGGACCCGTCAATGAAAAGATGAATCAACAACAGCGCGCCCTCGGTGAAATGCTTTATTAAACCAAATAATGAGGAATTAACTTACCAGTAGTAGATTTTTATCAGTGCTGAAGGCCACAGGAGAAATGAAGCTACAAAGGCCAAGATGGGAATGGCCAGGGTGCCACCCGCGATCACAAACATGTTCACCACGTCCAGATCCATCCTGCTCTCCGGGCTGGTGAGCTCCTGGGGGCTGAAGAGAACACAAGCCCTGACATGTTGCCCCAGGAGGGACGGGGGAGAGAAAGGGCAGAACCCGGGGTCAGGATGCGCTACGGAGGGAGACACACAAGCAAGTGCAAAGGATCCTTGAGTGGACCCCAGCTTTGGGGGTGGGGCCGGGGAGGACCTCAAGGGCATTACATTGCCAACACATAGAGGGAGATCCGAGCTGGGAGCGGGCATCAGATAATCCCGTATCGTGATGCCCGCCTTGATGGAATGGCGAGATGTTGGTTATGTAGAGGAATGCCCTTGTTCTTACGAGATGCTTACAGACGTCTTTAGGAGTCGAGTCTAATGATGCCTGTTACTTACTCACTTTTAAAACTTTCAGGTGGGAACAAAT
>NW_022103928.1:23489751-23500483 GCF_000313985.2 Echinops telfairi
TGAGAAGACCCATCTCACCCACCTGTCTTGGCACCTGTCACCCCCCCTTGGGCTGATGAGGGGTTCGTCTGGCCAAAGCTCTGGCTGGAGCAAAGCATCTAAATGGGCGTGTCACCTCTTTAACTCCTTCAGTGGGTAACTTAGTCCTGATGAGTGGAAGTCCATGACAGCAGAGACCAAGGAGGCAGACCACCTTGGGCAAGTGACTTGGCCTCTCGGAACCTCCGTTTCCTCAGCCTGTAGAATTAGTTGTTGGACTGGGTCGTTGTGCTGTATGCATCTAGGCTTGGCACCTTGTGGCCTGCTGCCTGGGTTTGGAAATAAACTGAGTCGTGGTGACCGGGCCCCTGAAAGGCGGAAATGGTCAATAGCTGGTCCTTGACAGAAAGAGTTGCCATCCCCAGTGCTCTGGTGGTGTAAGACCACACAACACCCTCCTGCGTTCATGAAGTCCAAACGTGTCCCTGGGACAGAGGAATACGGGAACGAGCTTCTGTTTCGCAGGGAAGGTAAGAGAGCCTGGCCTTGCCAGGTGCTGGTACACAGTCCACGGCCCTGAATTGGAGGTCTGGTCATCACAAAGAATCTCATTGCTCTCTCCGCGAGGCATGGAGGGCAAAGTTGATGTCATCCTTTTAACAGCAGACTAAAGGCTCCGGTAAGGGGCCTCTGTGGAGTCTGGCCAATTTACAGCCAGCCCTGCACACCAGCCAGCTTGAAGAAACTGCCATGTTGTCTGAGTTTTGTCAACAGATAAAGAATGGGCAATTGCTCTGATCTCTGCAACATCCTTCCTTTTACAACAGAGTTGTGGCTCCCCTGACCTGGGTGTTTGCTGAGAGAGTACTTCGAGATGACGGAAGCCTTGTGAGCCAGGAACCACCCAGGGCCCCACATCAGTGAAGGGGTACAACTGCTGGTTTGTGTCATGACGAGAATTATGCCCGGCTCATGTACTGGGATCCAAACCCCTGTGCTGGTGGGTCATTTGGGAACAGGGTGCTTTGTTATGGTCAGGCTGTATCAGTGTCAGGTGTGTCAAATCTAATCACGTTTGAGATATGAAAAGAATAGATTAGGCGCAGAGACCAGCGGGAGCGGGGAAAGGAAGATACCTCCTGGAGATGGCCAGGGAGTGAGGGATGCTGGGACTGCAGATGCTGACAACAGTGGTCTTCCCCAGAAGCAGCAGTGAGGAAACTAGGGCTTACTCAGCTGAGGCTCAGGCTGCTGCTTCTGAAGGTCTTTCCTGGGAGCCAGTCCTCTGAATTTGGACTTTTAGGATCCCAAACTGAGAGATAAGAAATGGTCTTTAAACACCCACTTGTGGCCTTTCTGTCTCCCCAAAGCTAGAAAATAAGAGAGTCTGCAAGACGACTTTGGGGGCTTAGGCAAAGACCACATCCTGCCTCAGTGGGACTCAGCATTCAGCCATGCTGGTGCCCAGATCCGAGCGCACGGCTCCCTTTCCAGCTCTGCTTAGGTCAGAGACATGCGCAGCCCGAGCCTCAGCAGGAGAGCTGTCTCTAGCTAGTTACATTGCTGCTCTCTCCTGGTTTTTATGCATCTTTTCTGTTTATGAAAGTGGTCCAAAGTAATTTTAAACGATTAAGATCAAGACCAATATTAAGGACGTGATAGCTGGTCAGAAGGTCAGTCCAGTGAGCCGGATGTGCACAGGGCTCCACCAGCCCCAGCTGAGTAAGCCCTAGTTTCCTTGTCTCGTCCGTGAGAATCATCAGCCCAGCCATCGTTCCTGTCCTTTCCTCCCTGCTGACTTAGAAACCTTTCTAAAACGATGCCAGGTAACTCAGGAGTCAGATCCGCTTGCTCCCTGGGAATCTTGTTCCCTGTTACAGTTTTCCAGGACCTGAAATAGTGCTTGGCAACTACGTGGTCGTGGGTCACGTGAAGCAGCGCGTGATCCCTTGCCTCAAGAAGTGCAGCAATGCAAACGTGCTCCTTTACTCTGTCCACCGAGCAAAGTGGAGCCTGGTGTGTAATGCGGTGCAAGTTGGACTGCTTAGCAAAGGCCACCCACGGGGGAGAAATGGGGTCTCTGTGAATCAGAATGGACTCAGTGCCGGTGAGTTTGAGTTTTTATAGTGTAAAGTGCGGCACCCCAGTGTTAACGATGGTTCCAGGACGCCGTGCAGCATGCTGGCACAATCATTAACGTCCAGCAGAGTGGGCCTTTGGGATACCCAGGAGGGCAACACTCTCAGATCCCAGATACCAGCTCAGTACTGGCCTCCTCTGCCACCTTCTAGCACCAAAGCCTTTCTCTCTGAACTGGACAGAGACAAATGGAAGAGGGGACTCTTCAGTGGCACCAGATAAGCACTGCAGCAGAGAAACCTGAGCCCCTCCCAGCTTATTGCCCACTGCTATGGAGTCCATTTCAACACAGACCCCTCCCACATGGTTTCCAAGACTGCAAGTGTTGATAGGAACAGCCAGGCTTATCTTTTCCTAATGGAGCTTCTGGTGGGATCGAACCTTTTATCTGGCAGTTAGCAGCCTAGCCACCACACTCCCAAGTTCACTAGGAGGTATACTATTGACAAGGGGTCCTGATGCAATGTTTAAGTGCTCGGCTGCTAACAGAAAGGTTGGCGGTTCGAACCCACCCAGGGGCTCTGCAGGAGAAAGATCTAGTGATTTGCCCCCATAAAGATTACAGTAAAGACCCTTACTGAATATTTTGATCAAAGATTCCACAGGAGAATCTTGATCACAAGGGGAAAACACAGAACAGAGTTTTAAATTTGCAGAAACTCTATACTTGCTAGACTCCTGCCTTGTGATACTCTTTAGACCTTAAACCAGAAATATCCCCAAGCCTTCTTAAAACCAAACCACCGCTCAGCTTAACTAATGCAAAAAAAAACAGGAAGGCCTGTAGTATTAGCATTATGCTCTTTTAAGAATGATAGAGGGTCAAGGTGACGACATCAACTTGAAAGACTGGCTAGGAGCCTTGTCCCTTCCACTGGTTTATGTTAATTGGGGAGGAACAACTCAGGCCGATCAAGGTCACTGAATCATACCAGGGGAAACCGTCCAATTGCTGCGTAGACCCTCAACAACAGTGAGGCCACTGCAGCCAGGAAAGCCGCGGGGGCAGCTGCGCTGTCACATGGGGTCACTAGGAGGAAAACACCAGCTTGATGGCACCCGACACCCACACCAACAGGCGACCCAGTCTCTCTCAATCTTCTCACTGGGGATCCCGCGCTCTACCACCTTCGTCTTCATCAAGTAAGAATCCGAGAACAAATCGAATGTATGCATCACAGTTTCAGAGAACCACAGCTTCCCTAAGAGGTCCTAGAATCTAAAACGCCACGTCCACAAAATAACACTCACCGTAGCGGGGACCGTGTCCTCCACTGCCACAGCCAAAAGCCCAAGAGCGATGTGCCCCATTGACTGCGCAACCTGCATCCTCTCATCTCACCCCTTACAACATCACAGGTAGGAAGTGTCTCTCCCATTTGAAAGATTGAGGAAAAGCAGGCCTATTGAGTTTAAGAAACGCCTCCAAGGCCACCCAGCTGATCAGTGGCAAGACCTGAATTTCCATCTAATCTGCAGTCTCCACCTCCTGCGAGCCCGCCTCCTCTCAGTGCTTCCCATAGCCTACCATTATCACACCCTGGTGAGAGCAACCAGGTACACCCAGCACAGGGCTTAGCATTCCTTAAGAATTGTTTTCAGAGCAAGTAACATGCCAACAACTTTACAAGTCACCTTATTGGGCCTGGCATGTTTTAAAAAATGATCGGAGGAGCTACTTTACAGCATCTTTAATGCTCTGAAGTGAAAGTGCTTTCCGCAAGGTTTTCCACCTGAAAAACGCAACGCTCTTGACATCTGAGTGCAACGCCCAGCGGTGAAGCGCGGTTGCAGCCAGCTGTCTGACGCTGCTTCTGCCATCAGGTTACGCAAAAACATCATGAATGATTAAGCGTGGGAAGAGAGGTCAAGAAATGGTGCTTTCTCGGGAGCACTAGGCTGGAAGAGACAGTGACCCAAGAAATGGGCAGCCCTGCCTCCTTGTCACACACGTCTTCTCGTCACCGAGGAGAACACACTGAAGTTATCAAAACAAGCGGTGAAGCCTGCCAAGTGCGGCCCAGCCCCCCAGGCTGCCTGCCTCCCTGGCCGTATTGTCTCCCACACTCAGGCTGCCCTTGGCAGCTCCAGCAGCCTGATATCAAAGCAAGTCATGGAGGTGAGCATCCCGAGCCTGGGTCCCCTGATCCTCGCCTCACTCTCTCCTCTGATGATTCCCGTGATGCTTTCCCCTCTCTCATTGTGCCCCACCCCCCACCCCCCAAACCTGGATGTTCCCATAATGCTCTTCTCACTCTCTCCCTTGGATAGTCCCATGATGCTCTCCCCTTCTCTCCGTTCCCTTATCACCCACCACTCACTCCTGCAGGGAACTTGAAAATGAACATTCCTTGTCAAGACCTCCTTCCAGACTTTTCCAGATGCCCGTCTGACCACCTCCGTGATCCAAAAGTCTCGGTGAAGAGCATTCCCTGTCTCCTCGCCTTCCTGACTCTAAGGCACCTTTCACATTTCTCACTTGATCGCCGCGCCTGTAGTCCCACGGGGAGCAGGTGCCAGCACCGGTGTCCACTTGTCTGAGCAACCCTGTTCCAGGTGACAGCATGCGGCTATTTAAATTTCAATTCGTTAAAATGAAATAAAATTCAAAAGCCTCCTGCAACCAATCCTGGAAGGCTGTTTGGTTCCATGTTGACTAGGGATGCTAGGTGGGACTGAAAATCCCCACTGGGCTCGGGCCCTTGTCAGACCACAGCTCTCTCAGCCTCACGCTGGGTCATTTCTCCTTGTCCCTAGTTCTGTAAAGACGCTTCTTTCCTGCCACAGGTTGTCAGAATGACCCTCTTAATTCACACCAGGAATCAGGCTGTTCTGACCAAATAAATGTTCATCAAGTAAAACGTGGACTCGAACTACCACATACAGAGTCTCAATGCAACTTTCCAGTCTGACGGCCATGTCTCCATGTACACTGCATACAGCTGCCTCTCTGTGTCCCAGGTAAGCCCCAGGTAGCCCCTCTGCTGGCTCTTTGCTCAGCTCTCATACCCTGGCTGCCTGCTCACCTCCTCTCCGGTCTGCACAGCCCATTTCAAATGCTACTCTCTGCAGGAGACCAGCTGGACCCCAGAGACCCATGCCTTCTACAAGCCTTTCAAATGCAGAGCCCTGCTCCTGGTACTACTGTGGAGGATCTCTTTTGAGGAGGGGCGGAGGGCAGTGGTTAGCTGGGGGGTAGATGAGCTGCAGTAAACTTCAGATGCCCCGTTCCCACCCCCAGGCATACGACATCAGAGAAGTCACCCATCGGGTGCACTGCAGAGGGGCTGTGAGGGAGCACGTGGAGGCGGCCCCCACCCCATGAAAGTGCTGGGGTTTTTTGCGGGGGAGGGGCAGTATTAAAAATCTCCAGTATTAAAAATCAATACTCACCCTTCGAAGAGTACGCTTTCTTTCCCGGCTCTACTGTCTCAGGCAGAAGCTGCTAATGAGATTCTGGAGTGACAAGAAACAAAATGACAGAGCACTCAATCACCTTGGGGTAAGAAGGAACTGTGAGCAGCAGGGCAGGTAGCCAGCTCTCCCCGGAGGCAAAGTCAAAGTTCAAAACTCTGCAGCCTGAGTGTGCCCCTTGCTCAGGTCATCTCCCCAGTTCAACACCCCACCCTGGAGTGCACAAAGGGCAGGGCGGCTCAGACAATGAGACAGGCACTGGCATGTTCAAAGGCAGCCAGTGACCTGATGAGGGGGCACAGGCTGGGCTCTGTGATACCCGGCCTGTGGGGATGGGAAGCCCAGTAAAGGAGAAACAGCCGTGCTCAAGTGAAAAGTGCACCTAGAGACTACACACCTAACAAAGAACCTGAAGTAAGGACAGGAAACCCCCCTCTCCCACCCAAGCTTGGGCAGCCACTAATGGGCAAGTGGGAATAATATTTCTCCCATAGTAGTTAGGGGCAAGGGCCCACAGTTCTCCAAAACGGGCTGGTCAGTCACAAAGAGGGAGACAAGTCCTGATACATGGAACATCCTGGATGGACCTGGGAAATAAGCCAGACCCAAATGGACAAATGCCCACGGACTCTACTTAAGTGATGTTTCTAGAACAGACAGATGCCTACAGACAAAAGTAGAGTGGTGGCTACCAGGGGCTGGGCAGGGGAGGGACAGGAGTGTTTGCTGAAGGGGTACTGCGTTTTCTTTTAGGGTGACATCCAATCTTTGGAAACAGATCATGGTCCTGTTGGCATAACAGGGTGAACGTAATCCAAGTCACTGACTTGTATGCTTAAAACTGGTTACAACCAAAAGCAGGGCTGAGCAGAAGCTGTGAGCTTCTGGCCAAGGCCCAGCAGCAGGAGAAGAAGGAGACAGACAAAGAAAATACAGCAAAAGCCCTGAATTGCTTCAGATGGGTCAAAAAACAATAAAATGATAAATTCTGCTTTAAAATAAATTCTGCTTTAAATTCTGCTAAAAATATGGTCATGGGCAAGACCTTTCTGCGTGTGTTATGAAACCCAGAGGCCATAAAGAAGAGATGGACATGCTGATTGCATGCAAACGCTTACAGTTTTCACGCATGCAGTGCACACGGGTGAAAATGGTCACTACGTCTCAGAGGCAACAGATTGTTTCCTTAAAGTAAAACAGAGCGCCACCCTAAAGGCCACTAAGAATGACGACAACGACAGAAACCTCAGCAATCCAGTCGAAAACCAGGCAAATGACACGAAAGGATGTTTTACCACAAAAGTCACAGGAGACATCTCACCTATTAAAAGATGCTCGATCTCATGTATGGTAAGAGGAGTGCAAAGTAAAACGGCATGGTCAATCCAGCTTCATTACACGGGCAGAGAACAAAACGCTGAGCAGACTGCGTTGGTAGGATTTGGGGTAGACTCTCACGTTCCCCTCAACAAACACAGCGCAGGCAGACGCATCTGCCCTGATCAGCGTCTACCGGAAAAGCACCCAGCTCCTGATTCACCCGTCTCCTTTCTGGACATCCATCCATGGCGATACCAGAACAGGTGTGAAAGTCTGCTAGATTATTTAACCCAACATTACTGATGATGAAAGATTGGAAATACCTTCCATTCTCACCCAGGCCCTCTATCGGGGACTCGAAAGTCTGATGAAGGAGCTCTGTGCAGGAGTGCTCTGGCCAGGCATTAAGAACACACAGAGACAAACCTACTGTTACCGAGTCAGTTCTGTCTCAGAGCCACCCTGTAGGACAAAGCAGAACTGCCCCTGTGGGTTCTAAAACTGTAACTCTTTCCAAGAGTAGAAAGCCTCACCTTTCTTCCAGAGAGAGGCTGGTGGTCTCGAACTGCTGACCTTACGGTTAGCAGGCCAATGCATGACCACTGGACCACCAGAGCTCCTAGAATTAACTATAGTCCTTTAAAGTAACAAGGAAGCTTATCTGCCCCTCTGGGGGAATGATCTCTAAGGGATGGTGTTCTCTCAAGAAAGCAACAAGGAACAAGAGCGGACAGAAGCAGCACGTCCTGTGAGGAGGGCAGGGGGAACACACTATACCGCACGTGTGGATGTTTCCGATGGCTACCCGAGAACCTGGCTCTGGGAAGGGAAGGAGGGACAGAGGGGAGAAGGAGGCTTTTCACGATACCCTTTTGTACCTTTTGAATTGCTAACCTTGTCGATGCATACAGTCTTTTTCCTATAGAATTACAAATTCTATATCAACTCTCAAATAAAAGAGAGAGGCCAGCAGTTGCATGTGGCTGTTTAGATAGGTGGTGGGGGGAGAAGGGGAAGAAAGGGGGAACCGATCGCAGTGATCGACATCATAGCAGAACAACAGAAAGGTGGGTGCAGGGAGACAGCGGACGTTTGTAAGGTATGAAAATAATAATCATTTATCATTTATCTAGGGGTCACGAGGGAGGGGGACAAGAGGAGCTGATACCAAGAGCTCAAGTAGAAAGAGAATGTTTTGAGAATGATGATGGCAACCTATGTACAAATGTGCTGGACACAATGGATGGATGGATGGATGGTGATAAGAGCTGTAAGAACCCCCAATATAATGATTTATTTATTTTGTTAAAAAAAAAGAAGAATTAAACAAAAATAAATGGCATGCATTTCAAAGCTCCGTTCCGTGGCTGCACAGCCACAGCCACAGGTGCTCGGTGGAGCTCACATGGAGTGCCACATGGAAGCGCTGAGGCCACTGGGAGGACAAAGCCTATGAAGAAGAAATGGACACTCGGTGGGGCAGCTCTTTTCCGGGTTGCTAGGGGTCAAACGCAACCCAATGGCACCTCACAAGCGTGCTCAAAATCTACCTGTGGCTAATGGCTCTTACAATGGATAGCACCTATCTAGAGCATGTTCAATTCTGGAGCAATTGTTCTTATTGAGGGGAGAGAAACTCGGGGGCTGTCATCAGGGCAGAACCCCCGCGATCTCTACCCATCAGTGATCTCTACCCATCAGCCCGGTGGCACCCTGCAGACTCAGTCCCACACTCAAAGGCCGAGGACACTTCCTACCCTGTGCCATGTCCCCACCCAAAGGTTAAACCAGGTAAAACTGTAGGAACTCAGTTTTCAAAGGTTAAGGTCCAGCAGATAAGAATCTGCTACTTTGGAACCATCCCCTCCTCCCCCACCCAACTCCAAAGGTGCCCTTATGCTCCTGTCTCCCCTGAGGCTCGGAGGGAGGGACTGATGAGAAAGTTCACTCTATTCTACTTTGCCCACAGCCCTGGCAACAGGTTCTCCCTGGAGGTCTTGTTGGGCTGGGCCCCACTTTATGTTTCTGGGGCAGTGTCTGGGGCAAAGACCACTGGGAAGCCAGGCTGGTTCTTTGGGTGGAGAACCAGAGAATGACAAAAATCCTGCTACACAGTTCCCTGGACAAGCGACACAGTGGAGGAAGGCCGGGCCGGAGGCAATAGGCTCCGGCTCTGTGGGACTGCTTACAACCAGAACGAGCTGCCGAAAACCCTCTAGCCAGTCTCCTGCTGGAGAAACGGGAGCCAAACCTTGGTCCTCCGTCCCTAAGGTGCTCTGTGTCCTCAGGCATCCTTGCTAGTCCTGACTCCGGAGACCCCAGCTGTGCAGGGTAGAGATGCTCCCCTGGGTGTTCAAGGGTTCAGGCTCAGGGGAGCCCAGAACACACTCTTAATGCAAACACCCACGGGGCCAGGAATGAGTGTGGAAACAGGCTCGTCATCAGCTGAGGTCCCCCTCAGAGGTACCGTGCTGGAGAGCCTTCATAAGGAAGGCACTCTTTTCCACATGACTGAGGAATGAAATTAGTTCTCCGTGTGTCAGTGCAGCTGCAGACGTCCTGAACTAGAATCTCAGTACCCCCAAACCTGCTCCCTTTGCTCGAGCCCTCCTGCCTTAAGGGAAAAGCCAGGAGATGAAAGAGGCTTTGGGGATGGTTGCTTGTTTTAAGGGGGGAAGCTGGGTCACAGTATTTGATAACTGTAGGAACAAAGCCGGTGTTAAGCAAAAGGCAGCTTCTCTTAACAACTGGCAGGTCTACAGCAGGACAAGAGAGCTGGCTCCCAGCACCAAGTCTAGGATTCAAAACCCTCAGTGAGCTCTGGGCTCCCACCTGATTTCTAGCCAGCCCCCATTCCCAAAGGAGAGCTCAGGAACCCAGGGAAACTTGCACCAAACAAAGAGGCCATATGGCGAAGCCGCATGCAGCATTTCCTTGCCGAGTGCAAAACAAAATTCAACAACCAAAAGACAGACAAGCCAAGAAAAAGAAAAAGCGGTCAAAGGTCCTGCAGCCACATTGCTCCAAAGAAGGTATTCCCGTGACCAGGAAGCCCACGAACAGGCCGGGAGCTCCAGGAGAAAAAGGCAAATCAAAACGAAATGAGATGCCGCTTCGTCTCCATGGCGATGGCGATTATCTGAAAAATGGAAAACAACCAGTGTTGGCGAGAACTGGGAGAAACTGGAAGCTTAGCGCACTGTTGGTGGGAATTGCAAGATGGCGCAGCTGTGAAGAGTTGGGTGTTTCCTGAAGAAGTTAAATGCTTAAAAAAAAAAATTAAATGCAGAGGTAAAATTAAAAAAACACTCACAGCCACCCTACAGGACAGGGTGGTACTGCCCCCGGGAGTTGTCAAGGCTGTAACTCTTTTCGGAAATAGAAAGCCCGTCTCGCCCAGAGCTACAGCATTGTTATGTTGGGTGCCATCGGTTGGTTCTGACCCACAGTTCTGACCCACAGTCCTGCGCCCTCCTCCACAATCATGCCCGGGCTCGAGCCCATTGTTGTAGCCACTGGGTCAGTCCATCTCGCTGAGGGGCTTCCTCTTTTTTGGTGGCCCTCCACTTTACCAAGCATGCTCTCCTTTTCCAGGGACAGGTCTCTCATGACAATATGTCCAAAGTCTGCAAGACAAAGTCTTTGCTAAAAGGACGAATTTGTCTTGGAAGAAGTAGGGCCAGAGTGCTCCTTAGAGGCAAGGAGGGCAAGAACTACGATATGACCAAGCACTTCTACTCCTGAATAAACCAGGGCAAGTTAGAAAGTATTGCTAAAAAATCATAAATGCTTCTACTAAACAAAACAAAAATGAAATTAAAATGTGAAGCAATTGTTTCTCGACAAATCCTCTGTGCTTCTAAAGGAGGTGTTTCTATCT
>NW_022103928.1:23501216-23508295 GCF_000313985.2 Echinops telfairi
CAAAACAGCTGAACAGAAAACATCGAAGGGCAGTTGGAGAAGACACAGTAAAGCATTATAATGCCACTTATGAAGATCTAGAGTTAGAAAACCCAAGGGGAAGAACACGCTCTGCCGTTTTCAAGCTGAAAGAAGACAAAATTCAAGTGTCAGGTCACGGTTCGCAGGGGCTGAGGGAGTGGAGGATGGATTAATGTTCTCCCGGGTGCAGGCTTTCTGTTTTGAGGAATGAAAAAGTTCTGGGAAAAAACGATGGTGGCACACGTTATGGAGATAATTTACATCACTGAATTGTAAACTTTAACATGTGTAATGCCAAATTCGAAAACATGTATTTTACTGTGCTTAAAAAAATGTCTTTTACTATACTTAATCATGACTATGATTAAAAAAAAAAGTGAGACAAGGTTTTCCATGGAACTTTATCCAGATAAATAAAAACTTATCAAAATCTGTTATTTAAAAAGACTATTGAATAAAGTTAGGCTATGCAACCCCACTGTAAGTCTTGAGCACAGAGTAGCGGCAGCTCGAGCATAAGGCTGCAGCATCACGGCGTCTTCCTAATGAGGTGGCTGCTCCAGAGGGCCCAACCGTAAGGACCACGGTGAGGCTGGCACAGGACCCAGCGGGTCTGCTTCTGTTGGAACCGTCTTGGCGGCACCTTAAAAGGAGGAACTTGGTGGTGTTGGGTTAGGTGCTTTGCTGCTAACCACAAGGTTGGACTTTCAAACCCACCAGCCACTCCTCAGGAGAAAGATGAGGCTGTCTGCTCCCATAAAGATTTATCATCTAAGGGGAGCCGATATCAAAGAGCTCAAGAAGAAAGAAAATGTTTTGAAACTGATGGTGGCAGCAATTGTACAATTATGCTTGATGTAATTAAATTATGGATTGTTATAATATCTGTGAGAGCTCCCAATAAAATGATGAAAACAAAAGCAAATATTTGCAGTCTTGGAAACTCTAAGGGGCAGTTCTACTCTGTCCTGTGGGGTCCTTGTGAGTCGAAAGTGGCTGAATGGCAGAATTATGAAAAGGACATTTTTACAAAATTATCTGGCAATGTCACTGATTTCTCCAGGGCTTCTCAAATCTTTGATTTTCAAATCTTCCCTCTGAAAGAGTCCTTTCCGTCTCCGCATCAATTGTTCCCAGGTTTCACATGGCCAGACTCAAGCAGCAACCCAACAGCACGTGCTTTGATTTCATGACATCCTACCTGCTTTGTAGGAGTTGCCCTTTTCATCAGGGCTTGTCTCAGAGTTATAAATTACCCTCTGCTCTGGGAGAGACTGGGGAGCAGAATGAGGATGCTTCGGGAGCCTGGCGGACACTGGGGTTGAAAACAGGAAGGGATGATGGAACGGGACCTGAGACCGTCCACTGATGAACACTGTCCGGTAAGGACTTGTGCGTTCTCTCGACAGTCTGGAAAGTGCTGGCAATCGGTTATCAGAGAGTCTGGTGATCTCACTCTCTCATGACTGAAACCTCAAAAAGCTTTCCTTTTCCCCATTCCTCCTACCCGGAAGATCTTCCTCTCCCTGCTCTCTCCTGTCAAAATCCTTCCAGCAGAGCTAGAGTGATGTCCTTCGGTGAACCTTCCCTGGCTCCCTGCTTGGTAGTCACCTCCACTTTATCCTCCATGAGTTAGGGTGACTGGAAGACAGTGTGAAAGGATGTACTGTAACCCTTAACCTCTCACTCACTGCCATCTAGACCATTCCAGCTCCTCGCGACCCTATCGGGTTTCAGAGACTGTAACTCTTGACAGACGTCAAAGGCCTCACCTTTCTTCTGCTGAGTGGCTGGTGGTTTCGAACTGCTGATCCTGAGTTCAGCAGTGCAACAAGTCAACAGAGCTCTTGTAATAATAATTGTATTTGGGAATGAGTTGGCTTTGTTAAGTTAACGAGTCCAGATCAGTATAGGGTGTGGTTTTTTAAAATCATTTTATTGGGGCTCATACAATTCTTATCACCATCCATCCATCCATTATGTCAAGCACATTTGTACGTTTGTTGCCATCATCATTCTCAAAACATTTGCTTTCTAATTGAGCCCTTAATATCAGCTCCTCATTTGACCCCCTCCCCCCCTCCCTCATGAACCCTGAATAATTCATAAATTATTATTATTTTAGGGTGTGTTTTAAGTAAATCCCTAACATATAAAAGGAGCGGAATAAGGAGGTAGTGATGGGGTAAATAGATGCCAAGACATATGGACAACCCCAAGGAAGCAGCAAACAGAAGCTCAAGAGCCCTTTTCCAGAGCTGACAAAACCAGAAAGCCTTCCCCTAGGCCAGCAGTTCTTAACCTGTAGGTCTTGACCGCTTTGGGGGTGGAACGAGCCTTTCACAAGGGTTGCCTGATTCATAACAGTAGCAAAACTACAGTGATGAAGTAGCAACAAAAATAATTTTATGGCTGGGGAGGTCACCCCAACATGAGGAACTGAACTAAAGGGTCGCGGTTTTAGGAAGGTTGAGAACCACTGCCCTAGGCCTAGAGCCAGCACTTGGAATTCAAGCTCCTAGCTCCTTAAACTGTGAAAGAACAAATCTCTGTTTGTTAAAACCATTTGCTTGTGGTATTTCTGTTATAACTGCCACTAGAAAACCAAGGCGATGTCCCAGGGTATTTGGGGTTCTCTCTCCTGGCACTTGTGAGTCAGGCCTTGGGTCACGGTGCTCATGAGAAGGCTGGTCATCCTCTCCACCAGGACGCAAGATCCTCAGAGACGCATCAGCACACATTGCTCAGGTCACCAAGAGTCTGAATCAAGCAGACTGTGCCTGGATTTCAAACTTGTACCCCAAAATTAACTCACACTAACTTTTTGGAAGCCCAAGAATAATAATGTTTACTTATAACGAAAGTGTTTTGAAAAAGCCAATGCTTTTCCAAAAACTACCTAGGAAAGCTTCCCCAGCGAGTTCTTCTCCACCATGACAAAGCTCCTGCTCGTTGCTCTCATCAATAAGGGCAAATTTGCAAGTCTCCCTAGGAAATCATCAGGCATTCACCTTATAGCCCTGATTTGGCTCTTTCTGAATTCTTTGCTTCCTAATCTTTTTTTTTTAATCGTTTTATTAGAGACTCATACAACTCTTATTACAATCCATCCATACATCAATTGTGTAAAGCACATTTGTACATTCATTGCCCTCATCCTTCTCAAAACACCCGCTCTCCATTGAAGCCCCTGCCATCAGGTCCTCTGCTTCCTAACCTTAAACAAATCCTCAAAGGGCACCCATTGGTCTTCAGGAAAGACTGCACTGACATGGTTATATTCCCGGGACTCTCCATCCTTTAAGCTGACGGCCATTGAACACATGCTGGCTCGTGGCGACCCCAGAGGACAGGGTAGAACTGCCCCTGTGGGTTTCTGAGACTGTACCTCTTTATGGGAGTAGAAAGCCCCGGCGGATGGTTTTGAACTGCTGACTTGAAATTAGCAGCCCAATGAAAAATCACTGCACAACCAGGGCTCCTTTGGTTGTTTAGGGACAGACTAAATGGCTGGTATCATCACTCACAAAAGTGTCTTGAACTTAATGGAATTTATGTTGAGAAATAGATCGTGTGTGTGTGTGTGTGTGTGTGTGTGTGTGTGTGTGTGTGTAAAATCTTGTAATTCCACGGACCTTTTGGAGACTTGAAATTGCAGTCTCGGCAGGCCCTGCTGTTGCATGCCTCCTGATCTTGGCACATCTGCCCCTAGCCCCAGACACTGCTTTCCTCTCCCTTGTCTGGTGAGCTTCAGCTCATGCTGCATGTCTTCGCTATTAAAACATTATTTCTGTCTGCAGATACTGCAGTTTTGCAGTTAGATGACTTGCGCCCAAAGGCAGCTCAGTCACTGAAGAGCTGGGTGGCCTTGGACACGTCACTGAATCTCAGGTGTGGAGATAAAATGAGATGAAGCCATGTTGGAAGCCATGGCCTACAGATATTACATGCTTTCTTGAGCACAGCTAAGAAGACTTGCCGGGCAACCCTGGCGGTTAGGTAGCCCTTCCACATCTCCATTGCCCTGAATGCTACTGTGCATAGGTCTGCTCAGATGCTGGAGTAACCTGTCAACAAGGCCTGTGATGCTGTCTTTATACATTTTGTCTAGTCCATAGCTCAGCTCCCAGACTTCACTTATCACACATGAAGCTTGACCCCTATCCTGGTTATATCACAAAGCAAACACCACTGCCCACAGATAAATACAGCTTCTGGAAAACCGCCCAAAGTACACTCTCTGACTAATTTAGGCAATGACTTACAGGAAGAAAAGAATTCCAACTTGCCTCAGCCCACATCTTCCCATATGGTACCCTTTTCTCCTGAATCAGCAGTTTGCACAGTGCTGTACCCCAGTATGCCACAGACACCCCAGGACATGCCAACCATGGACAACAACACCCTACCTGGCTTCTGGGACCTGAAAAACTAGAATATTATTGAGAGGTTGTCTATGGGTCTGATTAAGAGCTTCTTTCTTTCTTCCTTCAAATGTTATGCTTATTTACAAAGTTATATACCGTATATACCTGTGTAAAAGCCAAGTTTTCACCACATTTTTAATGCCATTTTTGTGGTAAAATTAGATGCCTCGTCTGATATCAGGTCGGCTTATACTTGAGTATATACGGTAGTTGTTATACCAAAATGAAACAGCAAATTCACCGGTATTTTTTCCTACCAGTATTTCTAGCCATATTGTTCTTATTTTATTCGATACTTATGAAGCCACTGGCTATAATGTATATAATATGCTATAAGATTTCTAAACTGATGTTTTCAACGTTGAAAATAGCCATAGAAAAGCATAAACTAACTCAACAATTTCTCTGTGTGCACGTTCGTGACCTCGGTTATATTCTTCCAGTTGTGTAACTGTTCTCGTTCTCCATGTCCAGCCGATTCCTCCTGCACTGGCATAAACTCACTGCCCCTTGAGGTCCCATTGAGGACTTCCAGTTACTCTGGTCAAGTTGATCCCTTCTACCCACACTCGTCACACTTGCTGGACAGTGAGGTTCCAAAAGACTGGGTCTTTAGGTAAAAGTGAGCCTGATGTGAAAATAGAGAATGACCGTATCAGATCACAAAATGGAAGATGAATACATCATTACAAGCCAAATGACATCATTACGTAACAAATAGCCAAACCACTGAGAATCACAGGCAAGTTGATACATGACTTTAACCATCATAGCTAGCCTCTCTCTCTCTCTCGCCTTGTGCCCCTAGTTTGTTACTGCTAGATGTATGTCATTCATATGCAAAACAGATCAATTTCTTACTACTGCTTTAGATGCAAAATATATAATGAGTGAGAAGTAGGTATAAAGAAGAGCACCATGCTCAAGGCAGACGCAAGCAAACTTTTATTGTGATTGAGCACAGGGTTCAGAGTAGGAATCTACTTACTAATTCATCTGTATTTTAGTTCACCGCATTGATTGCAGTCCCTGCAACGTACTAGCCTTCCTCCCACTTCCTTCCTGTGTTCCCCGTTTCCACTCCTCCATCTCCCCGGCCCCTTCCTGCCTCAGGAGCTTTGTTTCTGAGCAAATGCTGCCCTTTGGAACTACCTGTCTGAGGCCTTGTGCTGTCCATTGTTGCCAATCACCTAGAAGCCTACTGTTTGGCTGAAAGTTGTGTCACAGAGAAGCCACTAATTAAGCTAACTTAACATTTGGTTTAAAGAAGACTTCAGGGGACATTTTTTGGCGTAAGGTCCGGATTCCACGAGCATTTGCTTAGGAAAATACCGTGGCTGGGCACGTCAAGACAATTCCAACTCATGCGACACTGTGGACGATAACAGCATAGCTCCATAGGTCTTCTTGGCTGTCATCTTTACGGTGCAACCCACTAGGGCTCTGCCCATGGAGCCGCTGGGTGGGCTCAAACCACCAACCTTCAGGTGAGCAACAGAGTGCTTAGCCACTGTGCCACTAGGGCTCTTTGAGGGGACATGAGTGTTGCAAATAGGATGTTCTGATGATGGTTCTTAATCATGGCACTATTGATTTTGAGACTTGACCCCTACCGTGGGGGGCCTGTCCTGGACTCTCTAGGACATTTAGGGACACCCCTTGCCTCTATCCTCTAGATGCTAGCAGCTAACCCCATGGCCACCCCAACCCTAGCAAGTTGCAGAAACCAAAATGTCTCTAGCCTTTGGTGTGGGGTGGGGGTGGGGTACACGACAATGTTGTTCTTGCCCCAATTTGAGAACTCTTTCTAGAGGAAGCAAGCTTACCTAACTCCAACCGTTTACTTAGCAACACAGTGAGTCAATGAAAAAGCTTTTTTGCTACTCACCAAATGCTAACTAGAAACGGTCTTCTAGAAGTTTTTTTTTTTCCAGCTTCACTGCCGTGAAGGCACCTGTCCTCCACTCTGACTGCACATTCCATAGGGAGCTTTACAAAACCCTCATGATTCCCAGGTCCCACCCCTAGAGACTGCGATTCAGTTGGCCTGGGACCGAGAGCCAGCCAGGCAGGGGCATTTCTTAAGCGATCCCTCAGTGGTTCTGCCTTGCAACCAGGCAGAGAAGCACCGCCCAGGACATTTCATTTCATTGCACCCTCTCAGCTCATCCTTTTAATCTGCCTGTGTTAAAAGCCAGTTAGTCAGCCAGCCAAAACGAGGCTGCGGGGACTCATTAACCATCCCAGCCCCTGCACTCTCTTAATTCTTGCTTGCAGATGACATGCCAGTAAGAATGGAACTTCCTCCCATCGTCAAGCGGCTTTGCCACGCTTGTAGGACTTCCTGCAAACATGGAAATGCTCTCCATCTGCTCTATCTGATATATTGATGTGGCTGGCGAGTATGGCTGAAGAACTGAGAGGTGAATTCGATTTCATTGTAATTTAAATAGTCACATATGGCTAGTGACATCCATATTGGCAAAAAAAAAATGTTTATGCCCCCCACCACCCCAGGGCCTTCAAGGCAATTCCAACTCATAGTGAGCCGAAAGGAGGCCTGATGGCAGAGTGGGTTATGCACGGGGCTGCTAACCACAAGGCCTGGGGTTCTAAACCACCAGCTGATTT
>NW_022103928.1:23508802-23514487 GCF_000313985.2 Echinops telfairi
AATTTTTTTAAAAAGGGAACCGTAGGCCAAATAAGTTTGGGAACTTATGACCTATAGCTTGTGTGAGAAATATGCGGCCCAAAGGTCATACAAGGCCCAAGAAATCATCAAAACCAATTAACATCACACATCTCACTAAGAGAAGTAGTTCCAGCCATCGCATTAGAGCTGAGTTCACTAGATATTTGAGCAGGATGGCCCATGAATGATGCTATAAATATCCAAATGGTCCTTGGCAGAAAAAGGTCCCCCACCCCTGCCCTATGAAAAGGACAGAGTTAAACTGCTCACTCCCTAAGGTTTCCAAGGCTGTACAACTCTATGAGAGCAGATTGCCTCCTCTATCAGCCTTGGACCAGCCAGTCGGTTTGAACTGCAGTTCGCAGCTCAATGCTGAATCCACAAGTCCCACCATGGCTCCTCTTCAAAACATGAACTGGTGATTGTTGAGTGCTTACCATGAGCTGGGTGCTGGACTTTCTTTGACCACTGGACTTTCTTTGACTTTCAAGTCTGACCACTGCCTTCTAAAACTATTATGAGAAACAGACTCAAGAGAGGCTGGGTAACTAGTTCATGATCACATAGCTAGCAGGTAGTCTCAGCAGGTAAGTTGGGGCCAGGAGAGAAATCAGAAGAGTGTTCCGAAACAGGGACCTGCGCTGCCCTAAAGGATACATGAGAGTTAGTCATTGGAGATTCCAGGAAAGGCAGTTCCAGAGGAAGGAAACAGCCTTAGCAAAAGCAGCCATGGGAAGAGCCAGGGATGTGGTGTTCAGCAAAGCGGGGAGTTAGAAGGAGTAGCCAGGATACAGGAGAGGGGGACTGGGCCTCTGGGAGGGGTCTCTGCTTAGGGGATTGGGACAGAGAGGCCGGCCCAGGAAGTAACTAACACCATTTGAGGACTTGTTTTGCATCCTCGACTTGGTACTTTTTAGCTGCCTGGTCTGGATCAAGCCCCTCTCTCTAGGGCTAAGTTTCATTGAAGAAGGTATACCAAGGACCCCTTGCCAGCCCAAGAACCTAATTGAGAAAAACACCCAGTGGTGCTGGGAACATCCGTTATGTTCCTTCTGATTTCTTATATTGTGAGTTACAATTGTGTAGGAAGTCTAGTGGTCCAGAGTAGGGCCTGTGGAGTCACCTTTCTTGGGGGGAGAGGGACACCTCTGAAGCTTCACACTCTTCCTTAGAGAAATGGTCCGAGAAGCATTACCACACAGGCATGTTGGGAGGAGGATGGCATGCGATGTTCTTCAAGTGCTTAGCACACCAGCCCGGCGCCTATTGCTTGCATAGTCCATCTCAGCTTCAATTGTTAAACTATTTTTAACCCAAAACGGAGCGAAGTGCACCTCTGGGGATCTCTGAGCTGGAGAGGGGTGAGGCAAAATGCTGGCTTTCGAGTACCCTGCTCCTGTTTCCTCCTCTTAGTCATCCAGGGGCACGAAAGGGGCTCAGAATGCATATTCCTGGAGCACAGTCTTGGGCTCTGTGGCATCCTTCACCATCCGCCCCCCTCCCCTTCCCCGCTTCCTCCCTCTGTCAATGAGCCTCCCCCACTGGTCTGCGGGCTCGTGGGCACGAGTCTCGCACGTGCTCTGCCCTGCAGCCCAGCATTACACAATCAGCAGCCTGGAAGCGCGGGCCGGCGTAGGCAGGGATGCCCAGGTTGCGGGGCGGCACCCGGCTGTCAGTGGTTAGACCAGCATCCCGACTCTGGGAGGGCAGAGGGAAGGGCACAGAACGAGGGGATACAGGGAGGTTAGGGAGAGGGCCACCCCCCCACCCCCCCAAAAGGCTGCCGGGGACAGGCAATGTTGACTCAGAGAGGTCTCAGGGTGTGTAGATGTCTGGGATGGGATGGGGGCGGATGACCTGGGAAGTGACGTCCGCTGGGAAAGCGAGGGGTAAGTCATTCCCCAGAAAGTGGGGGGTGGGGGGTGGGTGGGTACAGAACCCCCCCCCTACACACACACACACACCCCGCGCTGGCACTGAGGGCTGGGAGCATATAGGAGCTAGTGCTGGCACTGCGTAAAGGAAGGTAGGTGCAGGTCCCAGACCCATCCTCACCCTGCCCCCGGGTTTGGGATGTCGAGCAGCCGGGACCTGGGAAGTGCAGAGAAAGGAGGGCAAAGCCACCTACATCCACTCAAGGCTCCAGGAGAGAGCACGCCGGCTCTGGAGCCAAGTGGGGTGATGGAGTAGAAAGAGAGGCTCAGGTCTCAGACCCACCTACACCCCCCCCCCTCCGCTGCTCCCGGGTGTGTGTGTGTGTGTGTGTGTGTGTGTGTGTGGGTGAGGCAGCTCTGCCTCCCGAGGTCGTGGGGGGCGCGGGGGGGGGGCTAAGTCACGGGGCCATTGTGGGCGCCCCCGCATTTGGGCTCCCTAAGTGCACACCGCGCGCCCGTCCGCGCTCACCTGAACGGACTCCGCCACCTGGATGCCCCCGAACCCAGCGCCCAGTGCCCACCGGGCAGCTCCCGTCCGGCCGCAGCGCTCCAGCCCGCGCCGCTCTCCACCCGGGCGCCGGCTCGACTCAGCGCCTTAAAGGCGCGGCTCACACGCTCTGCGTCCTCCGACGGAAAAGCTGTCCGAGCCCCCTGCTCCCCGCGCGAACCCGCTCAGGGTCAGGGTAGTAGCCCGCACACCCTGACTCCCGCGGCCTGTGGCGAGGCGCCCCTCTCCGAGCGCGAGCACCTGCAGTGCTGCGGGCGCAGCGCCGGGCCGGTAGAACCACCTCCCGCGGCCCTGCGCCACCGAACCCGGCGTGCGTCTGGCGGGGCTCGCGGAGTGGAACCCAGAGCCACTGGGCGACCGCGCGAGGCCGGAAGTCATCGGGCCTGGCTTCCCTTGCTGAGCACCTACTGTGTGCCTGGCTGGCACTGCTGATGGTTGCAGACCCCAAAGTGACCCAGACAGGATCGCTGCCCACAAAGAGCTTGTGGGAGCGACACGGGTTCCTCGGGCAGCAGACAGCTCCCTAACCAGCAGCTTTCGGAGCGGCACGGCCTCACTTGGCGGTGGCTCCCTTACTCCAAGAAGAAATGCAGGCTGGGGAGGTCAGGGGCTTGCCTGGTACTCCGCCTCTAGGGTCAGAACTGGACGCCAAGCCAGGATCGACCCACACCAAAACTCCAAACCATCACTCGTCGGACAGTTCGTCAGACTGGTAGCTTGCATGTATGTTGCTGGCATCCTGGGAGCGATGCCACTGCTATTTCAAATTGGTAGCAGGGTCACCCGCGGTGGACAGATTTCAACGGAGCTTTGAGTCTTAAGATTGTCGGATGTAAACAGACTTTCCCCTACCTTTGTCTCCCCCAAAGATATGCCAAACCTTAGAGGCTGTTTGCCAGCACTTGGTGGGAGGTCAGATGCTTAGAGATATTCTCCCCGAAGGCATTCAGCCATCAGAATACTGTCAGGCCCACTGTAGGTGGGGCTCAGACCCTACTGATAAGGATAGTCATTGTTTCCATGGAGAGCCAGAGAACAGGTCAAACCTGCTCAGTGACAGCCAGAGTTTGACTGCCATCCTGACTCTAAGATCTGCCCATCTTGTCACATGTGTATCCCCAATCCCTCCCCTTCCTATTGCATGTATACCCCTAGATCTCCCCCCTCTCATTACTGTATCACTTATAGAACAACCCCTTCCTGTGACGTATGTCTTTACCTATAATTAGGGTACTTTACACGCCCCCAAAAGATATATAAGCCTTGGTTAGAAATAAAGAGCTTTCTCTCCCAGTCCTCTCTCCCCCGTCCTCTCTCTCCTGCAATTCCCACCATCCACATCCCCACGTGGACCACCAAGTGGGGCTGAGATGAGCATGCTACCATGAAATGTTTGACTCCTTTATTTCATTCTCTCTTTTCTCCTTCTTATTCTCTATGAATTTACTATAATCTTTACATATTATCACTGTACAATTGTGCCTGCTGGCCCTGTGATGATTTGTTAGGGGCTGGTTCCCCTGACATAAGATAGACTTGGAAGGAGGACTATATTGCCCACTTCCAAGGGAATAGCCAACATTGTCAAATAACACAGTGCCAGCAATGAGCTCCTCCCGTTGAAAAGCACTCAACACTTGACTGGAGAAGAGCAGCCTCAAAGCGGAGTCCTTTTGTTTTGTTTTGAACAATCATTTTATTGGGGGCTCTTACAGTTCTTCTAACATCCCATGCATCCATTGTATCAAGCATATTTGTACATATGTTGCCATCATCATTTTCTAAACATGTCCTTTCTATTTGATCCCTTGGTATCAGCTTGGAGTCCGGTTTAATGATGGAGATGGAGCAAAACTTTGGGGTCCTTCTTCTGCTGAGGTGGCCAAACTCAAAATGAGAAGAAACATCTGTAAGCATTCATTAGTAATCAGTGTATGGGATGTACGAAATATGAATCTAGGAAAATTGCTATGAGTTGCTGTGAGTCAGTGTTGACTCGATGGCAGTGAGAGGTATAATTAAAGCTTGGTGGCTCTGTGAGTTGCACATGGGCTGCTAGCCTGGAGGTCTGAGGTTCAAACCCACCATCCTCTTCGTGCAGGAAAGATGAGGCTGAATAATGCTCCTATATAGATTTAGAGTCCCAGAAACCTTAGGTAATATCATTTTGAATTGGCATCAAGTCTATGGCAATGGTTTTGGGGGGGTTTTGTTTAGGGGGGAAAATGGGGAGATGGCTGATAGAGTAAAATGGTAGAGCTGTAGGAAATAGTTTGGTGATTCCTCGAAGAATTACCATATGGTCCCATTACTTCCACTTGTAGGTATATGTCCCAAAGGATTAAAACAAGCAACAGTAACCAGATACATATACACCAACACTCACTGCAGCATGAGTCATGATGGCCAAAAGTGTCTATCAGCAGATAAACGGATAAACGAAGTGTGGTGTGGTAGAATGATACGAGCGCATTCTATTCATTTTGCTGCATTGTACTTTGCAGACTTTGCATTGCACTTTTATTTCTCTGGTTTGTTTTTAAGTAATAAGAGGTTTATTACTTAATAAACCTGTATTACTTAAGGCCACCCTGTATCAAGCAAGTGTATTGGTACTGTAGTATTAAATTAAAAGTGTCAAAGAGGGAGGTGGGGGACCAGCCCCCACCGCTAGTACTCTCTACTAGTTCAGTAAGTACAATTTCTGGGTTCAGTAATGCACAATTGTACGGTTGAGATATATAAGTATTATATTAAAGTCATCGAGAGCATGAGAGCTATAAAGTCATCATGAGCATGAGAGATATTACAATAAAACAGTTAGATACATTACATGGTAGCATTGCTCACCTCAGCCCAGCTTGGCTGTACACGTGGAGAGAGGGGGAAGGGAAGGAGGGTAAGGGAACAGGGAGAAGGGGAAGAGAGGGGAGCCAGAGAGTCAGAGAGGTCCGAGGAGTCCGAGTGCTCTATATTGCTGACCCATGCCTATATGCCTTTTGGGGGCATGCCAGCCCACTAATTACAGGTAGAGACATACATCACAGGAAGGGGCTGCACTATAGGTTACACAGTAATGAGAGGGTGGTCTAGGGGCATACATGCAATAGGAAGAGGGGGGACAGCGGGTTTGGCCTGGCCCTGGCCCAACTGATAGAGACCATTATCAGTAGGATGCAAACTCCGCCCACAGGAGCCTGTCCATTGTCCCCAGCAGCAGGG
>NW_022103928.1:23514587-23534742 GCF_000313985.2 Echinops telfairi
GGCCCTGGCCCAACTGATAGAGACCATTATCAGTAGGATGCAAACTCCGCCCACAGGAGCCTGTCCATTGTCCCCAGCAGCAGGGAGCAGGCCCACCCGTGGTGGGATGAGACAGCAGTCTGGCAGCAAGGATCTGACTTCCCCTCACATGGTACCATTTTGCCAACAGCATCAGCTCCCTTGATATCTCTGTGTCACATTTTGGTAATTACCACAACATTTTGAAAATTTTCACAATGCTATTGCATGTTTAACAAACTGTAGTATAATATAAACATAACTTTTACATGCACTGGGAAACCACAAAATGTATGCAACTTGCCTTTTGCGGTACTTGTGTTATTGCAGAGGTTCTTCAATATCTTCAGGGTGTGCCCACATGGCTTTTCTGGTTATGGTGTTGTAACTCTCACCAAATGACTAAGTAGGACTATGCAAATAAGGTGCTTTTTGCCCACTGAGAGGATTAGATAGTGTGATAGTTAAATTTGTGTCAACATGGCAGGGCAAGGATTCTCAGTGGTTTGGCAGTTGAGACCTAGCAATCCCTCATGATGAGATCTCCCCAAAAGCATGGCCTGCTTCCAATATAAATAGGAGCTGTAGACAATCTGGATTGCTGCAGGCTGGGTCCAGACTCATGTCGTTTCAGGAGCTGATGAACCTAAGATCAGCCGGAAGATGACAGGTTGCGGAGGCAAATGAATCCAAATTCACGGGGTTAGACTGCAGGGTCTAGACTCCCAGGGTCAGGAGGCAATATGACAGGTCCAAAGACCTGGAGGTCGTTAGGAGTCACAGCCTCAGATGCAGGCTCCAGACCCAGCAAAAAGCAAGCAAGTTTCTCCCACAGCATCCACTGACATCGGAAGCATGCCACATGAGGAAACTTCCTTTTAGTTGATTAGATCAGGACCGTGAGCCAAGTAAGATTATTGCATCCCACTCGAATCTTCTTCCACCTGGTTGGCTACACTTCCAAGGGATTGGCTGTGCCCATTATGGAGGTAGCTACACTGCCGAAACACTGAGAATCCTGGCCCGTCACATCTGCTACTAGTGCAAATAAGGTAGAGGTGAGACCACAAGAATACGATGTATGAAACCTTAATGAGGGAAATGGTCAGTTGTGCCATCCTAGTAGACTTAAAATGAGCCATCCCAGAGGCGAACAGAGGGACTCCATTATGCCGGATAAGGAAGCGCTAGGGGTAGAGCTGTCATGGGCTGAGAAGACCGTCCGAGGAGCTGGAACAGTGGAGACAGTGAGAGATGCCCAGAAGCAGTGTCCAAGAAATGGCAGCAGCAGAGCCCACGGAATCAGGAGACAGTGTAATGAGCAAGAAAGCTGAGTGCTTTAGGGTCAGAGGCTTGCTGGTGGAATGTGGTACCTCTAAGCTCTTTATAGTAAAACTCAAAAGCTTCTTAACACTTGCCCAAGATAAGCTCCTATCAGGACATTTAAGCAGACTGAGGGAGTCTGTCTTAACATCATAATGGAATGCAGCTTTGTAAATGCCCTCAGAGCAATTCTTATTTAAACTACCCCCTCCCTTTATCAAGAGATGCTGTAAGTCTTTCTCTCAGGGACAGGAGTGTCCATTCCCCACCCATCCCCCCCGCTAGGAGGGCAAGCTACCATAGAGAGGAAATCCAGGGATGGGGTCATAAAACAAGGCACCTGAAACTTTACCTAAGTATACTTTTGTTTTCCTTCTGTCAATACCACTTAGTGATATAGGTATTTTAACTTGCTTTTTCTCCTGCTTTTTCTCCCTAAATGATAGGAGAGGCTTGGCCAAGGAAGAGGGGGCTGAAGTCTGGAGAGAGAGTTCCCTTTGAACCTTCCCACTGCAGCCCGGGGACTAGCCTGACATAAAAAAATAAAGACTTCAATAATTCTAATTGGACATTGTAGTGGTCTTCTTTAATCTGAACCCCCAACAAGGGGCCAAAAGAGGCCTGTCTTCTGGCACATTTGAAAAGAGGCTGCCCTGATGAAAAATCTGTGCCTTGAACCATTCCTAGGAGCTCTGATGGCATCGTGATTACGGATTGGGCAGCTAACTGCAAGGCTAGCGGTTCAAAACCACCAGCCACTCCTAGGGAGAATGACAGGACTTTCTCCTTTCGTTAGGAGTCACAGCCTCAGAACCCCACCGGAGCAGTTTTATCCTATCCTATAGGGTCGCTATGAGTTGGCATCCATTCGATGCCACTGAGGTTGGCTCTTTTTTTAGGTTGAATCATTCCTCACCTTGAATTGCAGCCTGTTACTTCACTCATAAATCCCAGAACCATGAGTCTTGGGAGTTCTGTGTGGCCATTGCCGTGAATTATTGAGCCGAGAGGAGAGAGTGCTTACAGCTGGTGTCAGAACTGGTAAAAAGTTGACGAGAGCAGGCGTGTCTGATCTCTGCCTCACAGGAATCAGCCTTGGGCTGCTGATCTTGATTCGCCACTCTGAAGTTAGAGGTGGTCAGGGGCCATTTCTGCAGCGGGATGTGCACACAATGGATTACTACTCAGCCACGAAGAGAGGTGACCCTTTAGTACATTCTATGGCAACCATGAACCTGGGAAATACTATGCTAGGTGAAGTAAGCCAGACATCACAGGAACATACTGTATGATCCAACTGCTATGAAATCTCAAGGATAGACACTGTACAGACACAGGAAGCAGGGCAGTGGTTACCAGGAGCTGGGGAAGGAAGATAGATCTTAATAATTAATGGGTACAGCCTTGTTACTTGGGATGATTAAAAAATTTTGGACGCAAATAGTGGTGATGGTCGTACAATAGATAGTGAGTATAACGAATGTCATAGAATTGTACACTTCTAATCGATGAGTGTGAGAATGCAGAAAATGTCCTCACACTGATTGTGGCGATGATTGTACAACTTCTTTTGATATGACTGAACTGTTGGATTCTGTGATGCATGAATTATATTCCAATAAAATGGTTGAAAAATAATTAAAAAATCAAATCTTTATGTCATGTATATTTTGCCACAATAGTTAAAAAAAAATTAGAAAAGAGTAGCAGGGCTGGTGGAAGAGGAATAAAAACTATTGTCTGAAATGGGTGCATAGCAAATGTGGTGAAAAGAGCAGATGGTGCCTAGCTATAAAAAGTTATAGCTCTGGGGTCTTACAAACTTGTTAACAAGGTTAAACAAGTGGCCATCTAGCAGGGAAGCAAATAAGCCCCCATGGAAGAAGCACACCAACCTGTGTGATCATGAGGTGTAGACAGGATCAGGTATCAGGTATCAAAAGATCCCAAACAAACAACTATATCGATGCAAATGCCCATCTGTAAACAATTGAATATCTCCCCACAGAAGGGTTGTAAGGAAGGGATGATTCAACCAAGGTGTAGTACAGCACCAATGAATCACACATCATTCCTCTGGTTCCTGAATGCTTCCTCCCCCCACTCCCCCACTACCATGACCCAGTTCTACCTTACAAATTTAGCTAGACAGGAGAGCGCACATTGGTACAGATAAGAGCTCTCAATACATGGAATTCAGGTCAGATAAACCTCAGGAACAATAGTGGGAGTAGCAATATCATGAAGGGAGGGAGTTGGTCGGGGACGGGGCAAGGGAGAAAGGGGGAACCTATCACAAGGTTGGATATATAGCCCCCCCAAGGGGATAAATAACAGGAATGTGGGTGAAGGGAGACAATGGACAGTGTAAGATATGAAATAATAACAATATAAAATTGATCAAGGACTCACAAGGGAGGGAGGGCAGGGGAGAAGAGGTAAAAAGAGGAGCTGATACCAAGGGCTCAAGTAGAAAATGTTTTGGAAATGATGATGGCAACATATGTATAAATATGCTTGATATAATTGATGTATGGAGTGTTATAAAAGCTATAAGAGCCCCAAATAAAATGGTTTTTAAAAACAAATATATGGATTACAAAAAAAAACCCAAACCCTAAACTACTGTCTGTTAAGTTGAAATGAAAATTTCTAACTAGCTTAACTGCCACCCAAAGTCTTTAGCATCTGACCTTTATTTGTCACAATGGCTTCATCCACCACCACCTCCCTGCAGCCCCCAAGACTATCCAGGGAAACTCCCACCTGGGCCTTTGTCTGCCCAGTCTGCTCTTGCTAGCAAGGACTCTTCTCTCTTCCTTGACCTACCATTCTGTTAGGTTTCGTGCATCTCAGAAGTCATTTCCTCTTAGAATCAGTGAAACGACTTCTTGGAAGGCTTCAACCTTGACATGGCCAAACTTTCCCTGGTCCATTTACAAAAATGTGTCTTTTAAAACACTGCTTAACATTTCGTTTGTTGGCTTGTTTTTAAATATTCCCTCTAAAGCCTTCCATCCCAAACCCATTGTCATCATGGTGATCCCCACTCACTACTACCCACAGCGTTTCCAAGGCTGCCCTCCCACCCCATCTCTCTATGGAGCGCTAGTCCATTCTAGTAACTGATCTTCCGGTCAACAGTTCTTGACCTCTACCCTATCACGGACCTTCCCAAAACCGTCACAATGGGTCTCAATGGGTCTCCAAGGGTCTGGAGGGTCTATGTCCAGGGAGGTTATTATTATTTTATCTAGGGAGTTTTATATTTAGATGAACCGTATTAAGTCCCGGCTGGCAGACATATTCTCGGTGACTCTTCGCAGCCCTGCTGACTGACAGAGAGAAGCCGTAATGAGCCCCAGATTCACAGTGGTGCCAAGAAGCTAGGAGGAAGTAAGTCCCATCCTGGGGCATCAGTGGCAGGCCAGGGAAGAGCCTCAGGGGGCACCCATGTGCTTAATGGCACCTCAGTCATCTCAAATAGAAATGCCTTTTCAATCAGCTGATGGGTTTCAGCCCAGCATTAGGAAAGAATTTTGAAACCCTTCCTCTGCCAAGTGGAGCCGCAGAACGCCCCCCACCCCCACCCCCCGCCCCGCGTGCTCCTGCCACACAGTCTGACTCACTAGCCAGAGCTGAGGGGGGCTGGCCATTGCCACCACTTAATGAGCCCTTATTACCTGCCAGGCACTGCATCTCCTTACTAAGTCTTCACTAACCACCTTACAGGTGGGCACACAGAGGGCTTAACTGCCTCACTCTCTCAGGATGGTGGGACCGTCAGTCAAAGGTCTCACCGCTTTCATTGAGTCAATCATCAGACATTGGGAAGCACCCACTACCAGCCAGAGCCTCTGAGTGAACAAAGGCCCTTCTTGCCCTTTAGGACGGAGAGTCTAATGAAAATAAGGAAATCCCAGGGAATGATTTTATCAGGAACTCACATGCAAAGGAAAATGGAACCATGAGTAATGTGAAATGCATGTGGAGAAGTCTGTAGGAGAAGAATAATGAACACAGATCATCATACGTGCAGAGGTGCCAGCGGGCCAGCATCTCTGACTTCCCAGCCATTTGCATGAGCCATTCATTCTCCAGGCGTTTCTGTGTGGCAGCTCAGAGCCTACTACTGAGCTCTCTGTCCAATATGCAACTGAGATGCCACACCTCATATCAGCTTCCTCAGGCAAAACTCATTACTCCCTCATCCACATCCCCTTAGCACATGATCATGATAAAGATGCTCATGTAGGTGGCTCTCAAGGCCACTGAATTGCAAATGTCTTCTTTACCTCCATCTCTCCCAGGGCCCAGCAAGGGAGTGGCATTGAGCAGCAAACAGTTATTAGACCCACATGTTGAACTTTTCCTATTGCCTTGCCTGATGCTCAGTGTTTATATGCATGAAATCCTTGCATCCTCCCTCAAGACCCATTTTACAGATGAGGAAATTGAGGCCAGCCAGCTAAATATCACAATACAGACCGTCGGTATGGCTTAAACTTAATGCAAAGAAAACCAACATCCTCACAAACATCACGATAAACGATTGAAGTTGTCAAGAATTCCGTCTTGCTTGAATCTACAATCAATGTTCATGGAAGCAGCAGTAAAGCGATTACATGACTCTGTATCCGGTAAATCCACTGCACAAGATCTCATTAGTGTTGAAAAACAAGGACGTTCCCTTGCAGACTAAGGTACACCTGACCAAGCCATGGTATTGTTTCCAGCAGCCTCAGATGCATGTGAAAGTCGGATACCGAGTGAGGAAAACCAAAGAAGAATCCATGTGTTTGAATTAGGGTCCCGGTGAAGAATATTGAAAGTACATGGGCTGCCAAAAGAACTAATAAATCTGTCTTGGAAGAAATACAGCCAGAATGCTCCTTAGACGTGAGGGTGGTGAGATTTCACATACTTTGGTCAGGTTCTCTGGAGAGACCAGTCCCTGGAAAAGGACATCCTGCTTGGTAAAGTAGAAAAGGAGGGAAAGGAGGAAGACCATCAAGGAGATGGATTGACACAGTGGCTGCAACCGCAGCCTCAACGATGTCTTGTTCTGTAGGCTGTTAATGAGGTGGGACCACTTGGCGGCACCTAACAACAAGGTTGCACAGCTATTAGGTGTTACTGCCAAATGCAAAACAAGTTGTGTCTATCAGAACACAACTGTTCTATCCAGTATGTTCAGTGGCACGGTGGTTTAGGTGTTGGGTTGCAAATCACAAGGTCAATAGTTCAAACCCACCAGTTACTCTGGGGGAGAAAGATGAGGCTATCTGATTCTGTAAAGACTCACAGTCTTAGAAACTTTATATAGAGTTGCTAGGAGCCCAAATTAGTAGCAGTGGGCTTGGTTTTTTGGTACCTACTACACTATCAGCTGCCATAACCAGGAGTAGAATTAAAAGATAAAATATGATAAGGGTTCACCTTAAAAGAACTTGTATCCAGAAATACAATATGAAATATTAATACTTTTAGGCAAAAATATCTGCTTATCAAATGACTTAAAATGTTGCTTATTCATTTATTTGTAAGTTAAATATTTTTTGAACACCTATTTACATACAGGACCCAAGTATGAAAGATATGCTTTAACTCCTTCCTTCAAGGAGTGTAGTTTAAATTACAGGACGATTTTTTGTTCTTTGATGCCTGATCCCTGATCCCTTTGACACCTTGTGATCACACAGGCTGGTGTACTTCTTCCATGTGGGCTTTGTTGCTTCTGAGCTAGGTGTCCAAGGGATCAGGGATCAGGCATCAAAGAACAAAAAACCATATCATTGTGAATGAGGGGGAGTGTGATTGGGGACCCAAAGCCCATCTGTAGGCAACTGGACATCCCCTTACAGAAGGGTTGCGGGGTAGAGACGAATCAGTCAGGGTGCAGTGTAGCAACAATGAAACATACAACTTCCCTCTAGTTCCTAAATGCTTCCTCGCCACTCCCACTATCATGATTCCAATTCTACTTTACAAATCTGGCTAGACCAGATGTGTTTGTCTGGGTACATTAGAGAAACAAATCCACAGAAACTCATGTATAAGAGAGAGTTTTATATAAATGTAAAGTGCACATCAAGAAAACATCCCAACCCAGTGCCTCCCAAACCCACAAGTCCAATATTAACCCATATGTCCCATACCAATCCACAAAGTCCTCCTCCATCTCAGAAAACACACACTATGATGCCAACTGCAGGAGGAAAGCCAAATCAGTGAACGCGTAAGCATCTCAGCGCTGGCAGGGGTCTCCACAAGGCTGCTCCAGCATCCAGGGTTGCATCAGGGTAGGTCCATGCGGCTTCTCCTTGGGGATGTCTTGCAGGAAATGAGCCTTGCCAGCTGAAGCAGGGAACTGGCTAAAGCAGCTGCACCCTGGTCTGACCATCACAAAGCAAGAGACCCAAGAACTCTAGAGGCGAGGCTCACCAAGCCATCTATCTCTCTGCCCTTCAATTAACCCCACATGTGTTTATCGGCCCAGTTGGCCCAATAAACTAACTACCTCATCAGATGATGTACACTGGTGTGGTTTCCCAAGTTGTCTCCCCCACATATACGCCAAACTTAGCTGCTTGCTACACATGGCAAATGACTACACTTGGAAGCCAACAGAAGTAGGTCAGGGGTTATTCTCCCTTACGGTTATCAGCCATCTAGAGCAAGCAGACACCACTGTTTTTCCCACAAGTAGGGCCCACTCCCTTCTGATAAGGATAGTAGTGGATTGTTTCCCTGTGGGAGAGCCCAGGGAGGTCAAGCCCATGCAAGGGGGACCAAGGTTAGACTGCCATATTGCGTCTAGGGTCTGCCCCTCTTGTCACATGTATACCTCTAGTTCCTCAACTTCCTGTCATGTGTACACCCCTAGCTCATCCCCTTCCTGTCACGCTTATGCCTATTGTACATCCCCTTCCTATGATGTGTAAACCTATTGTACTGCCCCTTCCTGTGACGTACGGTTACCTGTAATCACGCCCCCCTAAGTAGTTATAACCCTTGGCTAGCAATAAATGGGGTCTCCGCCCCACCTCACCTCATTCTCCTGCTGTGCGCGGACCTGGCTGGTAAGATCATGGCCGTCCAGGAGGTGAGCATGCTACCATTAAATGTGTCTGACTCCATTATTTCAATCTCTCTTCTATCTCTCATGCTCTCTAGGACTTTATTATAATCTTTATATACTTAACCGTACAATTGCGCTTACTGAACCTGTGATTAGTTGTGGGGGCTGGCCTTCCCCTCACCCCCCCCCCCCACACACACACAGTGGTAGAGATAGGAACTGGAAACACAGGGAATCCAGGACAGATGAACCCCTCAGGACCAGTGGTGAGAGTGTCAATACCTGGAGGGTGGAGGGAAGGTGGGGTGGAAAGGAGGAACCAATTACAAGGATCTATATATAACCTCCTCCCTGGGGGATGGACAATAGAAAAGTGGGTGAAGGGAGACGTCAGACAGTGTAAGATATGACAAAATAATAGTAATTTATAAATTATCGAGGGTTCATGAGGGAATGGGGAAGGAGGGAAAAAATGAGGCACTGATACCAAGGGTTCAAGTAGAAATCAAATTGTTTTGAGAATGATGATGGCAACAAATGTACAAATGTGCTTGACACAATGGATGTATATATGGATTGTGCTAAGAGGTGTAAGAGCCCCCAATAAAATGATTTGTTAAAAAGAAGTTAAAATCTTACTATTTTTTTAAAATTACAGGATGCGAATATCAATGCAAGAGTTAAGATATATCACTAGGCAATAAGTCAATGTGTTAGGTAGCCAGGATAAGTATACAGGGGGGTGGTCCCTCCCATGCCTGCACAGGCCCCCACAAAGGAGGTTGCATAGAAATCAGGCACGCATTAGCCACTCATAAAGACTTTAACTGGACATGCTCTAATTCAGCCCTTCCCCTCCCCAAGTCAGATGGGCATTAAACCTGGGTGGCCCAAACTAGGCCCAGGCTCATGAGCCCACCCAACGGGTCGACCAATACCTTCCACCATGCCTCCCCAGCCAGACCTTTAAAATACCCTGGCAGCGGGAGGACCCATATCTGGGACTGCGGCTCCGGTCAGTGGCACTTGGGAGAGGATTCTCTCCTCTCTTTTACCCTGCTCCCGTGCCCACTCGACCGTGCGCAGTCTCTTTCTGGCCTCAGTTCACCACATATGGGTGTGCAGTCTCACGAGGTTGCCCGTATTCAGTGGTGAGCCCTAGCAGGGCTTCCATGTGTACTCCTTTGAGACTGTAAAACCTGAAACTTCTCTTGTCCTTTATAAAAATCCACTTGGATTACAAACCAGGCTTCGGCATGAATGCTTTCTCGTGCAAAGCCAAACACCAGAGTATTACCAACTCGAAAAGACCTATCATTTGTGGTACCGTGACTCGGAGCTAACTTCTGGACCACACTAAGATCCACCCAGGAATGGGCACACAGTTCTCTGCCTCATGGACTCTTTCAGTGCCTCGAGACTTTCAACTCACCACCCTTGAGAGACTGGGAAAACTGGGTGGCTCATAAACTGCCAAACTGCAAGACACCGGCTGCTGTAGGAGGGGAGATGGGACCTTTAGACCCCAGACAGAGCTGTGGATGCCCCAGAACCATGCCCCAAGGGCCATGCTAATGCATGGCGGGAGACCCTTTCCCTTCCCCCTGGTGTGTCTGCCTTGCTGTCCTCTCCTGTGTATCCTGCTTCTATGTTGGGCTGTGTGTCCTCCTGTCTGCTCTTCTGTTGCCTCACCGGCTTCCCCCAGCCTCGCCTCCTGAGATGCAAGGGAAACACTGCAGCCTGCAGAGTTTCAGGGGTCCGCCCTGCCAGTAAGGCAACCCTGTGGGTCCCTGCAGGATCTGGGTTCCCATTGCCTGTGCTCCACCGACTCGGCTTGGCAACACTCGGTAGCTGCCATGTACCTTGCAGGGTAGTCCACCACAGGGTTCTCCCCTCCCCAACAAGATGGTGCCACCCAGGGTCCCCTCCCCTGCCATTTTTGCTGTAGGACAGCTGAGCACGTGACCCTGAACAAGAAGGTGTCCAGTGCTCACCATGTGGTGGTGGGAGTACGTAGTAGACTAGCCCCGCCTAGTGGCCTGAATTTTCCTGCGGATACCCCCAACCCCCTGTTTTCTCGTGTTTATAAACAAACTGCTTGGTCCTGTTTGGGGTTTTGCTTCAGCTTTCTGTCCGTGTGCTGGTCCCAGTTTCCCCACTGGCTGGTTTTCCTTTGCCAAGTCTTGCCAAAAGTATTTGGAAGCCAGGCCACCGAGAAACTGCTAACTCTGTTGTTTTCAATGGCTTTTCAACACCATGTTCCTGGTACAGTTCTGCTGTGACAGTCTGTGGCCAGCCAAGGATCCCAACTTCCCTACAATGAACCCTGAGCCCATTGATGGGTCTTGCTTCCCCTTCGAAGGTTGCGGAAAAGGTTGCCCAAGCCAGTGGTCGCCTTTGAAGGCTATTGGAAAGCTGCTTCAAGCAGTGGTCTCACCTTCAGAGGTCCGGTGAATTACTCATGCCAGGAATTCCCTCCATAAGCCCTATACAGTCACCCAAGACGGTGACCCTTGCTTGCTGCCTAGAAAACAGTTGGGGCACAGTTTGCTGGCAACGACGGGGTCCCTGGACCCCTCTCTCGGGCAGGAGCACCTGCTCGAAGCCCCAGTTCCAGGGCAGCTTGTAGTGTGTGCTGGAACTGCAGTTAGGACCCTGAGGCATCGGGCTCTCCGGACTTCTCCGTTGACTGTGTTTTCTAGATGGGTATTAGAGGCCTCGTGCCCAAAGGATCGGCACTACACTGTATCCTGTCTAATTGGGATCGATTTGACCTGCAGACGCTGGAGAAGTGGAAGTCAATCTCATTCTGCAACATCATCTGGCCTCAGTACAGTCTAGGTGACAGGGAATCCTGGCCAAAGAACAGCACACTTTCCCTTCCAATCCTGATTCAGCTAGAACGTTTCTGTGGAAGGATGGGGAGGTGGGAGGAGTTCCCTTACCTTAGTGCCCTTTTCCTCTTGAAGAACAGTAAAAACCTCCATTCCCAGTGTACCAAGGACCCCCTACGTGGCCCTGAAGCTGAAGGCTACTCTACCCCCAGCCCAGTTACAACACCCTCAGAACCTGAACCTCTAGAGGCTGGGGAAACAGGTGACATTGCCAAAGTTCTGCCCTTCACAGAGACAGCTGGGGAACTTGGTCCCCAGGCAATTCATAAGCCTTTGACCCTAATTGAACTCAGTCAGATTAAGAGTGACCTGGGCAGTTACTCAGACAGTCCTGGACAGTACATAGAGAGCTTTCAGCACCCCACCCCAGCCTATGAGTTGACCTGGAAGGATGTCATGGTCATCCTGAGACAGACTATGACAGACTTTAAGAAAGAACGAGTGATAAAAGGTGCCGGGAAGTTTCCAGAAAGTCTACCTGTGATGAATGATAAGGACCCAATAGGAGAAACTGCTGTGCCTACTACTGACCCTGCTTGGGAGTATAATGATTCCAAGGGTGGGTGGGCATGGGAACATTTTCTGGTGTGTATCACAAGTGGACTGAAGCCAGGCGGACAAAAGGCCATTAATTATGCCAAAGTGACAGCTAGTCACCAGGGGCCTGATGAAAGCCCAGTAAGTTTCTTATAGCGGCTGAGAGAAACCTTGAGGAATCACACCACTGTAGACATAGGCTCCTAGGAAGGGCAAGTCTCACTCAGGGACACATTTCTCCCACAAGCCACACCAGACATAAGCCTGAAGGAGGGACCCTAGAAGAGATGGTCACTAGTGCTAATGCCACCTTTTACAATAGGGACAACAAATGGGAAATCCGGGCTCAGGAGAGGGAGAGAAGGAAGAACATTAGGCATGCGCAGGTACTGGCCGCCATTGCTAACCAACGCCATCGACTACCTCCCAGGTTTCCCAGACCCCTGAATGAGGCATCAAGTGTGATGTGTGCCAGTGTCAGGGTCACTGGGCAAGGAATTACCCTAACTGGAATAGCCAGCAAACTGGCGACGGGGCGACACTTTGTCCTATGGGAAACAGCCAGGAGGGGAGGCACCCATAGGCTAGTGGGCCATTGCTGAGGACTGGCCCAGGCCGGATGGCCAAGCAGCAGGAGATAGCTGTTACTGGTCTGGAGCCTCAGGTGAGCAATCGATGTGGCAGGTAGGTCAGTACATTTCCTGCTAGATAGTGGGGCTGCCTACTCTGTCTTTTTAAAAATCATTTTATTGGGGGCTCATACAGCTCTTATCACAATCTATACATACATCCATTCTGTCAAGCACATTAGTACATATGTTGCCATCATCATTCTCAAAACATTTTCTTTCTACTTGACCCTTGGTATCAGCTCCTCATTCCCGGCCCCCCCTTCCCCACCCTCCCTCCCTCATAAACCTTTGATAATTTATAAATTATTATTTTGTCATGCTTTACACTGACTGATTTCTCCCTTCACCCACTTTTCTGTTGTCTATCCTCCAGGAAGGGAGTTATATGTAGATCATTGTGATCAGCTCCCCCTTTCTCCCCCACCTTCACCTTACCCTCCTAGTATCGCTACTCTCATTATTGGTCCCGAAGGGTTCATCTGTCCTGGATTCCTTGTGTTTCCAGCTCTTATCTGTACCTGTGCACATGCTCCAGTCCAGCCAGATTTGTAAGGTAGAATTGGGATCATGACAGTGGCGGGGAGGAAGCATTAGAGAACTAGAGGAAAGTTGTGTTTCATTGGTGCTATACTGCATCCTGACTGGTTCATCACTTCCTTGTGACTCTTCTGTGAGGGGATGTCCAGTTGTCTACAGATGGGCTTTGGGTCTCCACTCCACAATCCCCCTCAATCACATTGATATTACTTTTTGTTCTGGGTCTTTGATGCCTGATGCCTGATCCCATTGACACCTCATGATCACACGGGCTGGTGTGCTTCTTCCATGTGGGCTTCAATTTTTCTCAGTTAGATAGCTACTTGTTTATCTTCAAGCCTTTAAGACCCCAGATGCTATATCTTTTGATAGCGGGGCACCATCAGCTTTAGCCTACTCTGTCCTTACCTCCTTCCCCGGATGCCTGGCACCATTCACAGGTAAAACCATGAAAGCCATTACACCAGACCCCTCAGAAGCGGAGCACACAGACAAGTACTCCTATTAGCCATTGGATGGTCTTAAGATGGTGTTTCACCATCACCCCAGGACAGAGAAGTGCTCCACAGATAACCCTACCTAGACCCACCACAGTCTTTAAGCTAGTAAGTGCTTTCACACAATTCCTGTGTTTAAAGTAAACTGGCGTCCATGTCAGTCCTAAGATTTCTTTCCTAAACTTCCAGTTACGCTAACCCTCACTCCCAAGGGCACTGCTATCTCACAGCTTTCCCCCTGCCTTACCTAAACTGTTCACCTGTTTTGTTTCTTCCAGAGTTGTCAGGTTACCGAGTGTGTCAACCCCAGGGTCACCAGTTCCTGGATGACCCCAATCTCATCCATCCTGGGCCCCTAAGTGGACAACCCCTTCCAACAGAATAGGAAGGATATGGACCCAAAACTCTCACTTCATGGGCCTTTTGCCAGGAGGAATCAGCCAGAGACATCACTGCCCGGTACCCCAAAGATTTGGGTCCATACTCCTTCAGTGGGGAAATGTTAGGTAGCCAGGATAGGGATACAGGGGGTTGTCCCTTCCATGCCTGCACAGACCCCCATAAAGGAGGTTGGAAAGAAATCAGGCAAGTGTTAGCCACTCATAAAGACTTTAACTGGACACGCTCCAATTCAACCTCCCCCCATCCCAATCCCCAAGCCAAACAGGCATTATACCTGAGCATCCCAAACTAGGCCCAGGCTCATGAGCCCATCCAAGTTGGTTTAATTCAGCCAACGGGGTCGACCAATACCTTCCACCATGCCTCCCCGGTCAGAGGTTTAAAATATCCTGGCAGTGGGAGGATCGTTCTCTGGGACTGCGGTTTCGGTCAGTGGCAGATCAGAGAGGATTCTCTCCTCTCTTTCACCCTGCTCCCGTGCCCACTCGGCCATGCGCAGTCTCTCTTTGGCCTCAATTCACCACGTGTGGGTGCGCAGTGCCACGAGGTTGCCCCTATTCAGTGGTGAGCCCCAGCGCAGCTTCCATGCTTGGGCACACTTCCCTGAAATAGCGTGTAGTCTTTTGAGACTGTGAAACCTGAAACTTCTCCCGTCCTTTATAAAAATCCACTTGGATTATAAACCAGGCTTTGGTGTGAATTCTTGTGCGAAGCTAAGAACCGAGATATTACCAACTTGAAAAACCTATCAAATGTATTTCGAAATGCAATATTTGGCTGTAGTAACTACTCAATAAAAAGAAAATTCTAAAAATATAATTGCTACTTTATTAGTTCATTATTTGAAAGTGCTGACTAGGCTCAGGGCTAGTGAGAGAAGACCCTGAATTACAAAGATTCTGAGAGAGCAGTGTGGCTGCACATGTAGTACTCTCCTCACTCCAGATTTCCCACAAGCTGGGTGATGGGAATTTCCAGAAGCGCAATCTGGACCTTTAAGAAGAGGCAAGGGAGACTAAAGCCAGAGTGACTGAGATGAAAAATGTTGAAGACAGAAAAAGTTTAATGTCAATCCAGATTTGAATCAAGGAAGTACGTTTTAAAAGGAACCGAGCTTATGCACTGTTATTAACAGGAAGGAGCCCAGGTGGCGCTGTTGGACACGTGTTAGACTGCTAACCACAAGGCCAGTAGTTTGAACCCACCAAGGGCTCTGTGGCAGAAAGATGAGGCTGTCTGCTCCTGTAAAGATTAACAGCCTCAGAAACCCGGTGTAGGGTCATTCTGAGTCAGAATGGACTCATTGGCAGTGGGTTTTAGTGTGCACAGGTAACAGAGGAAAGGAACACTACTAGCTTCCTGTTTTGCTCTGATTTCATAGGAAAGAAAGAATTTTCATTTGATTGGGTTACAACCTCATGAAGTGGGAAATGAGGTCCAGGATATGGAAAAGATAGGGAAACAGCACCCAGCAATTTAAATTAGTTCAAGCCACCAGATCAAAAGAAATTAATGGTACCCAAAGGATATTTAGATATGATCTCAGAAACATAGTTAGTAGTCTTCAAGAAATCATGCCAAAAGACTTTCATGAGAGAGGGTCTCATTTCAAACAGGGAAGAGAGATCCGTACACAAAACTAGGAACCAATAGGTATGATTTTGATTTTTAGCAAAGTTATATATTAAACAAAAACAGAAGAGGTGAGCACTCGAAGCTCCTCTATGTGATCCATAGCAAACAACGTGTTTTTATAGTGTATGGATAAATTGATGTAAAAATTGCACACAGAACCTTGGTAGTAATAGGCTTTGAGCACAGCATTTCCTGATGTGTTCATGGACAACACGGACAATCTAGACTACATCGCATCACAATTCAGTGGGTTTATAGACATTTAAGCAATAGTGGTCCAACTATGCTTAATCTGACAAGGACTTTTCTAATTGAATGCTTCAATTCTCTGTCCTTGACATTCCAAGAAAATAACTTAGATGAAAATAAATCCAGTATTCAAAATTTTAATTAAACAAAGCTGGGAAGAAAATCAAGATTCAGACTTGCTTGAATAATTTGGAATATGCCAGAAGCATTATTATGAAATTTAATCATGTTGCTTCTGGGCTTAAAAAATTAAATTGCACCTTAGTATATGGCAGACCAGATATTCCGAAGCACAATTATTTAAAAATACATATTTAATTTTAAAAATCCTATGCTAGATAAAATTAACTATCAGGTACTACTGGACTGAAATTGTGTCCACATAAATGTGGTGGGTAGTGAGCAGCAATGCATGGGAAGGCAAAGTTGTCTTCAGAGCAAATGCCTCAACTAGACCTAAAAACAATATTGGGAGACTAAAATTTGCCAGCTAGATCCTGAACTTGAAAGCCCCTATTTAGCCTAGAGTATAAAATAGGTAATCATGGAAATAATAGTCGATACAACTATTATTCTAATTTATACACCAACTGTGAAAGCTAATGGTAAAGAAATTGAAGAATTTTAGGAACCTTTTCAGTCTAAAAGTGATCAAACATGCACTCAAGATGCATCAATAATTATTGGCCTTTGGAAACAAACAAATAGGACCACTACTTAAAAATATGGAAGGAAGGAAGCAGGAAATTGCATGATAGAATTTCTCTTATATATATACAAATTGCTTTATTGGGGGTTCTTACAACAATCCATACATCAATTGTAGCGAGCACATTTGTACATAAGTTGCTGTCATCATTTTCAAAACATTCTTTCTCTTTGAGGCCTTGGGATCAGCTCCTCTTTTTTCCCTCCTTTCCCCCTGCATGATAGGATTTCAATCAATCACTTTTCTATCACAAACCCTTGTTTTTATTTTTCAACACAAAAGATGACTATGCGTGTACACTTCTCCAGACGGAGTGCACAGAGGTCAAACTGACTACATTTGAAGGAAGGAACAGTGGAGAAGCTCAATATCAGCTGTAAAAGTGAAAGCCAGGGACCAACTGGAACAGACCATTCATAGGTACATCATTCAGGTTGAAGTTGAAGACAATGAAAACAAGTCTACAAAAGGCAAAATACCACCTTGAATGCATCCCACCTGAGCTTTGAGCACATCTCAAGAAAAGATTTGATGCCTTGAACACTAATGACAAAAACGGGATAAGCTGTAGGGTGGCACAAAGAACATCATATATGAAGAAAGCAAAAGGTTACTGAAGGACAAGGAAGAAAGAAAAGATGGGAGTGGATGTCAGAAGAGGTCTGAAACTTGCATTTGGTTGTAGAGTAGCTAAAGGAAATGGACACTGGACAGCATCTCAGTGAATCTCCCGGACATGCTTGTGCTGAGTCCTCCCAACGAGTGTTTGGCTTCTAGAACATTCTCCAGCTATGCCTCTGTGCACAATCTCACCCCTCCAGATCTCCTCAAAGCTATTGCTATGGACCACTCTTATGCTTCTAAAATTCTGCCCTCAGATGAGGTTCCCCAAATCTACTATGATCCCTGGGGACAGACTCAATGGAGCTTCACTTCCTAAATCCTGAAAGGTTGTCACCAGCAAAGGTGTTCTTGTGAATTCAGCTAAATTGAAGTTCTTGTCAAATGTGACTGTACCTTGGGCTCCCCCAGCCTCAGGAAACACAGAAGCACCTAGCCAATCTTCAACGAGGGAATTGTAATCACCTGTGGTGACCTGTTTACCGCCCCCCCCACTCCCGCCCAAGTGGCATATTGATAGGCTGCCTAATACTTGCTTAGACTATGGATTCCCAAAACCTATGACCACTATAGTGTGTTTTAAGAACTCTCAGACCACCTGGAAGTACGTGTGTGCCTTGTCTCTTCCTAGGCTTGGGAGTTGTCCTGGAAAAGAACTCCCCTGTCCAGATATCTTTAAACCCATTGCTATCCAGTCTATCTGACTGTGTGGCAACATCAGTGATCAAGACCCACTGTTGCAATGTTTGACTTGGTGGAAATATTTAAGGAGGCACATTGCCAAGTCTTTCATAATGCAGGAGGTGGATTCAAACTGCCAAACTCAGCCCTCACAAAAATGTGAGCCAACATTGGATGATGCGCAGAATCTGAGATTCTTAATCCATCTGCACTTCTGAAGTGCTGACCCAGTCTTCTATCAGTGGACACTATACCTTCTAATGAAATTCAAGCCTTTGACACACTCCAATAATTCTGACGTGGGCACCTTTGAACAAATGAAGTTTGTTACTGTTTGGGGATCAAGGGGGAAAAAAACAAAATGGAAAAATAATGGAGTAAAAGGGCTGAATAGAATATTTCAAAGGGCAGCTTGGGAAGACAAAGTAAAGTATTCCAATTGTTTGGGCCGGGTCCAGACTAGGTAGCCTCTACCTCCTCTCCGGCTCCTCAGGAGGACAGAACTTCAAGGCCCCCATTTTCAGCCTCTCGGGAAGATCAATGACCTATTGAAGCATGCATGTTCTGCCCCAACATTCCAAAGAGCTTATCTCTCCAGACCAAGGTTGTGCAGCCCCTGTCCCAGCACTCCAGGGCGTAGGTTGGCAAGCAACAAAGGCACTTCCCACAGATCGCATCCTGACTCAAGGTCCTGCAGCTGCCAGCAAAAAATCTCCTTTCTTGTTGTCAACGTCTACCTCCCTAGCTGAGCCCTATGTATCTCCCACCGCCTCACAGACAAGCTGCGATTTCCCTGACCTAACTCCCTGGGTCTCGGGACCCACCCAGGAGCTCAAGATGCCCCTGTCCTCTGCTCTCCCTTCCCTCCCTGGCGCTCTTTCCCTGCCTCAATAAAATGCTTCTCAAGTTCACATTCCTGGCTAAATTCTATCTCTGTTCTGCTTCTCCGTCTCCAACCTCTCACCAATGAAATGCGCAAAGACTTTAAGTGAGAAAATCAAAAAAGAAGGAAGAAGCCCAAGCTCCACTGAAGCAATGAGCAAACAAGGCTGCAGGCATTGATAAAACACCAAGTGAAAGGTTTCAACAAGCTGATGAAACACTGGAAGCATTCACTCAAAAATTTTGTCAGGGAAGTTGGAAGGCAGCTTTTTGCTAAAAGATTTTAGCTAACATTTTGCTAAAGATCATTCTTCCTTTAGAACCATTGAGTTTTTATCACATGCTTTCTCTTGAAATGGTTGGATGTCGATCAGTTCTTTGTGGTACAGTGACTGTGTACTCCTTCCATCTTCTTTTGATGCTTCTTGCATCATTCAGGACTTTGTCAATAGACTCATTCAATATTGCAACTCGAAGTTTGAGGTTTTTTTCTTCATTTCTTGTGGGATTATAATGAGACTTTTCCCCGGCTTTGTCTCCCCCAAAGACTTGCCAAACATGAGAGGCTATTTGCCAGCATATGGGGGAGGTCAGGTGTTTGGAGACATCCTACCTGAAGGCAGTCAGTTGCCAGACCGCTGTCTGGGCCCACCACAGGTAAGGCCTGCTCCCTGTTGGTAAGGACAATGGGCTACTTCTCCCTAAAGGCTTGCAACCATTAGTATGGTCCCTGTGAGTGGGGTTTACACCCTACTAATAATGGTTTCTATGGAGATCCAGAGAACAGGCCAAACCTGCTCAGTGACTTTCAAAGTTAGGCTGCCATCCTGAATCTGGGATCCGGCCATTTTGTCACATGTATACCCCCAATCTCTCCTCTTCCTATTGCATGCATATCCCTAGATTGTCCCCCTCTCATTGCTGTATTACTTATAGTACAACTCCTTCCTGTAACGTATGTCTTTACCTATAATTAGGGGGCTTGCATGCCCCCCAAAGATATATAAGCCTGGGTTAGCAATAAAGAGCTCCTTGACCTCTCTCTGCTCCTCCTTTCTCTCCCCTCCCCCCTGGCTCCCCTGTTCCCTTTCCCCTTGTCCTCCTTCCCCTCCCCTTCTCTCCTCCCCTCAGGTCTCAGCCTCCCATCTCCAAGTGGACCACCAATCAAGGCCGCCGAGGTGAGCATTGCCACCATGAAATGTGTCTGACTCCATTATTTCACTCTCTCTTTTATCTCTCATGCTCTCTAGGACTTTACTGTAATCTTTATCTATCTCAACCATACAATTGCGCCTATTAAACCCATGATTAGCTGTGGGGGGCTGGCCTTTGCCCCCACAATTTCTTTCAGCTTGAGATGTGCTGAGTATTCTTCCTTTTTGGATCTGTAATTGTAAGTCTGCACATTTTACTATAATGCTTCACTTTGTCTTCTTGAGCTGCCCTTTGGAATTTTT
>NW_022103928.1:23535695-23550440 GCF_000313985.2 Echinops telfairi
CATTTGCTTTAACTGCTCCATGTCCAAGAGCAAAGTTCAGAGTTCTTCTGATGTCCACTTGGATCTTTTCTTTCTTTCCTGTCTTTTTCATGAATGAAGTTCTTGATGTCCTCCCACAGCCCATCAGGTCTTCTGGCATTAGTGTTCAATGTAGCAAATCTGTTCTTGCGATGTTCTAGAAATTCAGGTAGGATATACTCAGGGTTATATTTTGGCTTTTGTGGACCTGTTTAATTATCTTTAATATCAACTTGAACTTACATATAAGCAATTGCTGGTCTGTCCCACAGTCAGTCCCTGGCCTTCTGGATACTAATATTGAGCTTTTCCATTATTTCTTCCCAGAGATGTAGTCAATTTGATTTGATCTGGCAAAAGTCTATGTCTACAGTAGCCATGTATGTTGTTGATAAAAAGGTTTTGCAATGAAGAAGTTGGCAGTCTGCCAAATTCTATCATGCAAATCCCCTCTGTGTCTGTCATCAAGGCCCTATTTTCCACTACTGTTCCTTCCTCTTTGTTTCCAAATTTTGAATTCCATTGCCAGTAATTATCCCTGCTATTTGATTGCACGTTTGATCATTTTCAGTCGAAAAATTTGGTGTGATTATTCACTTTTTCCATCACCAGCATTAATGGCTAGTGTGTAAATTTGAATAAAGGTTGTGCTAACTGGTTTTCCTTGCATGAATATAAATATTATATTCCTATCACAGACAGGATTGTGCTCGAAAGATCTTGAATGTTCCTTTTTGAAGATGAATGCAGCACCATTCTTCTTGAATCAATCATCCCTGGCATAGTAAATTAAACCATATCACTGGCTCAAATGACCAACACCAGTCCATTTTGACTCTCTCATGCCTAGCATAGTAATCTTTATGCATTTCATTTCACTTTTGTTGACTTCCAATCTTCCTAGATTTACACTTATCATCTATTCCGTGTTCTAATTATTAATACATGTTTGCAGCTGTTTCTTCTCATTTTGAGTCATGCCTCACTGGCAATGAGGTCCTGAGAGCTTTATTACCACCCACACCATTGTGGTCCACTCTGCTCTGGAGAGGCAGGCCTTCCCCAGTTGTATTCTGCCCGAGGAGCTCGTCTTCCGGCACTCTCTATCATGGTGTACTGAGGCCCTCCCTAAGGTTACCAGCGGCTAATCTCTCAGAAGTAGACAGCCTATTCCTTCTTCACAGATTATTCTTAGTCTGGAAGCTCCGCTGAAATCTGTTCACCTTGGGTGAACCTGCTGGTACTTAAAACACCAGTGACGTAACATCCAGCATCCCACCAAGCACCACGGTATGGCAACCTGACAGACACGTTGTGGGAAACTCACGGCTAGGTCGCTGCTGTGTGCGTACCAGACTGTGTCTCTGTGGGAAGGGGAGGAGAAATGCATCCAGCCTTGCTACTTGTGGCTGCGGAGTCTGAGTGGCACGATGGAAATGACTACTGTGCTGAAGGGTGACCTTTAGGAACCGTAGTTAACGTCCCTACCTAGTGAAGCTACAGAATACCCAAAACAAAGAAAAGACCTTAAAAGCAGCCCGAGATAAAAAGCAATGCATTATTCACAAAAGAAGGAATTAGACTTGCAGCAGATTTCTTAACAGCCACAAGGAAACCCAAATGATAGTGAAGTTGTCTCCTTCTATGCATCTCCATGTGCATCACACCACGGTTCAAAATAGCAAAGAGATGAAAACAACCTAAGTACCATCAGCACAGGGCTGGATAACAAGCCACGGCGTGAGCCGCACAGTGGGATGCTGTGCGACGGGATGAGGATGAAGCCGCCAAACACCTTATACAGTGGATAAACTTGGAGAATTAAGTGACTGCTTTTTTCAAAAGCCAAGAAAAGGTTTATACCCTGAAAGAAACAATCTTTTTTTAAAAAAATCATTTTATTGGGGCTCATACAACTCTTATCACAATCCATCCATCCATCCATTGTGTCAAGCACATTTGTACATTTGTTGCCATCATCATTCTCAAAACATGTTCTTTCTACTTGAGCCCTTGGTATCAGCTCCTCATTTTCCCCCTCCCTCATGAATTCTTGATAATTTATAAATTATTATTATTTTGTCATGTCTTAACACTATCTGACATCTCCCTTCACCCACTTTTCTGTTGTCCGTCCCCCCGGGAGGGGGTTATATGTAGATTCTTGTGATCGGTTCCCCCTTTCTACCCCACCTTCCCTCCACCCTCCCGGTATTGCCACTCTCACCACTGGTCCTGAGGGGTTTATCTGTGCTGGATTCCCTGTGTTTCCAGTTCCTATCTGTACCAGTGTACATCCTCTGGTCTAGCCAGACTTGCAAGGTAGAATTGGGATCATGATACTGGGGAGGGGGGCGGAAGCATTAAAGAACTAGAGGAAAGTTTTATATTTCGTCATTGCTACAGTGTGCCCTGACTGGCTCGTCTCCTCCCTGTGACCCTTCTGTAAGGGGATGTCCATTGCCTACAGAAGGGCTTTGGGTCTCCACTCCGCACTCCCCCTCATTGACAATGATATGATTTTTTGTTGAAAGAAACATTCTTTGAGTGTTACCAGGATCAAGTAGGAGGGGAGGGAAAAGAACTGACTAGAAAATAGATATATATATATTTGTATATTAGTTTGGGTTGGAGGGAAATGCACGATACAATAAGAAGGAGATGAGCACAACATGACTAAAGCAAAAGGAGAATTGAGCAGTGCACAAGAGTTACAGCGAGCAAAGGTAAACACTGAGATGCACCCAGTCCTGCAATGTCAGTCATCACTAACCATCATTTATGAGTGGATACACAGGTGGACATACAAGCGGAACAGGTATGGGCAGGCAAACAGGACCACACCCACCCACATGCGTGGGTTTGGCAGAGGCGATGTCTACACATGCATATTTGTGTATGCTATCAATATATCCATGTAGATAGCAGAGCATATATGGGACAGAGTTGTGAAAACGTCTTAGCCGTAACCAAATATCTTTTTTTTTTTTTTTCCGTAACCAAATATCTTAAGGGAATGAGTCACTTGGGCTTTTAAAGATTTAGGACTCTAGTCTGAGGGGGGCAGCCAAGTCAACTGACATAACATTGCTCACAAACCTGATGTTCTACATTGTACTTGCGAGAGCAGCAGTTCGGGTCTTAAAAGCTAGTCAGTGGCTGTCTAAGATGCACCGATTGGTCTCTCCCTGTCTGGAGGAAGAACATCAGAGCCTCGGGGAAACAATTAGGCAGTGGATCACTCACATCGTCGCCTCCACACTCTGACATAAGAAGAACTGGATGGAGCCCCACTCCCACTCCGACCATTCTGAAAGCGATCACAATGGAAGGCTATGGACGCAGAGAGAAAACAAAACCCCAAATCATAAAAGAGACCTGACTTACTGTTCTGATAGAGGCTGGTGGGACCCCTGAGCCTATGGCCAGTAGACACACCTCAAGGCCGGGACCGAGCCCCGCTCCCATGGATCACCTTGCAGCCAAACCACAGGGAGGCAGAAAGTGGACCACAGCACTGGTGAGGAGCCTATGTCTCTGAACAATTACCCAGACAAGACCAAGAGGGCAGCATTTGCTCAATACAAAGTTCATAGGGCAGGAAGGAGCAGGGAAAAGGGATGAATGGACATGGAAACCCAGGGAGGAAGAGGAAGAGGAAGAGGGACATTCAAGGGACAGCAACTGTTGTGAAACAAAACCCAACTCCCTGCCACCAAACCAATTCTGACGTCTAGCAGCCCTGCTAGGGTAGAACAGGGTAGAACTGCCCCTGTGGGTTTCCAACACGGTGATTCTTTATAGGAGTAGAGATCCCTGGCCGCATAGGGGGTACAAATTGGACTGCAAACTGTAAGGTCAGCAGTTTGAAACCACCAGCTGTTCTGCAGGAGAAAGATGAGGCTTTCTACTCCTCAAAAGAGTTACAGTCTCGGAAACCCCGAGACAGTTCTACCCTGCCCTATGGGGTTGCTATGAGTCAGAATCAACTTGATAGCAGTGGCTTTGGCAGTGCTGAAACAAAGTGTGTCTAAATTGCTGGATGGAGAACTGATTTGCTCTGTAAACTTTCACTCAAACCATGAAAAAGAGAAAGGGAGTGGGGGAGGGGGAGGAAGTATAGTCAATAAAGTACTGTGGTGTACATGCACGGGTAGTTACAAACAGCAATGGAATACAATAGAAATCACAGAAATGGTCCCCCCCACACAGGAAGACTTGGCTTTTGCCAGAGGTGGCATTTTAGAACATGGGGAAAGAAAGCCAATCCAACACAAAGTGCTAGGACAATTGACCGACCCTAATTTAATTTGTTGCTAGGTACCACCAAGTCAGTTTCTACTCCTCGCGACCCTGTGTAGCGACCCCATGTCCAACAGAAGAAAACCGGCCTGGCCCTGCGCCAGGCTCACAGCTGTTCTGTGTGAGCCCGTTGCTACAGCCGCCGTGTCCGTGCACCTGGTTGAGGGTCTTCCTCTTTTCAGCTGTCTAACGAACTAACCCCCAAGGGGCACAGATACAGTATCAAATCAAGGTGGACTAAAGATTGTGATATTAAGGCAAAACTTAAAACTTTAAGAAAGCAATAGAGGAGGGCCTCTTTAGGACCTTGGAATCACTCTCACCAACACTTGGCCCCATCATCCGATGAATCTAATGGGTGTCAAATGTTATCTCACTGTGATCTCGATCTCCACGTCCATGACTCGACTGTTGAAGTTGAACAACTTTTCATAGTTGTTCAAGTTTTCAAGTTTTTTTGCCATTCATGTTTTCATGACTGAAATACTTGTTCACACATTTCCCCATTGTTCCTTATCTCCTTATCTTAATGATTGCGATACCTTCTCCCAAGTTATGTCTTAGCTAGCTTATGTTCTTCCAGGGTATGGGATAAACGGATGTTAACTTTAATTCAGTCAAATTATCCTTTAAGTTTAGTGCTTTTTATGTCCTCAGAAATCATTTCCCACCTCTTTCGAGTCACATGGAAACTACCCCTAAGGAAATGACGTGCAGGCATGCAGGCGACACACCTGGCTTGCTGAAAACCAAGAAGATTTGAAGCACTTATTGATGAAGATGGAGGAATATAGCCTTCAGTGTAAACGCCGACTCAAGGTGCTAGAAAACCAACCCCAGACTAGCTGTCATGGAGTCAGTCCGGACCGCAGGGCAGCTGGAGACTTCAAATTGCTCCCTTGCTGTTTGCAGCTCGCATTGCCGTCCACGCCGCCATCAGGGCCCTTCACAGCTCGAGGGAAGGAAAACCGCAAGACTGGTGCTGAATTGGGAGTCAGGGCTGCTGAGCCAGTGGAAGACAACGCTTGGCAGCGAGGAAACAACAACCCAAAGTCACTGGAACACCTGTCGGCTCCGGCTTCCGAACATCCAGTTCAGTCACATCTGAGCTGGATTCTCTGACTATCTCCACCACAATGCCTGCACCCTGAAATAAGGATGGGAGTGCAGAATGGGTGATGGGGCCCACCTCAGAGGACTGTTGAGAAAGGCGAGCTGATTGATGCGTTTGCAGGCTAGCACTTCATCCAGCGCAGGGACAAGTGTGCCTAGTGTGAGCTACTAGTATCGTCGTTCTTCACACACCGAGCATTTGTGGGGTTCTCTCAGGCCCGAGGGGGAAACTGTCTTTGAATAATCAAAGGCCAGTCATGGAAAAGTGATGGTGAAGACATCGATGCACATTTGAAATAAATGGGTGAAGATTACCTGTAAGTGTGCACGTGTGTGTGCATTTGTGTGCGTGTGTGCGGCAGGGTTCTTCTTGCTAAGAAACCACACGTTTCTCTAAGGCTTCTTGCTGATGCCTCATAGACTTCGTTCTAGCATCTACATCACCCAACTCAGTCAGTGTATGGATACCTTCCCCTCCCTGTGGGGAGAAACCAGGGGGTTTCTCTCCTGGGTCCTTTAAGCATCCCATCATAGCCGTGTAAACATGAACATCTTATTGAAACTTTCTGATCATACCATTCAAATCATGGTGCTCCCTGACCTGTCCAATTTCTCTAAAAGATAATGCATCTTCATGGGTTCCCATCTCGGCTCTTCTCTGAGCTGCCGAGGTTGTGTGGGGAACTGGGTCACAGATCTATATGTACGGATCACCGTCTGGTCACCTTCAGGCTGGCTCTTGGGTTGGACCTTCAGGGACTAGGAGTACTGGTACTCAAAAGGGCAAAGGGCAGGAGGAATCAACCTTGGTCACCTCTTGCCGATGGCACACATTGGCTGGGAATGGACCAAAAGGTCAGAAGTGGAATGGACATTGGTACAGAGCAGAGAGAGAGAGAGAGAGAAGGCAGGCATGGGTTAGGACAGCGGTTCTCAACCTTCCTAATGCCGCGACTCCCAATACAGTTCCTAATACAGTTCCTCATGTTGTGCTGACCCCCAACCATAAAATTATTTTTGCTGCTACTTCATCACTGTCATTTTGCTACTGTTATGAATCAGGCGACCCCTATGAAAGGATCGTTTGACCCCCAAAGGGGTTGCGACCCACAGGTTGAGAAACACTGACTCAAACAAATGAGGAAACTGAACAAGTAACTTGCCCAAGGTCAAGGAGCCAGCAACTGGTTTGAGTAAGGGACTATCTCTGAAATCCATGTTGTCAATCACGGTATCACTCAATGAGCACATACTAGGACTTTGGGCAAGACTTACGTTTTGCAAGCTGTCGTGGAGGCTCCACTGAACTTTCAACTGGTGAAATATGACTTGGAGACTCCCAGGGAATTTCTGCTGAGTATCCCCTTCCTTAAGAAATGCGCCCCGTTTTCATGCAGGAGGCTCCCCACACTAGTAGCTGCATCTGAACACAGCCTGCTTGGAGACGATTGGGTCTCCATGGAAACACAGCTTCCAAGGACGCCTGCTCTCTGAGGAGCAGGCTTTCAATCTCTGAGAATTCAGTCCCAGTAAAATGTCGGGACTGTAGGGCACCACATTACACAGCAGAGTTCAGGCGGTATGGATTAGTGGTTGGGGTTTGCCGTCAGGCAGGCCTGCCTCTGCTGTTTACCAAATGAACACTCTAACCAGCTGTTTACTCTCTGCATTCCGGGGTTTACATCTACGAAATAGGGAGGACAACAGCTTTAATCTCTTAGGTTTGTTCTCAGTATGAAATCCTTCAGCACAACCTAAGTGTTAGCAATTATGAAGTTATTCTTCCCTCATCTCCCCAATGAGGCCTGGTGGAGCGATGGTTAAGTGCTCAACTACAATCTAAAATGTGGGTGGTTCGAACCCACCAGTCACCCCGTGGGAGCAATACATTGCCTCCTGCTTCTGTGAAGATTGCAGCTGTTCTACTCTGTTCTATAGCGATCGATCAACTCTATGGCGATGAGTTTCTCATCGCCCCATTGCCTTCCAGATGCCCTTGACCCTAACATTGGGGTCATCAACTCATCCTGGTGTGCCTGGGATGTTCCCTGTTTTTAGTACTTAAGCTTCCGTGTGTGGGATGGATGGCTGGCCTCACTCCCTGTGTTAGTCCGGGTTGACTACAGAAACAAATTCATTGACACACGTGCTTAAGAGAGAGCTTTATATCACAGAGAAATTGCATATTGAGAAAACACCCCAGTCCAGATCAAGTTCATAAGTCTGATATTAGCCCATGTGTTTGATCCTAGTTCATGAATTCCTCTTTAGACTCACACAGCACATGGAACAATGCCAAATGCAGGAAGATCACAGGCTGGTGGATGGGAAGTCTTGTGAATCCAGTGGCAGTAGAAGCATCTCAGCACTGGTGTGGGTCTCCTCATGGCTCCTCCAGCTCCAGGGCTCTGGTTGCTATCAGTGTGGCTCCATGTGGCTTGTCAACAGGAAGGTCAAGCACAGAGAGAGAGAGAGTTCCCAGAATCCCCATGAGCAGGACTCGCCTATATGGAGGGATCAATCAGGTGGCGATCTGATTGACAGGCTAGACTCCACCCCTTCATTCTTTTATCATGTTGACATGACATTGTGTAACTAACACACTCCCCAACACTGCCTCCTAACAGAGATGTGGTAACAGTCCAGACAAGATGGTTGTTTGAGGCTGAGGCTTATACACAACCTAAAACTGTGAGAGCTCTGTGCTCGGTGGATGCAGGATGCAGGATGATGGCTCAGAGGCACAGAAGCTTCACTGACACCAAATGTGAGCCAATCAACTGTGTCAGCCCTCGGGGGCAACACGTTTCATAGGCACCCCTGCTCACTACCCTCAGCGTTTAGAAGCGGGCTGAGTCAATAACGAGCCCCCAAAACACCAAATACATTACAGTGCAGCCCGCCGGGAGCTGCTTGTTTCAAGCAATCTCTATGGCAACCACATAAATCAGTTGATTTCTTAAGGTCATGCGTGAAGAGCGAGGCTAAAAACAAAACAAACAAACAAAAACTCACTGCCATCAGGTCCGCGCCACACTGGCTTGATTTAAATCAAGGTCTGGGATGACTGAGGAGAAGGCCCTGCCTCTGGAGGCCCCCCACCACCCACCACCCTGGAAATGAGATTCCTGTCTTGAGAATCATTCATTCAGAAGTCACGGCTTGGTGAAGGATTGATTATCTGTCCTTAGAGAACACCACCCACCTCCAGGGAGGCCCCTACACACAGCCTGGGCCAGGGCAATCGCTGAAAGTTCTCCTGGTTCTCAGAGAGGGGACCAGCAGGGGGCGTCGTTTCAGAACATAGGAGAAGGTATCTTGTTTGTTGGGTGTCCACGGCAGATGGGTCTGCTAGCAGGGAACGTGAACTGGCTATGTCCTGAGCTGGATCCATTTGGGGCTCTGCCCGAGATGAAATGTCAGCTCCAGGCTGGGGCTCCTGCTGTGGCATCCACTGGGCCGGTTGGGCTACTTTGCTAGTTCTGAGACTTGGGGCAAGTGAGTCCCACTTTCCTCATCCCTAAAATGAGGATAATATTAGGGTAGTTGTGAGGATTATAGACCCTATTGAGTTGAGATAGTTAATGTTTATTGTACCAACCTGGCCAATAAACACATGTGGGTGAGCCTCGCCTTTCTAGTTCTCAGGTCTCTTGCTTTGTGATGGTCAGACTAGGGTGCAGCTGCCTTAGCCAGTTCCCTGCTTCAGCAGGCAAGGCTTACTTCCTGCAAGACATCCCTGAGGAAAAGCCACATGGACCTACCCCAATGCATCCCTGGGTGCTGGAGCAGCCGTGTGGAGATCCCTGTCAGCACTGAGATGCTGACAGGTTCACTGATTCAGCTTTCCTCCTGCAGTTGGCATCATTGCGTGTGTTTTGTGAGATGGAGGAGGACTTTGTGGATCTGTGTTGGACATATGGGCTAATGTTGGACTTGTGGGCTTGGGCAGCACTGGCTTGGGCTGTTTTCTTGATGTGCACTACCTTTTATATAAAACTCTCCCTTATACACATGAGTTTCTGTGGATTTGTTTCTCTAATGTACCCAGACTAACACATGAGTATAAAGAAAATGCATGACAGGGGACTCAGTACAGTACGTATAGCCTAATGCTACTGTTTTATTATTGCCACTGGGCTCTGACATAAACACCCCCACACAACCTTGTTCCGAGTGGACAAACACCCCCTCAAGCCAACAGATGCAGAGACAAGGGGCCTGGCCAGCAGCAAGCATGCCGTCTTCACGTTAGCTACTGTTACGAAAGAGCTTTTCAATCATGGCCGGCTTCCTGCCTCTGGGGTCACGCAGCCACTAGGTGAAGACCAGGAGGCGCTGGCTGGAGAGATTCTGTGAGGCAACACACCTGGGGTGGGTGGTGGGGGGCAGGACTGCCTGTCCCCAGGGCACTAACTACCTGCAGTTCAATGCACGGGAAACCTCCACCGAGCCCAACTTGAGGGGAGGTCTGCACCATCACTGCCCGCAACCGCTTCAAAGACAGGAGACCAAAGCCAAACCAAACTCATGGCCATCAGCTCAATTCTGACTCACAGCGGAGAAGTTCCCCTGTGGGTTCCCGAGACCGTCGATCTTTACGGGAGCAGCCTCCCCTTTCTCTCCAAGAGCCACTTGTGGGTTCCTTCATAGCCCACCATGCTACTGCTACTGGGGCTTCCTTAAATGAAGCTAAGAATTACTGAGCCCTCAGAGCAGCGGTGCTCCACCTTCCTCATGCCGCAACCCTGGCATACAGTTCCTCATGGGGTGGGGACCCCCAGCCATAACATCATGTTCGTGGCTACGTCATTGCTGTGATTTTGCTACTGTGATGAACCGTCATGTAAATATCTGATAGGCGGGATGTATTTTCATGGTTACCAATTGAACATAATTAAAGCATAGTGATTCATCACAAAACATGTCATTATATATTGTGACATATTTAATTCTAATGACAAATCAATGACATTTTGTCTTGAAGCTGATGGGTAACAGTCTTCACACTGGGTACTCGTATGTGGGTGTATCTGCATGTGGGCGACCCTCCTGGAGATGGAGAGAGGAGCGGTGTCCTGGTTCCTAAGACCATCAGAAATAGGAGTTTTCCTGTGGTCCTACGCCTAAGACACCCCCCCCAGGGGTCGTGACCCACAGATTGAGAACCCCTGCCTTAGAAGAAGCGACTCCATACAATTGCTCAAGGCCAAGAGTCAGCAGTCTGAGAAGCCCTCCGGTTCCTGTACGTCACCTTCTTTCCAGGGTCAGCCTAAAATGCTAACTTCCTATTAACAGGCAGCTTTCCAATCTGCCATAGAAACCTGGTCCCCACACATGTGCCCAGCGTTGTCCCCAGCCAGTGGGAAGGGTGGGGACGAGAGGCCTGAAATAGCATCCATTGACCTACCTGCAACAGTTAACCTAGACAGCACAACAGGAAAGTGTGAGATGAAGCACGTTGCGGGCCCAGGACAGACCTGGTTCTCCAAGAGAGGAGCAGTGCTCAGTCCTGGCCAGCAGAAGGTGCTGTTTTCTGCCTGTCAGCCCTGGAGCACGGCTGCAGGCCCGCGGTGCCCCTCCAGGGTTCACAGCTCAGCAGATCCCCAGGCTGGGATTAGAGTGCTGAGAGTGAGTGGATGCAGGCAAGCAGAGTCAGATCCTGTCTTTTCTGCAAATGTCCATAGCTTGTTCATCTTGGGTTTTTCACACTAATTTTGAATATTACATCAAAATGTCCTGTCGTTTGATCACAAAGAGGTTTGGTTATTTTTGGCGGGGGGCATTATACCCCTTAAATGTTACTCCCAAGGTAAGGCCTTCACACTCATCCTTGTCCTGCGCTGGCAAACTTACCCCACTCGCTGCACCATCACGAAGTCAGGATTGGAGTTGGTCAGATGAGGTGTCGCGTTCCCTGGGCTGGCCCTCGCTTTCCTGTAAAGAGAATTACCGGTCAATTACAGGTAAAGGGGATTAATCCTGAGAACCCAAACCCCACAGCTAATGACTCACGCCTGACTTTTTCATCGCTAAGCCTTAATTTCCTCATCTCTGAATCGGCCAAGTCCCTCGAAGGGCCAGACCCTGTGCTCTGTCTGTCCTTTAGTTACAAGCCTGTTAAGTCTTTACAACAATCCTCCCTCAGAGCTAGCCTCCCACCCAGGGTGAAGAAGCAGGCACAGAGATTTTGCTCTTGTCTGAGGCGGCCCAGGCGCTGGTTCCAGCTCATGGTGGCCCTATCGCACAGGGTAGAACTGCTCTGTAGAGTCCCCCAGATTGTAAATCTTCATGAGGGCAGACAGCCTCAGCTCTCTCCAAAGAATCATCTGGCGGGTTCAAACCAGGGACCTTGGGGTTAGCAGCCCAATGCTTAGCCACTCAACCACTGGGGCTTCTTTGAAGAACCTAAGGATGTTGCTAAATAACCTCTAACGCACAGGAGAGACCTCACCCACACACTCCAACCACCACAAAGAATTATTCATCTCCAAATGGTAATAGTGGGGAGGTTGAGAAACCTCACTGAAATCTATATTCCAAGGCTAGGCAGTTAGCACTCCCAAGGGAGGAATTAGCACTTAGTGCTCCACAAGTATTGGAGCCTTGGTAGTGTAGTGGTTACCCGTTGGGTTGCGATCAGCATGGTCAGCAGTTCTAAACCACCAGCAGCTCCTCGGGAGAAAGAGTGGGCTTTCTACTCCCATAAACAGTTGTCGTCTTGGAAACCCTCAAGGAGTCGCTACGAGTCAGCATTGATTGGATGGCGGCGAGTTTGGTTTGGTTTGGCTTGCTCCACAAACAGTAGAGGTCAGGGTGCTTAGTAGAAGCGGCCACTATGGGGTTTACTTGGGTCTCAATGGCAGAGATGTCCGTGGTTATCCAGGGAAGCCACTTCCCCCAGGCTCAGCACCTTCCGCAGCAGTGTGGAGCCTGAGCGAGGGAGCCCGGGAGAGCACGCAGGAATTCTTTACTGAGCATCTGGGAAGGGCAAGGCCTCACTCGGGCAGTGGGCCACACACTGAGTCTGTCCAGAGGGCAGATGGAAACAACAAGCTCAGTCATCGTTCTGACACAGGCCGTGAAGCAGATGAACTGGGCTGCCGTCGGGAGCCAGAGGGCAGACCCCCATGGGGGAGGAACCCCAGGACCCCTCTGAGGGACATTTAAGCTGAGGCCTGGAAGAGAGCAGGAGGGCTGTAGGTAGAGGGGACAGCTGTATAGACGTCCCGAAGTGACCCGGGAGAGCCAGGCTGTGTGTGGGGAGGCAGGGGCAGCGGTGGGAGGGGGCAGAGCCACATGGGTAGGCAGGGCTGGGTAGGAAATGACCTATATAATGACCTATGCATTAGCACACATTAGGGAGCATGCTCTTAACTGAACCCAGCATTGCCATCAGAAAGTGACTTGTTTGGGGTCCCAGCCCAGTCCTGTGTGGGCGATGCCGTGTGACGGGGCAGCTCGCATGGGCAGGCAGGTGTGTCACCATTCTGCAGTCTCACACGATGCACCCTCCTTTGCCCAACCCCATGCCCATTGTGAAAGATGATGGCCCAGGCGATTTGACAGGCTCAGTCCTTAGTAGGCGGCATCAGTCATTGGGAACACCTGCTTGGGTCGTGAAGCTGTAGCGGGGAGTTCCCCACCCGCCTTCTTTCTGAATGCTGCTGCTGCTGGCTGACTCAGCCTGTGATACTTTCACTCCCTCTGAATCCCCATCCTGCCTCTTTCCTGAGTGTTCCCTGCCCCTTGTAATGATCCCCATTGAGGCCTATCTTCCGGGGAAGTGGGGAGCGGGGCGGGTAGGTGTGGTGATGGGTTGGGGCTGCTGCATCTGGTGGGGGGTGAGGTGGCAGTGGGGGCGAAATCCCTGAGTGGTGGCCAACACCCTGAAAGGTTGTAGATTCAAGTCCACCTAGGGGTACCCTGGAAAAGCAGCCATGGAAAACTCCATGGAGCTCCGCTCTCCCGACGCACACAGGCTGACCATGGGTTAGAATTGACTTCACATAACATTCATGGGACTCCCGGGCAGAGACGGACGTGATGACAAGGACAAGAGCTCGAGTGTGTATCGGGGGCTGGGGATCTGCTTGTGATCAAGGACAGCACTCCCACGCTAGGTTATGCTAATGAGTCACCCACTAGGACACCGGGGCTCCATTGCTCAGATGATAGGATAAATTCTATGAAGTAAAAGGCTCCGTGGGTAATAAGTTCAACACAGGTAAGCAGCCTTCCTTGATTGAGGACTTTTCAGAGTATTTATTATGCTCATGTGCATAGAAAAGGAACCCTGGTGGCGTAGTGGTTATGAATTGAGCTGCGATCCTCAAGGTCCAGAGTTCAAAACCACCAGCTGCTCCTCAGAAGAAAGATGAGGCTTTCTACTCTCATAAACAGTGACAGCTGAGGGAATTCACAAGGGCAATTCTGCCCTGTTCTATAGGGTTTCTATGAGTCACCATCAACTCGATGGCAGTGAGTTTGGTTTGGGTTGGGGCATGTAAATCTCCACTGAGGAGAGAGACAAAATTGTCTTAATTATCCTTTGAAGAGCATCTTAAAAGCTAGTGTTTGAAGGCGCGTGCACCAGGAAGCGCCCTCCTAAAGCTAGCTCATAGCCAGATCCAGGAGGAGTGTTCAGCCTGGATCCACCGTGTCTTTAACCCGCTGCTGTCTGTCAACAAGAACTCAGGGACCCCAAGTGTGACAGTGTAGAAGTGTGCTCCAGAGGGTCTCAGTGGCTGTTTTAAAATTTTTTATGGAGCTATATTTAACATATCATACAATAGTTGAATCGTATCAAGAGGAGTTGTGCAACCGTCTTCGCCATCAACTTTGGAAAGTTCGCTTCCTTTTTGAACCCATGCATTGATGTTGATCCCTCATTTCCCCCTGCCATGCCCCAAGATAATCACTAACCTGGCTACTGCCTTCATAAATCCAGCCATCCCTGTTTCTTTATACAGATAAACACATAAAACAAGGAATAAGCATTGACTATATAAAGCAAGTAAAGGCCTCAATCTAAGAGAAAGTAGAGGATATTTAAAATGTAGAATGACTTCACATCGGGTCCAGAGGGAGATCAAATGACAGATGTGGCATTCCAGCCTAAGGACAACGACTGAAATCCATGTTACGATGCTTCTTGTCTGGCATGTTCCTAGCTTACCGTGCATTGGGGATTCACCATGGACTTAATCCACATAGGTACCTTGCAAATGGATTTTAGGCTGATGGTATCATCCATAGTTTTCACAAACTAGGTGTTTAGAACATAGGCAATGGCCCCATTCCCTCCTCCAG
>NW_022103928.1:23551260-23561716 GCF_000313985.2 Echinops telfairi
GGCACAAGCCTCTGTAGCAAGGTGGCAGCATCACAGCAAGGGCACTGAGTGAGATGATGGCACAGCACCTGCACCTAGCTGGGTTCCATTCGAGCAAGCACTCAAGATTTTCCTTCCAGACTCCAGGAGAGCTTGCGCTCTCCTCCTCCTCCTCCTCTTCCTTTCCTCCTCCTCTTCCTCCTCTCCTCCTCCTCCTCTTCCTTTTCTCATCCTCTTCTTCCTCTCTCTCTCTTTCTTGCATTGCTGTGGGAAATCAACACAACAAAGCAGACACCAGTCCATCTTTCTCCATGTACAGTTCAGTGACACTGAAGGCCTCCTTCAATGGTGCCACGTGCTCCTCCTCCCCCAGGAACATCAGCTCACAAGTCCCTGAGCTGACGCCGCCCTTTCAGGTCGAGGTGGTTAGGTGATCCCATGTCAATGGTTCATCCAAGGGTATGGAGCTCCAGGCAAACATTCTTCACTAGTCATGCTAGCCTGCTGGTGAGTTTAAAGACGGTCTCAAGGGCTGTGTGCCTGATGAGAGGGTGAAGGGTTAGTGACAATCTTTGGGCAATAGTTTCAAGGGTTCACTCTTCCTTCCTGGCTCCGGAAAATCTATGTTCCATGAGAATTTGAAATTCTGCTTTGTATCCACCCCCACTCCCACTTTATTTGATCAAGGTTTAGAAATTCCTTGATTAAAATGTTTGGCATTGGTAGCGGGGCACTATCCAGTTTTTCTAGTCGCGTGGCCAAGGAGGCAGGTGTCATCGGGGCAGTCAGTCACGCATTCCACTTCATCTTCCTGGTACTGACTCTCAGCCCTCTTCTTCTGCTCCAGGTACAACCACTGCTGAACGTCAGGTGGCTCTTCGCAAATGTTAAGACCCCAGGCACTAAGCAATGAACTAGAAAACAACAGAAGCCCTGAAATTTAGGCCAATGAACTGGGTGCCTTGTGAGACCATGATCTTAACCCTGCAAACCAAGGACCCAAAGCGAGAGGTGTTCGATTGCACATAAGCACCTTAGCAGTTACTTTTAAAATCTTTTTGTAAAACTTATACCACACAGCATTTGTCAGTTCCACTTTTTACAGGTGTGTAACTTGTTGACATCAATTACATTAATTGGCTGGACAACTATTAGCCTTAATTAATGCAGATTTTCCACCATCATGGACAGAAACCTAATGAACTATAGGAAAACATATAGAACTCTCTTGGCCATCAAGCCAGTTGACACACGGTGACCCTGTAACCACTAGTAAACATTGGTTTCCATGCATTTGCCTATTCTTGTCTCTTAATATAAGTGAGGTCGTATAATGTTTGCCCTTCTGTGATTGTCGGGCACTTTTTAAAAAATGTCCAATGTCATGAAAAAGATACGTTAGTTACCAAAATGGGCTCAATCTCTTCGATCGATTGAAAACTTTCTGTCGACTGATGTGAAATTGTTTTTAAGTCCTCAAAGGTAATTTCTATGTATAGAAACCTCCATTCTGGGGTTTAATTTGTTTTTCAATTAATATCCAAATAGTCAAAGTTAAAATTTGATTAGTTGATGCTCTTTATCCTAAAAACTTGTTCATTTTTAATACTGGAAGCTAAAAACTTTCCTAGACTCTGATTATTACCTTAGCAAAGTCATGCTTTTAAGCACAGCTTACAAAAATTCTTTTTCCTATTTATAAATCCAGGTAGGATTGTCAGATAAAATGCAGGATGTTCAGTTAAATTGGAATGATCTGAAATTCAAATTGAACTAGTGGTTTGTATTTCTATTGGTTAAATGTGGCAACCCTAAATTCAGCAGATGTATACCGTTTCTTTTTGAAGAGTTAGTCCCATTTATAAACATTGAAAATGTCTTTAAAATATAAATTTAACAGGTTCATTTTCTTTTTCCCCCAAAACCATTTTATTGGTAGTTAATACAGATATCATATCATTCCATAGTTCAACCACATCAAGCATTATTTTACAATTGCTACCATAAATCAGTTTCAAAACATTCTGTTCCTTCTTGAACTCCTTGACATCAGCTCCCTTTTATCCACCCCACCCCTTCCCCAAATCATCTCCTTTTTCAAATCCTTCGAAAGGCTGAACTCACAAAAAAATAAACCTTTGGGGTTTGAAAGAATCCTGCCAAGTCTCATAAAGCACTACTAACCCAAGATTATTATAAATATTTCAGAACTATATGTCAACTTAGAAGAATTTCAATGAAAAAAAAATCACAAATTGAAATAAACTCCCCCAAACAGATTTCATATTCGAGTTACAAGACCAAGTTAGCACATATGTTACAAGTTCATAAAATACCAAACATGGTCATACCCCTTCTTGAAACACACAGGACACGTATATCATGGCTCTGAGTCTCTAGGTAACATTTCAATAGTTCTTTCCAAAATGTCCTGTGGTTCGAAGATGTCCATTTACCAAGGAAGACAATTACCGCCCAGTTAGTCAGATCTACTTACTAGAGATCAAACCAGCCATGAAGTTCGATTGACTTGCAGACAGCCAGGAAATTCATCTCACTGCGAACTCAAGAACCATCGAGTACTTCCATGTGATACTGAGGGCAATTACCTTAAAATACCTGGGAGTGGTTGGTCAGGATGCTGACTGAATATACGGGGACACCACTATAGCACTTTCCTCTATTTATGTGGCTCCATCAACAACGCATCAGATCCAGATGTCGGTGTTAACTTAATTCTTGTGACCTGGCCTTTTCACAGAATCCTCCTTACTGAAGTCTACAGCTCTCATTGGGTTCACATTTCTTTGGTTTTCCTGACCTACACGTCTTCCTGCCCCAATCTCTAAAACTCACGTTATGTGCCCTGAAATTCCATAATTCATGCACACACTTCCTTTCTCAGGGTCGCCCAACGGCTACAAATATTAAAAATTACATTGGGTTAAATTGTGGGGGCTTCGGCCGTCCTCAAAGTCCAAGGACATAGTCTAGCGAACCAGCAATTGCTCTCCTTGGCAACACAGTGCTAGTATTAAATCATGTACACTAAAACAAACCCCCAAAAATTATGTAATTCAAACTAGTGTGGAACTCCCTTTACACCCATCAGGGCAGTTAGAGAGTTGGTGTCTGGGCGTGGCGACCAGGGACAGCTGGCCTCCAAATCCCAGGGATGGAAGGAAACACAGGGGAATTTCCTGTAGCAGCAGACCCCCCTTGTCCCTGTCTCACTGACCCCCAGCAGAAGGTCATTCACCCCACAAAGTACTCTAGACCACTTCTGAGTTCATCGTAGGTCAGAGAAGCCACATGACAAGCCACCACAGCAGAGACGGCCAGATATGGTACCAGAGGTGAGACTCTGGGAACTTTGTGCAGAGGAGGTGCCTAAATTAGGCTAGGCAACTTCCTCCCCAAGGTGATAAAAACGGGGGTTTCAGGAAGGCTGGTCCATTTCCTTGAGGAATGAAACACGTGCTCTTCAGTTCCTCCGAGAAGTGAAAGTGGCAGCCAAGAATCCCGTCATTCCTGTTATCTGCTGGCTTCATAACTCTGTGGAGTCACGGAGGTGGCGCTCCACGCCCGGCTGTCTTCTCAGGGAATTCTGAACCGAAGCAGCCCCGGGATGTCTCCGCTGCTGCCTCCCCTCCTGCTCCTCCTCCTTTCCACCCAGGACGCCCTGGCCCTGAGAATCTGCTCCTTCAATGTCAGGTCCTTTGGGGAATCCAAGAAGGAAGACCAGAACACCATGGATGTCATTGTGAAGGTGAGCCCCTTTTCCCTGTTAGCCCCTGAGACCCTCTCTATGGCTCGCGGCCTTTAAGAGATTCTGGGGACTTTTAATGGAAGTCACCTCTTAGAGGGGAAGGGAACGGCTGGCATGGCGTTTGGAAAACAGTAACAGCAGGAGTGACCATCACCACCCCACTTCTCTGTGCCTCAGTGCCCTCACCTGTGAATTGGTGCCCATGACAGTATCTTCTCCACAGGAGAATATCCAGCCCGCTCGCCGCTGTGGAGCGGATTCTAGTCCACACTGCATCAGTCAGAGTGGAACTTCCCAGCGGGCTTCCAAGGGCGGGAATCTTTGCAGGAGTAGACTGCCTCATCTTTCTCCCATGGAGAGGCTGGTGGGTTCGAACTGCTGGACTTCCTTTTTTCTTTTCTCCTCCTTTTCCCTTTTCCTTGTCTCTGGCTCTCCAATCGTTGCCTTCCCTTCTCTAATGCTTTCCTTCAGGAGAGAGGGTCAATGTCTGAGGACTCTAGTCACACTATAGTCAGTTGACCTGATTATTCATTTTTGATACTGGAATTGGAAAACTCCTCCAGGACCCTGACAGGGTGGTTATTCCCTTAGAAAGCAGCACAGGTCCTGTGGAGAGAGGCTGAGGTCACAGGGCAGCCCAGTGTTCACCTCCCACTTTCCAGCTGTGGGAGCCCAGGAAGCTCCCTCACCTCTCTGAGACTCCAGAGAGGATTCCTCTCTGTTGAATGGCATACGCTCCCTGTGGAACCTGTTGGCGGAGAGAATGCAAGGCGTGGAAGGCCCCAGCAGGGCCCAACAAGGCAGGTGTTCATTGATGAGAGCCATGGTGTTATTATTATGATTAGACGAGTCAGCACAGTACATGCCAGTCCCAAAATAATGATTACATGGGAGTGGCATGTACTATGATTACTTGGACAGGCCTCTCAGACCTAATGGCCCTGCCCTTGGGACAGTGCCCAGGGCCTCCTAAATGTGGTTGTTTAGCTGTGACAGTTGTGCCAAACCTGTGAGAATTGTGGCTCTGTGGTTCAACAGAGAAGGTGACAGGCAAGTTCGTGGTTTTCCCTCCTTCCCCGTATATGGACCTGTGGAACCTGTGTATCTGCTGGTTTACCCTCATTTCCTTCACTCCGTTCTGGGAGACACCACTAGTCTTAAGCACCGTGTTTTTGTTCGTAGGCAGTTCCATGGTGGGTCGCCTACACTTGGCATCTCCCCTGGGCTTCTGTGCCCTGAAAGGTTGGCCAATGAACACCAGCCAGTCACGTCTAGTACCAAGTATGTCTAAAGTTTCTGTCAAGGCTAGAAAACCCGCCGGTAAACAGAGATCATCCCAAAATACTACTAGAGCCACTCAGCAGCACTTATAGCTGAGCCCAAATTCCAAGCCTATAGGAGTGTTTACAGGGTCCATTGACTGTCTACTGTCAGTCAGATATTTTATATCCTTACTTAATGCCAGATGAGAGCCCCTCATGGTCCAAAATGGTTAACAGTGCGAACCAAAAGATGGGAAGTTTGAATTCACTCAGAGGCACCTCTCAAGAAAGGTGAGACGGTCCAAGTTCTAAAAAACAGCCATGGTATGTTGTAACACAAGGTGTCTTTCAGCCCACCTCCAAACGCATGTGGAAGTCAAAATGTTGCACCCCTCCTCCCACCCTAAGCCCTCCAACCCCAGAAACCCCCGAGTCTCCTTTGGTGTGGACATCAGAGGGGAGCAAATTGGTTGAACTATCTTAGCACTGTCCGGAGATATTGTTCCTAAAACTGCAAAAAGTTTTCATGCTTTATGTACTGGAGAAAAAGGTGTTGGATCCATAACTGGAAAACCGCTCCATTTCAAAGGGTATCTTTCCATTGAATAATTAAGGAATTCATATATTCAGGGCGAGGACTTCTCGCCTCAGAATGGGACAGGTGGAGAAAGTATCAAATATATAGATATATTAGAAGACTTAAAAAACTTTGGGAATACTTTTTAAATCTCAGAACTGGGAGATGGCCATAGAGAAGTAAGAAAAAGTTTTAAGCTGTGAAGCAGGTTCAATGGCTGTTATTGAGAAAGCAGATAGATCCAAGCTAAACCTGTAGCTTTAAGCTGTGCACTGAATATTGGACACTATAGATGACACGTCTTGTACACTAAAGATGGCAAGGAACCACTGACACCGGTTGGGAGGCTCTTGAACTAGATTCGTCAGACAACAAGGACTATGCCACAGAGCTGAAGGGTGATAAGGATTAAACGACTATGATCAAGCACCAGCTGATCTCCAAGAAGCTCAGGAGCTAGCACCCAAAGATAAAGCTCTCCAGGCAGAATTGCTGAAAGGCAAGCAAAAAAGAAAGGCACAGAAAGATAAGGAGAAGGCAGCTTATGCAAAAAATGTTTGCTTAATAAAAAATGAATTTTGCTTCAATATTATGCATTGGCTGTGTAAAGGCAATAAGAAGATTTAAGGGTGTTTGTCTAGTTATCCATAGCATGTTTCTTTTTATGCTTTAGTTTCCCATTGTTTACGGTTTAGGAATACTGATAAGGCTTTTCATAAAACAATGTCTCTCTCTCTCTCACACACACACACACACACACACACGCACACACAGCATCCCTTGAAAACTCTCTGGAACACAGTTCTTTTCCGACACAGATTGAGTTGCCATGAACGGGAATTGTCTCAATAACACATGTTAAATACACATGGCATCAGCCCCGTTTTCCGAAGAAGAAAACGAAGGCTCAGAAAGACAGGGTGACTGGTCCAGGTGTCCATAGCAACCAAAGAGAAGAGGTGGAACCAAGCCCATCATGAAAGTGACGGTGCCGTGCTGTTCCCCTCTTCCACACAGGAGAGAATGCAGCACTACCCAGTAATACTTACTTAAAAATCAGAAAACTGTAGACAACTTATTTGTAGCAGGCTTGACTAGGGCATTTACTTCTATTGATCTTACCATGTTAAAATCCATATTTAAGTTTAGGAAGATATTTGTGCTTCGGGGACTGGGCCCAACTGATTTCAGTGTGGTGCCCCTTCTTAACTCTCTCTTCTGGGTCTTTCATGCACGGCAGATGATGTTAGGAGTAAACACAGGCCTCGTATGTTCTATGGGACACCACAGGCCCTCGATAAAATATGTTGGATTGATGAACCAGAGGTTGGATAAGAGGGATGGATGGATGGGTGGATGGATGCATGGATGGATGGGAAAACCAACTGAAGTTGACTATTCTGAATAGGACCTTGATGCCTTTCTGAAATTGGATCTTGACCCATTGCTGACTGCAATGCTGATTCTAATTAACAGGAAATAGTCCCAGATTTCCCAAGGGAAGTGGAAAGCATAACTGCTGAACACGTACGGATGTTGACCATGCAAGGAAAGGGGTGGCTGGGCTGTAAACAGGAAAGCTGGGGTCTTAACCCCTCCACTCAGGAAAAGGACCATGGGCCAGCGTCCATGCTTGCCCTGCACTGATCCACGACCTTGGCCCCCGAGGAGGGGCAAATCAGGAGGATGTGCTAATTTGCTGGATCAGTGAGTATGGGGCTCAAGAAAGAGCTTTGTAGTTAGATCACTTGGATAAAAATCATCTTCTTTTTTCTTTTCTGGTGAAAATTTACAGAGAAAATTGGGTTTCCATTTCACAATTTCTACTCATATTGCTCCGTGGCACTAATGACATTTTCCACATGTGCCAGCATTCTCTTTCATTGCACTCTGGCTGTTCTGATCCCAGTGTCCCTGCCCCTTATCTTCTCATCTTCACTTTGGAACAGTTGCCCATGCTTTGGTTTCATATAAATATATAACCCCTGCATATTTTCAAAGCTATATATTCAATATTTTTTATAAAACAACCTTATCACATTCAAAGTACTCTCCATTACACTCCATACACCTGCCAAATCTGCAGTTCTATTTTGGAAACATTTTTCAAAACTCATCTGTTTAGATGGCTGACAGCACCTCCCTGGTTTTTGCTTCACCTCTTCTACATCGTAATGTCGCTGTCTTTTTATGTCCCTCTGCATTCGAGGAAACCAAAAGAAGCCGTAAAGAGTGAGGTCAGGTGAGTAAGGTGTGTAGGGCAGGAGAGGCATGCTGGGTTTTTTGCTAAAAACGGGTGCACTGGGATGGCTGCATAAGCAGGTGAATTGTCATGGTGGCAAAAACAGTCCCCCATTCTACACAAATCGTGCCTTTTTTGTTACACACTGTTAAACTATCTTTTCAGAACCTCTAGATAGAAAGCTTGACTAACAGTCTGACCTGGCGGGACAAACTCCAAATGCACTACGAGTCAAAATTGTTGTCATTGGGATGTTGACAGATGTCCAGAATGAGGTCTGTCATCAATCGACATTTCATCCTTTTTGAAACTAGAAAACCACTCTCACACTTGAGTTTTTCCCATAATGCTGTGCTTGTAAGCTGTGTTCAACAACACAGTAGTTTCTGCAGCATTTTTCCTAAACAGGAAATAAAATTTCACAGTCCCATGCTGTTCTCTTAAATCGGCCATCACAAAAAATGAGGTTCGAGTGAAACTGCTTTTACTAAAAAAATTCACTGTGTGCAAAGAGAATCTTCTTAAGTGATGCCACTGGGTGCACTCAGAGTGAGTTGCTCGTTGCTCACCTGGGAAAAATGTGTACTCTGAAGATATTTTGGGTCCCCCTCATATATTAATGGAGCACTATACTAATTGGTAATAGTTGTTATTTTGTGTGTCAATCTGTTATTTCATTAAAAGATCATTTCAGGGATCAAAGTTTAAAGATTATCTCAGGGCAAGAGTTCCAGGTAGTCTTCTAATCTCAATTGGTCTAATAAGTCTGAAGATGTTAAGAATTTGGGTGCTGCTTCACATTGTTCTCCCATCAGGGTCAATCTACTGTGGCCCTGATCAGATGTTTGTTAGTGGTAGCTGGGCACCATCTAGTTCTTCCGGCTTCAAGGTAGATGAGGCCATGACTCATGCAGGCTTTTAGCCCTGCTGAATAGTTTCTTTCCTGCGATTTTTTCCCCCTTATTTCTCTTTAGTTCCTGATGAGTAATTGTATTCTAGATGATTGCTCTAGATCACTTGAATTTGAATCCCAATCTCAACATTCACTTGATGTTCGAAGCACTTAACTCAACTGAGTTTCAGAGTCCCAAAGTATATAATACTATAATAAGAGGACCCCATAATGCAAGGTTATTGTGAGAATTCAATGAGTTTATAATCAGACCTAACAAGTATAAAGCCCAAGCCCTCCCTGTGACTGTATTAGCTACTTTATATAGGACAACTCAATTAACTTATGTGAAGCACTTAGAATCTTGCCTAGTGTATCTTAATGAATACTGGCCACCAGCACCTCTCCCTCAATTCCTTCCTCATCAAACAATTTTCTTAACTTCAACTTCCTAAAATTATACAGGCGTTTGTGCTCATTATGAGCTATTCTGAAAATAACGAAACACAAAAAAGAAGGAAAAAAAAACACCCATTCTCTTGTCATTCAAAGACAATAATTGTTGGCATTTAGAGGACTTTTCTACAGGCATTTTCCTGTGCAAAAATAAATACTCAGCTCTGCACCCACTTTGCAGCATAGAAACTACCCTGCACCATCAGCTTTGCACCGTGTTTGCTATTAGACACACTCCCCATGTTGTTCGTCTTAACACAACAAAAACCATGACTTGTAATGAATGCTTTATAATGCCCTATCCTATGTTGAAAACATACTTCATTCACACTTTCTTATTTGGGGATCCTTAAATCTTCCCATTTTATCTGTATACATCATCGTAAGAATGGTTATTGGGTGCTTCCAATGATGGTGACACTGACAGTGGCCTGGTACCCACTGTACCCTCCAGCACCCCCTCAAGGGAGTGACCCCCAACCAAACCAGATCCACTGTGGTAAATGAGTTAATTCCACCCCTTGGCAAGCCTGCAGCAGAGAGTCCGACTGCTGAGAGGGTTTCTGTCCAGAGCAGACTGCCACATCTTTCTCCCTTGGAGTGGAAGCCACCCATCCTTGGTTGGCAGTTGAGCACTTAACCACTGTGCCACCAGGGGGCCACCAACACCCCTAAGAAAACAGAGGCACAAAGAAGCAGTGGGCATGTCCTCTCCATAAAAGGCTTTTTTCACAGTGGAAAGACTAAACTAAAGCATATACGTACATGCATCTGAAGACCGTTGATACACTCTAACGTGTCTTCCAGAAGGCCTGGCAGTGGCAACTGACTGAGTCAGTAGGCTGGCGTGGTGACCTGGGTGGCTGAAGCCAAGGATCCTGAGGGAAGGATCCAAACACTGTCCCTAGGCAGATGGATCCCAGCCCAGGACAATGTCTTACAGGCTGTGCTGGTGCTGGTGTCTCTTCCCTTTGCCCCACCCCCACCCTCAGCCTCCAGGGAAAGAACTCGAGCCCTTGTTGTGCAAGCAGAAAGCCGGTGACATAATCCCACTGCTCCGTGTCTTTGGTGGCAAGGACAAAATGAACCTCGGGGATACTCTGTGGCATTGAGCCCGCTGCATTCCCACAGACAGAAAAAGCCCAGTGGATCCAAGGATCGTGGGCTTGGTCTACTCCTCAGTCTCCAGGTGGATGCTTACCTGACGGAGCCCCTCCTGGGCTCCTTGTTCAATCATCACACCTCCCAGGAGCTCTTCAAATGCCACCCGCACCTTAGA
>NW_022103928.1:23565410-23566861 GCF_000313985.2 Echinops telfairi
TCAAGGTCATATGCAAGGGCACCTGAAAAGCCCCAGGGAAGTGAAACTAGCATGGGAACCAGCACTCACCCTGACCACCAGGCCAGGTGGCCAGAGCTGCCCAGACTTCCAACTCTCTTAGCCATGGCCTTGAGAATGTTCAAGCTTCTGGTTTTAACATGATGGAGCAAACTAGGGGACATAGGTGAAGAGTCAGGATAAAAGAGAAACGGAAGGAGCGAACGCAAGGCAGGGGCTGCGCAGTACTGAGCAGTACTGATACCGAGAGCAGGCTGAATCCTAGAGACATTCAAGAGCAGACAAAGGTGTCCCATGCAGCTGGCTGAGATGCCCAGAGTCTGGCTGTCCATACGCATTTATGTATCACAATAGAAATAGTTGTTTTCGACAAAATACATCAAAGCCTGTGCCAGTCTGGAAAGATGGCCGCCACCTCGTGAAAAGAGCAGGATCAGAATTGTAGCTCATTTCAGTGATGACGTCACCTGGGAAGGCTGTTCCGGTGTTTTCATAAGGAGCCTTGATGGTGTGGTGGCCACGTGCTCAGTTGCTAGTGAGAAAGGTCAGTGGTTCAAACCTGTCAGCCACTCCAAGGGAGAAAGACGCGCCCATCTGCCTCCCTAAAGCGTTACGGAAGGACGTGCAGCCCTTTGTGGGAAGCTGCTGACTCGGTCGGATAGCATCGCTGATTCCAAATGGACTTCAGAGCAAGGGTAGAGCACAGAAGAAAGACCGGAAGGATGTACTCCAACCCATTAATCGTGGTTACTTGTGGAAGTGTGATAGGAGAATGAGGGCAAGGGTGAAGCACTGAAAAAGTGGGGAACATTTGCCTTTTATTTATTTCTGTGTGATTTTAATGTTGCATTTAATGTTGCATTAATGTTGTCTGGATTGATTTGTAGTTAAAAAGTGGACAAAAATAAAAAGCAATGCCCTCAAATAGGATTAGGTGTGATTTATTATTTCTATTTTTCCTCAAAGGATGGTCAGCAGACCCACCCATCTAGAAATATGCAGAAGAGTCAGATGAAAATGCATATTGGAAAAAAAAAAAAGAAAAGAAAATGCATATTGGTGACCCCAGATCTATTGAAGGAGATCTATTTGTGAGAACCAGGATTTTCATAAGCTTACAGGGTGATTCTGAGGCACCCTGATTTTTAAAAAATTATTTCAAATATAATGTTTCTTTTGTAGGTACATTTAAGATTAAGTGATAAACTAGGCTACACAATACTACATCCCGTGTAGTTGAAATATGTGTAAGGATCTCAAAGAAAATGTAGCAAAAATGCTGCCAGGGACTATCACAGGGTACAAATATGCAAAGGATTTAAGTGCAATCTCTTCTCTGTGTGTTTCTATTTCCAAGTTCTCTGCAATGAGAACATCCCAGCTTCATTCTTCGCAGGAAGCACTTTAAACCAGAGTCACTGCCATCAAACCAA
>NW_022103928.1:23567721-23583450 GCF_000313985.2 Echinops telfairi
AGCTTTCAATATACGGAATTCAGGAAAGACAACCCCCCTCAGAAACAGTAATGGGAGCAACCATTCCAGGAGCAGAGGGAAGGGAAGGAGGAAGAAGGGGGAATGGATAGCAGAATAAGCCCCTCGGGGGAAGAATACCAGGATAGTAGGTGAAGAGATAGAATAAGCCATGTGAGATATGTATAAATAATAGTAACAATGCATAATATACTACGAGTTTGGGGGAGACTGGCAGGGTGGGGGTAAGGGGGGAAGAGGAACTGATCTCAAAGGGCTCAAGAAGAAAGATTATATTTAGAAATTGTTGATGCCAATAATTGTACCTGTCCACTTGAGATAACAGATGTATGGATTGTTATAATATATGTAAAAGCCCATAATTAAATGATTTATTTAATTTAAAGAAAGCCCTTCCACATGATGCTAATGGGAATAAGGCTGTGGGTAGAGAGAAGAGAATGTATGCAGTGAGCGAATGTGCCCTTGTTAAGATGCAATGAGGAGTCCTTCTGTTTTCTAGGAACTCACGGAGAGGCACAACATACAACTATGTGATTAGCTCTCGGCTGGGAAGAAATACATATAAAGAACAATATGCCTTTCTCTATAAGTAAGTATCATCCATGCCGCCCAGAACATGGTCCCTTTATAAACTAAGGCTGTGGATGGCTCACCCCACCTGTCTTGTCCTCAAAACCTGGCTTTGATCTCTAGCTAGTTCTATGTTCATCAAAAGAACTGCTGTCAGTTGGGGACGGATGCAAAGTATTAACTCTTCAAAATAGAAAGTGCAAGCAGTTTCCTAACAAAGTATCTGTTGGTTGGGTCAACAGTTGCCTAGAACAGGAGCTCTTTATTTTGCATGGTCAAGTTCTAACCCAGCCCTGGAAACCCAGCTGCCTAGCATGGCGGCCTCCTAACTTCCGCCTTCTTGTCTTTTCTCTGCTCGTGGTTTGTGTTATGTCTGAACATTGATTTGTGGGTGCCCCAGGGGAGGAGGATGGCTCAGGCCTTCAGCCTCCAAAGGGCTCTGGCCATTATTGAGAAGAGTTGACTCAGCCTTGTTCTTGGGCAAAAGATGCCTTACAAGCAATGTCTCATGGAATCCTGACTTCATGGAGCCATTGAAGCTGATGAACTCCTAACACTACTTCCCTGATATGATCCTTGAACCTCAAACCAAAACGATCCTCTGATGTCCTCTTTAAACCAAACCATCCCAAACCCAAACACCAAACCCACTGCCATCCTGGCCAACAGGTTCGCTGAGTTAATACAGACTGCCCACCCCCCAGTATTGTGCTCTTTAAAAGAATAATCTATGGTCGGGGGGTGGGGGAGCTGTGGGGGGGAGGCAGTAAACCTTTGAGGCAGAAGAGCCAATTCTGTCCCTCCCAACAATTTAAAACTTAATCAAGAGCCATAAATATATTTTTACCGAAAATGAAATCACCGTGATCTAAATCTCATCTCAATGAAACTCTGATAGTTTTATTTTCATGTTCAATGTTACGTCTGAGCCAGGAGTATGTCCTGGAAGGGCCACATATGGCTCTCGAGCCGAGCCGCAGTGTGCCGACCCTGGTCTGTGGGACCAGACTGAACACCCGGACAGCCGCAGCTCCAAAGGAGAAGGGAGACCCTTAGGCAGTGTAGTGTAGCAGCTGCTGAATGGGTGTGTGTTCCGAGGCAGAGATTCATTCGCAACAACAAAAAAGAAAATCAATTCATTTGAAAGCAAACAACAGATCCCTCCCGTGGGTATGCAGCCCTGAAAGAAACAAAGCAAACGGAACAAACTCTATCTCGGGGAACCTTCTCCTCTCTCTTCCAGGGAGAAGCTGGTGTCCGTGAAGAGAAGCTACCTCTACCGCGACGATCAGGATGGCGATGAAGACGTGTTCTCCAGGGAGCCCTTCGTGGTCTGGTTTCAGTCGCCCCACACTGGTGAGCCCCCCGGCCCTCTTGCGCATGTGCGCATGACCTGCCCAGAGACCTCATGTGTGGGGAGTAGCCGAGTGTGGCCTGCCACGCCAGGGTGCACGTAGCATCAAAAGGGGGTCATGGGGCGTCCATGAGGAACATCTTTGAACACCTACAGTTGTGTTTGACGGCACCAGAATCACTTCTCAGAATGTCACGTCTCATGACCTCTGCGTTAGCAGTCCCTCCACTCTCTTTGGAGCATTTAGGCTGGTGGAAGTGATTTTCTGCAAACCCTCGGGTCGTTCCTCAGTGATGAGCAGGGCAGGTGCACCTCAGGCACAGAGTCCGACCCGCCCTCCTGCCTCGGCATCAGTTTCCTCCCCACACAGCCTGGGCATTGGGAGGAAACGCAGGTGGACTTCATCCTGACTTGAACCCCGCAGGTGCTTCTATGCCAGTGGCTGCCCAGCCGCCCTAGTGGCCCTGTGTGTGTCAGTCTCAGGCTGTACTCCGTGATTTCACACCCCGCCTCCCCCATGCCAGAAGTCTTTCAAGGAACCCCTGGGTGAACTTGAACTTTCACCCTTGCCATTAGCAGCCAATTGCATGAACGGTTTGTACCGCCTTAGGATTCCTGGTACTTACCCTGTTCCTGCGCTCCTTGTTAGCCACTGTCCAGTCGATTTACAACACACAGTCCCCGTGTGTCAGACTAGAACTGTCCCCCGAGGCTTTCTGGGATGGCATCTTCATGGGAGCCGAAGGACAGGTCTTCCCCCAGGGAGCATCTGTGGAGATTCAAGATGCCAATGTTTTGGTGCTTAACCATTGTGCCACTCTTAAAGGACATGGTAGAACTGCCTCTGCGGATTTCTGTAACGGTAACTCTTTACAAGAGGAGAAAGCCTCCTGGTCCTTCCCCCACAGAGCACGTGCCCATGATGCGGACAAGGTTCCTCCCTGCCCTGATGAAGTGCCTGCCATTCTATAGGAATGGCTCCGTGTAATTGTTGCACCCCGCCTACAAGACAGGAGCTAGGATCATGTTCACGTTACAGTTCAGGAAGCTGAGGCTTAGAGGATGAAGCTCCTTGTCCAAGATGCTCAGCGATTGAAGTGGGTGCACTGGGATTTTAACCCAGGGTACCCCTCAGGAGCTCATCCCTGTAACTATTATACTCACTCAGAGCAAGTCAAGCATTGAATTTCATTTTCAAATTGGAACTAGGTGCACACGCCACCACCCACGGCCACTGAGCGGATTCCGACTCCCAGAGGCCCTATGGAAGAGAGTGGAACTGCCCCATAGGCTTTCTGAGACTGTACATTTTTTTGGGGGCGGCCGGCTTCTTTTTGTTCCCTGCGATGGCTGGTGGGTTTGAACTGCTGACCTTGTAGTAAACAGCCCCACACTTAACTAACTCATTGTGCCACCAGGGCTCCTTTGGAACAACATAGAATCAACTAGTGGGTCAACACTGACTATGTATCAGGCCCTGTTCTAGGCATGGGACAAATCAGACAAGGTTTTGGGCAACCCCTCTGGAAGTTAGAGTATAGTGGGAGAGACAGTTAATGACCTCATGAGCATGTGCAGGCCTGTAAGTAGCCATACCCATGTTTATACTACACAAATATAAACATCCTGACCTGTCACGTGAGCTATTTGGGGCCAGAGCTAATTAGTTCACAGGCAGGATAGTCTTTCATGGAAGACAAACACGTGATAACCGGGGTGAAAGGAGACAAAAGAGAGGGTGCTATTGGGGACAAGACACGCCCCTCAGAGAGCATGTGCGATTATCATGGTTGTTGTGCACCCCATCTACATGTGTGCCCAGAGGACCTCCCTCAACATGACTGCTTCCCAGAGAGTGGCCTGTGGACTGCTAAACAAACCTGTTTTCCCGGGGCCTCCTCCCTCCCTCTCCAGCCCAGGGCACTCCCTTCCTCCCCTGGGACACCTCTGCCCAAGTTTCCTCTCTCATGTGTCTGCTCTCTCTGGGAGTTAGCTCTGATTCTTTCCTCGTTCAGCCCGTCAGTCAACACACTTTGCAGAGGACTTCCGATGTGCTGTGACTGAGAGGTGAACAAGGCTGATAAGCCTGCCCTCAGGCAGCTTCCACTTTATTGGGCCCAACAAAGAAGCAAAGGTCACTCCAGAGCACAAAGAAAGGATGCTGACTACACGGAGAAGCAGTCAGTTGGGGGAGCAGGCAGAAAGAACAGTGCACACGAAAGCTCGGTGGGAAAGGAGAAGGTCCAGATGGACTTGCCAAGAGGCAGATGGGAGAGTGGAGGGTGGGTCCGGAGTCAGCCTGCCTGGGTCTAAGTCCCGGCTCCCCACAAGCAGCAGTTTGTCTGGAGCAAGGGCCACCTGCAGCCCCCACTCATGAGGTACGCATGGGTCATCCGGGAGCAGAGGGGACGCTCAGAAGGTGCCCTTCAAGGTGGGCTGACTCACGTCCCCATATGTGGGCTTTCACCACTCCTTCCTGCCGGGGCCAGGATTGTCAGTACTCCAACAAAACAGTATTTAAAAATAATCCCATGCCACCTCGCCCACCACCACCCACCGATTACAAAAGGAGAATAAATTGACAAACTGCAATTGTTTTCATGGAAGTAGAAAGCTTCATCTTTCCCCTAAGGAGCTGCTGCTGGTGGATTTGAACTGCTAACCTCAAGATTAGCAGCCCAATGCGTAACTACTACACATTAAGGGCTCCTAAACTTCAGTTGTATTTTATTGGCAATGGGGTGTGTGTGTTATTGTTTTTGTTTTTAGTCCAAAGCCAAACAGGCTCATTGTTGTTATATTTATTTATTATTTTAAAAATCTTTTTATTGGGATCTTGTACAACTCTTATCACAATCCATACATCCATCCATTGAAGGCTTATTTTTAAAAAGCAAAATAAAACAAAAGCAAAACATATTTACAGCAAATGAGAAAAGAAGCACACCCATGATATCAGCAAAGCACCCTATCCTACCACTTTCTCTGTGTTCAGGACAGGCAAGTGGGGGAGAAGAGGCTTTCGTGGGCTAAAAATAAGCAGCCTCGTGACTCTAAGATCATTAAGCTCTCAGCCACTGGCTGGACCTTCAGGAAACAGGTGACCCAGGCACCACACAGCAGGGCCCCCGTGGCCTGGACCAGAGAAGTGTGTAATCAATCAATCTCTCTCTCTCTCTCTCTCTCTCTCTCTCTCTCTCTCCTGCTCCTCAGCGGTCAAGGACTTTGTGATTATTCCCCTGCACACCACTCCAGAGACATCCGTGAAGGAGATTGATGAGTTGGTCGATGTCTACATGGAAGTGAAAGAACGTTGGAAAACAGAGGTTCGTTGAAGTCCTACCTATGGAGTCAGAATCTTGTTCTCAGTGGAATGAGCAACTCCCAGGCTGGTTTGCGTGGGACACCACAACTTCTAGTTAGGCCTCTCCTTGACCCTAGATATCGCTCTTGCTAAACCTGCCCAAAAGAGTCATGGGAACCTGCACCACTGGTCACAGGTTCCAACATCTCCTGGGTGAAGAGCTCGTGCCAAGGTACTGTGGTGAGGCTCGATGGGTACAGGTTTATTTAGTACCCCGTGAGGTAGGCACCCTGCCCATTCCCACTCTGTGAAAAGAGTGAGGCACAGAGCAGTTAGGAGTCTTGGTTACAAGTGTCAGAACTTAGATCAATCATTCATAAAAAGAGAAAGAGATTTAGTGGTTCGTGTATGTAGAATGTCTCGCTCTGCCATGGCCGGATTGAGAGCCCAACCAAGGGAATTGGGACTTGATTCGTTGCCTTGGTTTCCCTCTCCTGGTCTTCCTTTCCTCGGGTTAGGCTTCCTTCTTCGGCAGGCAAGATGGCCACCAGCAGCTCCGTGTCCTCGGACTAAGTTCCATTGGCTCTGATTGGGTCACATCCTCATCTTTAAACCAATCAGGGGGTTGAGGTGTTCTGATTGGTTCCATCTGGGTCCATTCCACCCAACTTCCTGGATTGAGAAGGCGGGTGATCTCCCAGGGAAGCCTGCAGAGGGAGGAGCACTCTGCGTCCTGTAGGCTCTCAGGGTCTGTGGAAGCGCCCCGGAGGACTCTTCTCCTCGCTCTCGACCCTCCTCTTGGGGTTCACTGCAGTACTTCCCATTTCACCTCAATTGACTGAAGTATAAAATGTAGCAAGTGGAGTGTGGACAGACTGTGGTCAGAGCAGGGATACAGAGCGCGCGCACACACGCACGCACGCAAACACATGTGTTTCACGGTTGATAGCCAGGCAGGAGGAAGACTGTGATACTGGATAGAGTGGGGGGGAAAGTGAAGCAAAACTCAGAATCATACAAAAGGCGAGGCTTGCTGGCCTGGCAGCGACCACTGGAACCTGCCAGACCATGGCTTTTAGGCACCTTCAGACCTCGAACTGAACTCAGCTGGGCTTGAAGGTCAACAATCAGGAGAATAATAACACCAGGGGTACAGTCAACCACAGGGGACCTGAAGTGGCATTTGCCCAGGGGTAAGGCTCAGAAGGCTGAATGGAAGTGATAAACAGGGGTGAGGAGTGCTAGGACATTCAAAGTGTGTCTGAGCTGGTGACTGGAAAACCATTTTGTTGTGTAATCATTTCCCAAATGACAATTAAAAAGTTAAAAAAATAAAGTGTTAAAAATCCCCGAGCTTGGAAATAACCTAACTGCTGAACAACAAGGGCTTTTTCTCTTTCTCAGTATTGTGGTATAGTCAATGGGATACCAGGCACCCGTCTGAAATGAGGTAGGACATGACCCAAGGACTCAGGGGGGTGGACATGCTAAGCTGTTAGGGGGAGGGGAACCTACAAAACAGAATCATCACATTTTTGTTTTTAAAATCAATGAAATAGAAATGATAACAATATTAGTTTCCGACTGATAAGATTATTCTAAATTAAGGATGTAAGAGCAAATCATAGAAATTGAAAGTTAAAAAAAAAGAAGAAGAAAAAGAAGAAGAACTCAGCCCTGGTATGTGTCACTGAAGCCCACTCATTGGAAGAGTTTCCCCTTTTGCCCACTTTGTGGTGATGAGGCCTCTCCAGTACCTGGCACTTAATAGAAGCTCAATAAATCCTTAATGAACGAAAGACTTGTGAACAATTTAAGGGTGGAATGAATGAATGAGTCTTCCTCTTGCCTGGCTATAAGCAGTGGCAGGGGACAACCGCACCTCTGAGAGTCCAAGGTTGTAACCGTTTATGGGAGCAGAAACCCCCCTCTTTCTCTCGCAGAGCAGCCAGTGGTTTCGAACTGCAAACCTTTCAGATTGCAGTCCAATGTGTAACCACGATGCCACCGGGGCTCTCATCCAGTTTCTTATAAATGACAAAGTTTCTTAGACATCAGGAGTAATGATCCCTTCTACGGCCTGGTGTTATTGCTGTGAGATCTCATGAAACACTGAACGCCGAGCGGAGGGACAGAGTGCTCAGGAAAGCATGCCGGGGTGAGTGGAGGAGGTCACCACAGGGGTTAAGGCTGAGACAGCACCCTCATCCACCCCCATCAATCTCAAAGGAAGCCATGGTCCCTGAGGTCAAAACGAGATGTTTCCAAAGAAGATGCCACAGTCGGCAACAGCCCAAACAATAGCACAAACACGGAAATCCCGCACTTCCCCTGGACTGAACATGTCAAAATCCTGTTCCAAGAACCCTGGGGTTTGGAAAAACCCTTCCAAGATAGAAAATATGTGTGGTGGCTTCCGAATGGGGGTGGACAGCTCACTGTCCGACCCTTCCCTTTAAGGCCCATCCCCGTTGCCTTGATAAACAGAAATCCTGCCAGCAGAACAGAGCCCAGCTTCCAAACAATGAGAAAGAGAGAGCAGCTAAAGAGCTGTCACACACCGCACCCACGGTCACTCTTCCTGCTTGGACACGAAAGGCGTTGACTCATCCGTATGCTGATCCCCTGCAGTAGTTGAAGCCAAACATAGGAGACAGGTGGGGAATGTATAAGCCGGAGTCTTCCATCCCCACCTCACTGCATGGCGAATTGCCGAGAGGCGTGGTAATGGAAACCAGGAAGGTACGGCTACAGAGAAGCATCCTCCTGGTGCGCACACCCCTGTCCAATGCGCATCAAAGCGGTGGCTCCATCTTTATACCACAGCCTCGACTTTGAAACAGCAGAACGAAATGAAGAAAGACCCCGTTGTGTCTTTCAGAATTTCGTTTTCATGGGTGACTTCAACGCTGGCTGCAGCTACGTCCGCAAGAAGGCCTGGAAGAACATCCGCCTGAGGACTGACTCCAGGTTCGTTTGGCTGATCCGGGATGGAGAGGACACCACCGTCAAGGAGAGCACCCACTGTGCATATGACAGGTATGAGGCACCCAAGCCTTGGTGGGCGTCCGAAAGGGTGCCCTGTCTGGGCAGAGGAAGCATCACCAGGACACGCAGGAAGCAGAGCAGTGGGTACGTTTCAGCACCGTCCATCTGGACCAACCAGGGACAGTGTTTAACCTGCATGACTCTCTGTCATGCAAAGTACTACACACGGGGAGGCTAAACCATCAGAAAGTCAATTGTCTAGTCTGGAGGCTAGAAGTCCAAAATCAAGGTATTGGCTTAGCCATGTTCTCCCTGAAGGCTCTAGGTAAGGATCTCTCCTTGCCTCTTCCTAACAACACTTCCCAGCAAGCGTTGGCATTCCTTGCCACTTAGACTCATCCCTCCAGACTCCACTCCTGTTATCATATGGTGTTTCCCTGTGTGCTCCTCTCTGCTGCTGCTTCTCAAAGCACACTGGTCATTGGGCTACAGCCTACTCTGATCCAAATAGGACCTCACCTTAACTAAGGACATCTGTAAAAACAATATATAGTCAACCTAGTATAATGACCATATAGGGTGGCCCTGTAACTTAGCCGTGGGAAGCACAAGCTTTGGAGGCTGAGAGGCCTAGGTTCAAATCCTGGCTCTACCACTTGTTGTGTCAGAGAAAAAGAGAGGTGAGCTCTCTCTGTTTTCTGAACGGTAAATGGAAACTGTAGCAGAGCCTCGCTCAAGGACATGAAGATGCAATGAGGTCAGGTTCAAGGACGTGACCATGCTGCTGCTAGCATGGATGGGGTAAGTGATCAATACCATTCTACAGGGAATGCTGGTGGCTTAGTGGGCCAAGTGCTGAGCTGCTAACTGCAAGGTCGGCAGTTCAAAGCCACCAACCAGTCTGTGGGAGAAAGAAGAGGCAGTCTGCTCCCATAAAGAATTACAGCCTTGGACATAGTTAAACATTGTCCTATGGGTCACCCCGAGTCAAGACCGGCTCGACGGCAGTGGGTGGGAATCATTCCATCACAGATACCCCACATTTTATTCATCCAGTTTCCTGTCACTGGGATTTGTTGAGGTTTGCTATTATATAACCTGCTGCAGTGAACCTTCTGTCTAGGTATTTTATGCACATATTTATCATTTCCTCAGGATAAAACCACTCAAAAACAGACCAATGGGAGAAAGGGTATTTACACATTCCTGAATGCAAATATTCCTTTAGTGGCACAAATGGCTAGGCGCTGTCTCACATACTTCAGGCATGTTGTCAGGAGAGACCAGGCCCTGGGGAAGGACAGCCTGCTTAGGGGCAGCAAAAAGGAGGAAGACCTTCGACAAGACAGATTGACACAGTGGCTGCATCGATGGCCTCGACATTGGTGGCCTAAGAACAACTGTGAGGGTGACCCGGGACCGGGCAGTGTTCCACTCTGTTGTATGTAGGGGTCGCTGTGAGTCAGAACTAACTCGATGGCACCCCACAGCAAAAATGCAAGTGCATTTTAATGACAGCATTCTCTTGCGCTTGTAGGAGGCCTGGTAGCGCAGTGGTTAAGCACTTGGCCGCTAACCCTAGGGGCAGGGGTTTGTGAGAGAAAGAAGAGGCAGTCTGCTTCTGTTAAGACTATCCCTTGGAAACCCCATGGGCCATAGGCTTCGTTTGGGGGGGTGGGGGGGTTAGTACTTGTAAGAACACTTGGGAGAGTTTTAAGCAAAGCTTTGAAAGCTTCTACCTCTGTACGTAAGGTGTGTGATCTACCCGCCCCCAGCCGAGGTTGCTGACAGGGAAGCCCCTAGAAGCCTGGGTCCCATCGCCTGCTGTGAGGGGGCCTTGCACAGTAGGCACTGGTTCTCGTTTTCGCCAGTGTTGAGGTCTGATTTTCGTTCCCACGTGGCCTCCTGGTTCCTCTTGGGGCTGCGGCTTCCTCTGCAGAACCCATTGCTCCAGCTCTCAAAGTGGAAGTGGCCGGACACCGGGGACGCAGCCTCAAAGTGGGACGCTAGCAGAGACTCTGGTCCCAGCCAGCCAGCCTCCCTGTTCCACCTCCACCCCACCTTAGAAGCGAGAAGCACCTCTGCTCTCTCTCACGCACCTGGGTGTGGCATTGAGCTGACTGTCCCTTCTCTGGCCCATTCTTGTCCCTAGGAAAGGAGAGAGGGCTGGGTGCTCACAGAGTGGTGCCACAGAAGCACAGCACAAGGAGCTAATCACAAGTTCAACCCCCAGCAGGTCAGGTGTGGAAACCGTTTTTAAACACTGGTGGCTCTAAAGGGCCCTGGTTTGTGTCACGGGGATGCCAAAGGTCAGGAGCCCGGGTGGCAGAGTTATTACACGTGGGGCTGCTAACTGCAAGGTCAGCTGTTTGAATCCGCCAGCTGCCCCAGACCTGTAAAGAGTTATAGTCTTTACAGGGCCCCGAAACCCACAGGGCCAGTCTTGTAAGGTCGCTGTGTGTTAACATGGACTCGATGGCAGTGAGTTTGTTTTTTGGTTTGGCCAAAGAATGGTGGGATGATAGGTCACTTTTCACCACACTTGTATGGAACAGTTGAAGGTTAACAGAAAGTCCAGAGAGTCCTCTTAAGTGCCTACGAACTGGGCGCTAAATGAACATCAAAAAGAGCAGAGCCACTCTCCACCTGCGAGAGGATGCCGGGACCCGGGTCCGGGGCTCAGCCACAACTTAAACACATCTCCATCCCAGTCTGAGCAACGGAGGAGCCCTGGTAGCATCATGGGTTGTACTTTGGTCTGCAAACCCTGAGGTCAGAAGTTCGAAAGCATCAGCCGCTCAAGAAGAGAAGATCTACAGCCTTAGAAAGCCACAGGGGCAGGTCTTCTGTACAGTCACTATGCGCTGAGGTGACTTGAAGGTTGAGAGTGTGAGTTTGGGGCGAGGAACTTGCTTTTTGGTTGAGTTTACTGCTCATTCACCTCGGGAGAGTAGAGAGCAAACAGGGGAACCCAAAGCCCCAAGTCCCAAACCCAAACCTGTTGCTGGTAAGTCAAGGCCACCCCCCAGTGGCCCTGTACCCAGAACAGCACTGCCCCCCCAGCCAGTCTTCATTGAAGCAGCCACATCTGTCCCCCACCCCCACCTCAGGGGGAGACAGCAGACAGTGTAAGATGTGAAAATACTAATAATTTATAATTTATCAGGGGTCACGAGGGTGGCAGGGTGAAGGAGGGTGGGGAAGGGGAAAAAAGAGCCGATACCAAGGGCTCAAACAGAAAGAAAATGTTTTGAAAAGGATGATGGCAACATAGGTACAAATGTGTTTGATACCATTGATGTGTGGATTGTTGTAAGAGCTAGAAGTGCCCCCAATAAGATGAGTACTTAATTAATTAAAAAATGTAAAAGGACCCAGCCTGTGGCTGTCAAGTGCACTTGGCCTCATGGGGGCCGTGTGTGGCAGAGCGGGCCTGCTCCCGAGACGGTTCCTCGGCTGGCGTCTTGAAGGAAGCCCATCACTAGCTCTCCTCTGCGTCGCTTCAAGCCACCTGGCTTCAGTTAGTAGCCAAGAACAAACCACTTGCCCCACCCAGGGGCAATGCAAGGGCCGGGGCCAGAGTCTCAGCCAATTCCAGCTGCCAAGCACAAGCTTGGTGCACCTTAGAACATAACCGATGGGCTAACGCTAATGCTAATCTGCCATCCCTGCCCTTGCTCCAGGATCGTGCTTAGAGGACCCGAGTTGGTTGGCGCTGTGGTTCCCGACTCCAGCGGCATCTTCAACTTCCAGGAGGCATATAAGTTGACTGAAGAGGAGGTGAGGCCGCCCTTTGTCTTTTGGTGATACCGTCTTGGGGAGACACCTTGGTGTCACCTTGTAAGGTCACCACGGAAGGCACACTACGGTCAGACCTGGAGGTTCCGTGCCTGTGGTTCTGTGGTCTGAGCAGCTGTCCGAATTCCAGGGACACTGCTCACCAGTGTGACTGTGACCTCTCTCCTCTCTGCCCTTGAATGTGCTCATCACGACCACGAGAGCCTTTGGGCCATCGGCGATCCGCTCGACGCTTCCTCATTCCCAATGTCCTCGCCCTTTTCCCCTTGCAGGCCTTGGCTGTCAGTGACCACTTTCCCGTTGAATTTAGATTGCAGACTTCGAGGGTCATCACCAGCAACAAAAAGGCAGTCCCTCCCAAGAAGAAAAAGACCCGCCGCTCCTAGATGCCCGGGCGCTCGTTCCCCTAAGCATGTCTTGCCTCTGAACACACAGCTTTAGCAAAGATGATCTGCTGCCTGCGCTCAGGACGCGAGGCTGGTCCCACAGCTTTCAATTCCCAACTCAAATTCAATCCCACTGGAGCCAGATGGGGAGCAGAGCCCTCCTAGGCCCCGGGCCCCCTGGAATGGTGCAAAAGGAAACGACCCAGGAAACGACCCGGCGACATGGAAGGAAGGTCTTCACCCACAAGCCAGAGCCCGGAGGCTGCCAGTGCAGCCGTCATGACCACCACTCAGCCACGCCCCACGAGGAAGAAGCACCTGGGGCTTTCCCTCCTCACAGAGACCCTGCTCCACAGGGACAAGCAGCAACACCAGGACTTGGGGTTCACTCACTGCGTGAGGGCTCTGCCCCCTCCTGCCTGAGGTCACAGCCCGTCGTGCCTTGTATGATGGGAGTGAAAGGCCATTCCCAGTGGCCTCTGAATTGCCCCTCACCACCCCAAACCCCACTCAGCCAGCCCAGGGCCATCCTTTGAAATATTCCCATCCCAGCATCCCACCGGTTGCCACCCCTGCTTCTGAGTCTTGCAGGGGCTCCCCTCCCAGCCTGGTGAGTCCAGGGTCTTTGGAGACCCGCAAAGGTGTGTTCCTGGGCATCTGGAGCCAGCCTCCCTTCCTGCCAGTCTGCCACCCTGTCCTTGGGCTCCAGGTAGGCTTCCTCCTCCTGCACACCCGTGCCATTGCTCCCGAGGGCTCTGGCTCTGGCAGACATGCCCCACGTGTCTAGGAGCCTGGGCGAGGCGCCCCTTGGCCCCCACATACACTGTCCCTCTGTTGTACCACTCGCCACACCGGGGACAGTACAGGCTCCTTGGGGTCCCCTGTGACTAACGGCAGTTGGCTGGCAGGCACTCGGGGTTTTTGTTTGTTCTATTACTGTCACCAAAGAGGTTTGTGGGAAAACAGCACCATGTTACCTGTAGGCCAGGTACCCGCTTTGTTTGTTTTGCTTTGATTTCTCTCACGTGACTTCTCGGGGTGAACTATGCAAGCAGTTGGCAGGTGGGACCCCACCCTCCACCCCAGAGGCACCGCAGAAGAAAGGGCTGGTGGTCACAAGCCCTGGAACCCCGCTGGCTTCCTCTGCACACAGGGGTGTGTCCCGAGTCTGAGTTGGCCCGGAGGCAGCTGGTTCGGCTCTGATTCCTCCTACCAACCCCCAGCCCCAGCCCCAGCCCCCCTTCTCAGAAGTAAGCCCTCCCCGCAGCGTGTACGATTCTCCAGAGCGTCTGTGTGAGACTCGGGTGGCACCACGTGGCGTAACCTCACCCAATAAAGGGCCTCCTCCATACGCAGAGTTCCCCTCCTCGCACGCATTTCTTTTGGCTTTTCACGGAAAATGTGACTTCCGAGTCAAAGGTAGAGAGGCAATTCTCTCTTTAATTATGACACCTGACTTCGGGGCACCTATCCAAAGGAGGGCCCTGCTGAAGCCTGAGGGAAGCCTCTTGCCCAGGCCTCCGATTCAGCCCAGAGAGGGTGTCCAGGCGTCCAGGCTGCTGGGACCCCTGTCACACCCTCTTTGGAGGCCAGGTTCACCGTCTCAGGAAACTACCCAGTGTCCAAGGTCCCGAGCGGTCAAGCAAGCCATTTACAACCAACTTGTTCTGCGAGGAGCGAACGAAGGTCCTTCCGATCCAGTGCACTGGCAGTGTGACTGCCACAGGGCCTGCCTGGCTGCCGGGCCTGGGGTTGCGTTCAGCAGGGAGCTGGCCAGACACTGAATGAGCTGACCTGGGGCTCTGGCCTGCTTCTGCCCCCTGCGGCTTCCTGGGCATGAGCACATCCCTCTGCCTCCCACAGGGGCAGGTGTCTGCCGGCCCCTGATCAAGGCCAAGTCTCCCAGACCGAGCAAACAGGGCCGGGCTCCCTCTCACTGTGCTCTGGGCGGTGGGGCGGGAAACACCCCCTCAGGGCTCAGGATCACCCTAAAGCTGTGGGCAGTGGGCTCCAAAGACACTTTGTCCAGAATCCTGGGGAACCAGTTGCATGTAGTGAGACTTCCAGGCCCCAGCCCCCCAGAGTCGGCCCCAGGAAGTTTGAGACGGAGACCTTCTTAACCAATCCCTCCCCACCCCAGGTGATTTCAACACCAGCTAGGAGGCCCATTAAGCACGCTCTCTGATTCCTCCTTAGATAGGGAGCCTGGCTGGATACCCGCTCTGGGCTGCCTGCTGCTGTGAGACCCTGAGCTCACCACTTCCCCTCAGTTTCCTAATCTCTAGAATGGGGACCATTAGCAGTTCCACTCAGAAGGACCTGCGTGTCAAAGGCTGAGCACCTTGCAAGTCAGTAGGAGCTGTATTCGATCAGCAGGCCTTTTTTGGTCAAAGGGGAAGCCAGGTTAAGTCTTTGGGGACATGTCGTGCTCATTTAGAAAGGGTTTTGGTCAGACAAGTTTCCGTCTCACTCACCACAGCAGCTGTTTCAGCAAGTGAGAGCTGAGAAATGAAGACGCTTCCGCTTCCAGCGATGGTGATTTCTTCTCCCACGTTCCCACGTCTGCCTTGCCTCAAACACAGCAACCCTCCTCCGGAGCTCTCCACCCCGCCCCTGCCAGGGGTCACGGGCTTCTCTGATTAGCCACCCGGACTTAGCACTTGGCGGGGAGGGGGCAGAAAGATACACGTGGGAAGGGCAATTGCCCAACCAAGAAGGAGTAACAAACTGCAATGAGCAAAGGCACCTGGCCTGTAAGGACCAGCTGACAACTGAGAGGGTCCCACGGAGCCACTGTGCAATTGAACGGAAGTAAAGAGACAGGCAGCGTGCAGGCTGCTCACCTCTTCCATGAAGCCAGGGAGGAGCGCAAGCGCACGAGAAAACATATTCTCCAACAGGCTTATATGATCTCGGGGCTAGCAAGTCTCAGCAGTCACATAACAAGGTGGGCAGGGTCTCACCCTAGACGCTCCTGGGCTCACTGGGAGAGTAGCCCAATACCAGTGCTGGGGGCAGGCAGAGGGGGGGCGTAGACCACCTCTTGGGCAGGGAGAACAATGGAAACATGGCTGGTCCTACAGACAAGGGCCTTGGGCCGCACAGTGAGCAGCCTCGTGCTTGTAAGAAATATTATAATAGTAGCACTATTGTGGGGGGGGGTGTTGGGGGGAACGATTTTAATTAGGAGGATATGACGGGGATCCATCTCGACCTCACACATGTGAAGGCCCTCCTCCACCAGTCTTGGCCTTCCAGACTCTCTCTTAGGATCGTAGAGAGCTAGTCCTCATACTGTCCTCAGTTTC
>NW_022103928.1:23584339-23590195 GCF_000313985.2 Echinops telfairi
CCTACTAATGGGCTTTGGGTCTCCACTCTGCACTCCCCCCATCATTCACTATGGTAAGATTTTTTTGTTCTGATGATGCCTTATCCCTGATCCCTTCGACACCTCGTGATCGCACAGGCTGGTGTGCTTCTTCCATGTTTGGGTTTTGATCCAAATGGAGTCTCCTCACTCACAGGCAGTGACTTTTGCTGGTTCCAAGTTGGCAACTAGGATCCAACAGCGCCCTCTGGTGTGTAAATGTTTCCTAACGATTCGAAGGCTGTAAAACAGGGCGCAGAAGCTGGGGACACACATTGAAACCTTGCCAAAGAGGGGAAATACAGAACAGAATTTCAACCTCCCTTGGACTCCAGACTTTCTGACTCCATGGAGGTTGAGCTGAAACGATTGCCCTGAGATCAGTCTTAACTCTTAAACCTAAACTATCCCCTTGGATCCTTAAAACCAAGCCATCGTTTTGCTTATCTAGTAGAAAGTGTCTGTCTTGCGCATTAAGCTCCCTTAAGACCTCTCTGTGCGTGGTTCAAATTGACAACAGCAACTTGAAGGACCAGATGGGAAGTGGAGGGGGCTGTGAATTGATGCTCATGGGGGAGGAACAGCTCAGAAAGGGGGGGGTGTGAGAATATTTGCACAACTAAAAAAAAAGAAAGTGATGCCTGTCGATGAACTGTCCACGTGTAATCATTGCACTGGTGTGTGTTTGAGGAGCCTCGGTAGTGGCGTGGGTTATCTATTGGGCTGCTGACAGCAAGATCAGCAGTTCAAAACTACCAGCAGCTCTTAGGGAGGAAAATGAGACTTCCCATTCCTGTAAAGATTTGCAGTCTCAGAAACCCACAGGGGCAGAACGTGATGTACTCTCCCCAGCGTGCCCCGCTGACCCCCATCCCCTCCAAATATACTGTCCTCGCCTCTCAGTCCTAAAGCTCACACAAGCCTCAAAAAAAAACAAAAAAAAACCCAGCAAATATCCCCTAAAACGAATGCTTCTCCCTCCCTGTCACTCGCTGTCTCTTGCTCTCTCCCTCCTTCCTCCTCTCCCTCCCACCACCTGTCCCTTGTATCCCCAACCCCCCACCAACACCCCGCCCCACACTGCTCCCCCCTCTAGGCCCTGTTCTGGCCTCACAGGAATCCCTGAATGGCAGGCGGGAATGTGTGTTGTCCATTTGTCAAAACTCCTTCTTCAAACCCTCTGTTCTCTGGTGACACTCTTCCCCCATCAGAAGCCCCGAAAGATTCATTTTGTTTTTCTGGCTTATTTACTTTGAGATGCCTGCTTCTTTTTAAATCGTGTCATAGAGGTTGGAGCTCAAAAGGTTCTTAAGGAACACAATAAAAAATGATCCCTGCCATTTGCTCTGGGCCAGGCTGTGCTCCAAGATGGCGAGAGGCACACTATCCCATCCCAGCACAGCACTAAGAGCAATGTACTCTCGTCCTCTCCTTTTTACAGGTGGAGAACAGGGAAGCATTGTCCCGAGGTCACACAGCTAGTAGGGACAGGAGCCCAGGGCTGACTTATGTTTATACCTTCAGCATAGTAGCCACAGTGCCTAGCTAGGCCCCTCGTACTTTTAGAGACCAACAAAACATTTTCATTTCCTTCAACATCAGAGAGAAACATGAACTTTTAAGTTGAAGAAAAAGTTTAAGAGATCATATCCATCTGTTGTGGTGGTTTGGGGGTCCCACTGAGTACAGTTCGGTTCATGGGGGCCCTGGGTGACACAGTCAACCTGCCCTGCGGGGTTGTCTCCGCCAGGTCTTGGAGCAGCTCCTGGGTCCCGGCACACAGCCAACCTTCCAGCTGGCTGTGCCATCCACCGGAGGCTAACGTGGTGGGGCGGGAAGTGACGCCGAGCCGTTTCTGACGGTCAGGGACCACGTGTACGTAGGACCAAATCGTGCCTGGGCCTCAGCATCCGGGCTACGCGTTCCGGGTCCATGGTCGCAGTCCCCATGGCAGTCTTCCTTCCCCAGGGACTGGTCACTCCCGAGCCCGAGTCTCGCTTCTAAGAAGTATTCCGACCACACTAACATATCGGTAGACTTGGCTTTGTCTCAAGGCACCTGTGACCCATAATTTCCCATCATAACGTGGCCTGATGGAGTCAAGAATCCAAAGCCACCTCCGTCTGCCTTCACGTCCACGTTTTCACCACGTTCGAGCTTAGCCCCGTTTTATAGAAATGGAGGCTCGCAGACCACGAAGCCATTGGGTGGCTGAGCCAGGCTAAGAATTCAGGGTTTCAGAGATGCAGCAAAGAACCCGGGCGGTGCAGGGGTTAAGCATGCAACCCACCAGTCGCCCAAGAAAGACGTGGCAGCCTGAGTGCGTGAAGATGACAGGTTTGGGAACTCCACGGGGCAGTTCTCCTCTGTGCTGTCCTTACCGTCAGAATAGCCATCGCAGGCAACCTGTCCCCTATTTCGGGCCTGGTCCTGCGGGCGCACCCCGCGGTCCGACGGCCCCACCTGGTGGTTTTCCAGGGAACTGCGCTGTAGTCAAGGCGACGAGATGGAAGAGCACACAGGCTAGGCCAGTCAGTGGTTCTCACCCTTCCTCATGCTGCGACCCTTTCAGACACTTCCTCACGTGGTGCTGATCCCCCAACCATAAAATTATTTTCATTGCTACTTCATCACTGTAATTTGGCTACTGTGATGAATCAGGCGACCCCTGTGAAAGGGTCGTTTGATCCCCAAAAGGGGTCGCGACCCACAGACTGAGAACCGCTGGGCCAGGCGATTCCAGGGGAAGCAGTCACAAGGGGGGCTGCCCTACGGTTGCCAGCAGTGCGAAAGCTAGGTCAGGGAACTGACCCCAACCCTCTCCCGCACACACATCCCAGGGCCAACTGAGGCTACACGGCTGATCCCCAGAGCCAATAGCTTAATATTTCTAAAGTGTACAAAGTAGGCATGAGTGAAATTCATTTCAATAATAGCTTCTATTTAATCAGGGGTCAGCGTGTGGGTCGAAGCTGGACAGACAGACTGGCTGTCATTTACATCAATGAAGCTTACACAACTTTACTATGAAAATGAGTTCCATGAATGTGTTTAATAATAAAGTTGGACAGACAGGCTGATGACACCTGTCTGTTTCTGTATAGCCTGCAGCTGTTTGGCACTTCAGTGGCAGACCTTGACGTGGGTGGCCCACCAAGCGGACACTACTCTCTAGCAGCTTATTTACTGAGAACACGTACTGACTCCTGCTTAGACCCAATATACCCAAATGTGGTCATTTTGACTTTTAATTCCATTTTGAAAATTATTGATGAGATATTTTAGGTTTGTTATTATTCTAAAGCTTCACATTTTTAAATAGATCGTTATGTTTTATATAGCACATGTCTGCATTTGGACAAGCCACACTTCCCATGTTCAGTGGCTCATGATTACCAAACTGAACCATGCAGGCTTAGCACAAGGCCTGACCTATATCAAATGTCCCATGCTCATTAAATAACCAGGGGGTGGGGGGAGTGACACTAAACTCACTAAAAGCCCTGTCTTTCTCCCATGGAGCGGCTGGTGGTATTGAACTGCTGACCTATCGAGGAGCAGTCCAGCTCATAACCTACTATGCCACCAGGCTCTTTGTTCATCCCATGTGTACATCAAATCATCCTTCCTCGGGCAGGCACAGAGAGCGGGCATCCCTCACATCCTACCACACTCCTTGTTTGTAACACACCTGCTTCTTCCCCATGCGCCACACCATGCGAAGGAGAACTGGGACGACGCCCACTCAATTCATTCCCCACGGGGCTTCGTTTTGTTGCAAAACCCTGATCGAAAAAGGCTGCCCCCTTCTTTGGCAAACCTGCTGCTACTAGGGAAAAAAAGAGGGAAAGAAAACTGTAAAAAACCGAACCAGTTGCCAGGAGCACTCCGAGTGACGCATGGCTGCCAGCACAGACCAGCGCCAGCAGGGCTCTGCGCGGCTAGTTTTCCTAAAGCAGATCAGCAGGTCTTTCTCCCAAGGCAACGCCTTTGGGTTCATAGCTGAGCACCTAACTCTTTGTGCCAACCAGGGATGCCATGGCTGCTAGAGACACACGTAAAAATAATACAATTCACACGTAAGGGCCAGGCATGAGGTGGGGGCTCCTGTGTGTCCTGACAGAGATGACCATGACCCCGCAGGAAGCCTGCCCTGAGTTACCACGCGGGCTCATGTGCCCCCTCTGAGCCCCAGAGGGGTCCTCCTTTCCCCTTTGACCCCTGAGTTATGCCGCCCTAGGAGCCCACTCCAGGCCTTGCCCACAGGAGCTGTTCCGGCCATTCTTGCATCCAACCAGCTGCAGTCAAAGGTCCCAGGCAAGTCCAGGGGCGTCTGGCAGGGCGGGGATCAGACTCCAAAGGTATGCACAGAACCCCGTGGTGTGCGAGGCTGCAGTGCGGGCTCCGGAAGGTCCCGCTCACACATTTGTCCAGGCTCACCCTCTGCTTCCTGCTCTTTCCCATTCATGGATTGTCCCGAGGGTGATCAGGGAAACCCAAGCAAGCTGGTGGACACAGCTCTTCAGTGCCCCCGCCCCTCAGGGAGGTTCCAGGCACGGGGAAGAGCAGGAGCTAGCTGGAAGACTCTCCTCCCCTCCGGGTGACCCTCAAAAGAGCGGTTCTCCCTCACAGCCATCAAGTGGATGCGGACTCCCTGCGACCGAGAGGACAGGGTAGGACTGGCCCCGAGGGGTCTCTGAGGCTGACTCTTGGCAGGAGTAGGAAACTTTGCTCCCAAGGAGCAGCTGGTGGTTTTGAACTGCTGACCTTGCGGTGAGCAGTGCAATGCATAATGCACCAGGTGCCTTCTCTAGCCGCCAGCGCGGCTCTTGTCACTGAACCTCAGGCTCCTGCCAAAGCAGAGAGCCATGTGCAGGCAACCTTTTGGGCTCTTGGCTTCTGTGTGCCCGAGATGCCCTGGGCACTATGGCTGGCGGGGCCCCTCCACGTACACTCATTTGGTCTGTCTGGGATTCTGGGGAGACCCTCTCACCAAGGAAAGCAAGAAGGGCTAGCAAGATGGCCCGATAATTACCACTCAGCTTTTAGGAGGGAGGAGGGCTTCTGAGTTCAGGGAAGGGGGTATGTGACAGAGAGTCAAAAATGTCCCTAGGTAGTGAGGGACACACCAGGCATCCATCCGGCAGAGGCTGGCAAGCTTCCCATGAACCCCTTTGCCTCCTGTGTCAAGGCCCTTGGGTGAGAGCAGTTTCTAACTGTCTGAACACCAGATGGGAGTCAGGTGACTTGTTCTCGCCAACAGGATGTGGGTGGCTCACTCGAGACCCAGGGGACTCAGAGTGGGTGTGTTCTCCAAGGCTGAGGGGCCATGGAGTTTCTGTTAGGGGGGACAGAAACACTCAGGACTGGCGATTGCTGAACAGCATGATGAATGTCTTTCTGAATCACACGTGTGGCGAGTGTTGAAATGGCAAATGGTTTGGAACCATTATCTTTATGGGGGAAAATGCCAGCCCCCCACAACTAATCACGGGTTCGAGAGGTGCAATTGTACGGTTGAGATATATAAATATTATAATAAAGTCCTAGAGAGCATGAGAGACAAAAGAGAGATTGAAATAATGGAATCAGACACATTTCATGGTAGCATGCTCACCTCAGCCTCGCTTGGTGGTCCACATGGAGATTGGAGACCTGGAGGGAGGGCAGGAGAGAAGGGGAGGGGACTGAGGACAAGGGGAAAGGGAACAGGGGAGATAGGACTGGAGAGGGGAGGGAGCCGACACTGATGAGAGGCCAAGAGGGATCTTTATTGCTAACCCAGGCCTATATACCTTTGGGGGAAGTGCAAGCCCACTAATTCCAGGTAAAGACATA
>NW_022103928.1:23590716-23591956 GCF_000313985.2 Echinops telfairi
AACGTTAGCAAGCATGGGTATGTTCTCGCCACCCCCTTCCCTGACTCCCTGGCAGATGCGGATGCAGGAGACTCAAGCAAGGGAGGAGCTGGAGGTGCTCAGGGATGACAAAGCCACCAGATGAGAAAAGCTTGGGTCCCCAAATCAGCACGAGGAAGACCACCCCAGGAACATCAGCCTGCACTTGTGGTTTAAGACAAAGTTTTTATTGAGGGAGGGGAGAGAGGGGAGCGGAAATCAGGGAGTTCAAGAAGAAAGAAAATGTTTTGAAACTGACTGCGGTAGCAATCGTACAGTACTGCTTGAGGCGACTGAACTATGAAATGTTACGCTATCTGTGAGAGTTCCCAATAACGTGATTAACAAAACAAACAACGGGGATCCCTTAAAAAATAATAGTGACTTAGAACGAATGAGATTCCTGACTGTTAGCTATCACAGTGAGGCGGCGCCCCAGCGAACAGTTGCTTGGACTGAGAGATGCTGGAAGCAGAAAGTGAACAATTTATTTCCTAAACTGTGCGACTGGTTGGGGACAAGCAACCGTGCAATGAATGCCTTCAACAGAATGTAGAGACAGGAAGGGCAAGGAGCTATTGCCCCATTTGCCCAACCCCCCACTAAGGATGCCCCGCCCCCAGTCTGCTGATGGAGCGCTGGAAGATGCCATCACTCTGGAAAGGAACACAGAGGCCCCTTGCTGTGCTAGTGGGGGCATCATCTGTCGAGGTCCTTGGGAGATGCAAGGGCCGGCAGGATGGGCTCCCCCATAACTCCCAGAAGTGCACCTGCATGAGAGGCACACTCCGCCAGCAGCAAGGCAGCCCCGCAGGCAGGGGCTCAGCAGAAGACTGAAGGGGGCAGGGGTCCAGCCGGTCTCTGCTCTGAATGGCCCAGATGGACCACAAGGGCAGGGAGAGAGCAAACGGAGGGCACCAACTTCCTTGGCCGCAGTCACATGAGCCGGTCTGTTTGCCGAGGGAAAGGGAAGACGCCGTTTCTGAGGTAAAAGCTCTTTGTGATGGGCTGGCACCTGCCGTAAGTGGGAGTCTTGGTGTTCTTCATGGTCTCTTCTGGAACACAGCAGAGCCCCAGGTGAGCAGGGTCACCCTCCTTCTGCCAGTCCTGCACGACCCATGGGGCTGAGGGCCAGCAGGGACACCCTGGACGGTGGCTCTGGCTGTGGGAATACTGAAATACTTCTGTGCTCCTTAGGAATAGCTGCCGCCCCCAGGAGCCT
>NW_022103928.1:23592579-23613134 GCF_000313985.2 Echinops telfairi
AAAAAAGATTTCAAGGCAACTAGCATAATGAGAGACAAGAATGGTCACTACATAATGATTAAAGCAGGCGTCCTCAAACTACAGCCCACGGCCACATGTGGCGCGCAGAGGACGGCTATCCAGCCCGCCACGTGATTTTGCCCTGTTTGTTTTTTACTTCAAACTAAGATATGTGCAGTGTGCATAAGAATTTGTTCATAGTTTTTTTTTTTAACTATAGTCTGGCCCTCCAACGGGTCTGAGGGACAGTGAACTGGCCCCCTGTTTAAAAAGTTTGAGGACCCCTGGATTAAAGGAACAATCGCTAGAGAAGACATAACCATGAGAAACGGATATGCACCCAAGAAAGACTCTCAAAATACATTCATCAAATCCTTCTGGGATTGAAGCGGAAAATAAACAGCTCAACAATTATAACGGGAGATTTCAATATATCACTCACAAGGACAGACAGATCATCAGGAAAGAAACTCAATAAAGACCCTAAAGACCTAAACAACACAATCAACTAGACTTCCTAGACATATACAGAACACTCCACCCAACAATAAAACAGTAGATGAGGGGTTACCTGAAAAAACAAACCAGAATTGTGCTGGGCAGAGCAGAGTTTTCAAAAAACTCTTTATTCCCACTAGGCGAGCATCAAGCAACTTAACTCTGAGTTAGTGCACCCAGTAGTGTCACCTGAGATGGTTCTCTTTGCTCACACTGAATTTTTTTGTAAAAGCAGTTTTGCTTGAACCGAGTTTTTTGTGATGGCTGATTTTGTTTCCTGCTTGTGGGGATGGGGTGGGAAATGGTGTGGGAAAAACTCAAGTGTGGGAAAAACTCAAGTGTACAGTGGTTTCCTCGTTTCGAAAGAGGTGAAATGTTGATTGCCGACAAACCTTGTTCTGGACATCCATCAACTTCCTAGATGGACAAAAATGCCAACTTGCAGTGCATTTGGAGTTGTTCCACCAGGTCAGACTGTTAATCAAGCTTTCTATTTAGAGCTTCTGAAAAGATTACATAACAGTGTGCAATCAAAACGCCCTGATTTGTGGCAGATGGGGGACTGGTTTTGCCAAGACAACAATACACCTGCTCACACAGCTATCTCAGTGTGCCAGTTTTTGGCAAAACACAGCATGCCTCTCTTGCTCCCCACATCTTACTCACTTGACCTCTCTCTGTGTGACTTCTTTTTGCTTCCCTGAATGCAGGGGGACATGAAAGGACAGTGATTTAATGACTTAGAAGAAGTGAAGAAAAAATGAGGGAGGTGCTGTCAGCCATCCAAACAGATGAGTTTGAAAAACGTTTCCAAGAATAGAATCACAGACTTGACAAATGTATTAAGTGTAAGGGAGAGTACTTTGAAGGTGATAAGGTTGTTTTGCAAAAAAATCTAAATATATAACTTTGAAAACAAATTCCGTTTTTTGGGGGTGGTGGCGTACCCCCTCATATGCTCCTCTCCAATGCACATGGAACATCATCAAGAGAAACCCTGCTGATTGAACCAGTCATAACACTAATAATGATCCCCGTGACTGTTTCTTGGGCACTTTCTATGAACTCAGAACAAGACTGGAGCTTCCACAGGGTGAGAGTGCATTCTTGGCTGATTCTACTGAGCCACAGACAGCGCCCTGGACCCCACTGGGAGAATGGGAGACCTGTGAGTCACTGTGGTGGGGGCAGGGCAAAACTGGTCAGCAGTCTGAGTTAGGGGTGTGAGGTCAGCAGTTTACAGAATGTTACAGGCTCTATGAGCAGTGACAGGCTTCAGCATCTCCTCACTTCTAGATGAACCCAGAGGCAGCTTCCCTGGCCTGGGCCTGGGCATAGGTACACCAACAATCCAGTTGCTGAATTCAATACAGCATATCAAATGGCATTTGAATTTCTAATAAACAATGAATATTTTTTGGGGGGTCTATGTCTAAAATACTGCATAGGACGTACTTCTTAATAAAAATAAAAACTTGTTGTTTATTGGGAATTCAAACGCAAACGGGCATCGTGTGTTTCCATTGGTTAAGACTGACCACCCTGTGCCCAGGGGAAGCTTAGTGGGCAGGGGCCAATGGAAGCCCCTTTCCAGGGGCCTGGAGTGGAAGAGGCTCATGGAAGATGGGAATGGTGCTGCTTACATGGGAGCGGGTTCCTTCTCAAAGGTAGGGCTTGGCATAGATACCTCTTGGGGCGCTGCTCAAATGTCTCCTCCCTGACGGCCCTGCCTTTCTGCCTTCATGTGTGTTGTGGGGCCATAGGCTTAATGCTGAGTTCTGAATGTGACCTTGACCTTGTGTGGAAATAGGGGTTTTGAAGAGGCTATCAGTGAGCAGGAGAGTGGGTCCTAAGTCTTTATGACTGGTACCCTTATCAAAGGGGACAGGAGACACAGGCACAGAGAGAGAGGAACAACAGGCACACAAAGCTGCATCTATAAGCCCAGGAACGCCAGGGGTGACTAGAGGCTGAGACACACAGGGAAGGGTCTTGCTACCTCCAATTCAGACAAACAGCCTCTGAAAATGAAAGAGCAAGTCCCCGTGGTTGGAGACCACTTCCTTTGTGACACTTTGTCCCAGCTGCCCTAGGCCTGGAATACACTCTCCTCTCGACTGATGTGGCTCCTGAGACATCCAGCCTCCTGCCCCTGCAGCCTCCTCTCCCAGAGCCTGCATCTACCAAAGGCCTCACAGCAGAGTGGGAAAAGCAGGCCTGCGCAGCCCGTACCCCTGGCCAGCACTGCATCGTGCGTGTTCGCTTATCACCTGCCCTCTGTGGGACAGGGACGGTTTGCTGGTCTTCTCTCCGACCCCAGGGCCGTGAACAGTGCCTGGCATGGAGTGGGTGCTCATTCAATGCTTGTTGAATGAAGGAATGACCCAGAATGAAGACAGACCCAAGACTGCCCGTTTCACAAGCCACTCTTTCGTGCTTGCTCAGGCGACTCCTGGACACAGTTGGTCCTCACTGAAAGGGTCACGTGCGGTAAGGGACTTGTGTGTGCCCTATTGGCCTCAGGATCATTTCTGTTCCAGGGACTTTCCCTTTGCCACTGGATTGCCATCCCCCAATTCTGTGACATAGGAAGGCAAGTGCTAGTTCATCTCCATTGTTCTGATGTGGAGACTGAGGTCTGAGGGCTTAAGATCCCTGCCCAAGAGCACTCAACTGGGAAGTGGTGGAGCCAGGTCTTGAACTGAGACACCCTGGTGCCAAATTGAGGTCTCTAAGCCCAGCCCATGCTCATTCGTTCACTCAGTCATTCATTCGTTCCTTCATTCGGCAGTCACTGGGTGCCAGCCCCAAGGCAGGGGAGGGCATGGAGGGCACTCATCAGGTTAGGAAGTCCTGGCCCCAAAGAGCTCTCCAGGCCAGGCACACTTTCAAGAAGCGGTGCAGTAGCCCAGATCCCCCACCTGTGGACACACAACAGCGGATACAGCCAACTGCCGGGGGGACTCTCCAGGGCTGCCCAGAGGAAGTGATATTGGAAAGTTAGTCAGGCCAAGGGAGCGGCAGGAGAGAACCTTCCAGAAAGGAGGAGCAGGAGGAGCCAAGTGTGCTGGTCCTGGTCTGCGTGGGGGTGAGGAGGGGAGTGGGAGGGAGAGGCTGGGCCCTCTGTCAAAGGTCTGGGCTGACTAGATGGCAGTGGCCCTTACCTATGTGCCAACCGTACTCCCAGGACGAGACCAGCGGGTACGGAAACTTCTCCTGAGGCTTCTGCCGGTAGCGCTCCTGGAGGTACCTGGCTCGGCCTTGGCTGTCGTAAGAGATGCCCTGGAAGAGCAGCTGCAGGGTGCTGGGACTGGCCGGCCGCATTTCCAAGCCCTTCCATCCTGTCTGGCCCACTGGGCCCTGGGTTACTCCAAGGGCCTCCCTGGCTCGGCCTCCCTTGGGTGGGGCATGCTGGTCACCCACTCCCCTGGACAACTGATTCTGGACCCCTTTTGTCTCTGGCCATCCAGTCTGCACCTTGGTGCTGTGGGGGGCTTGGGTAGCAGGTCCCGGGTGGGCTCCTGAGGCTGAGCTGGACTGGGGCTTCTTCCTGGGCACAGGGCCCTCCCTCAGGTACTTGTGGCTGTAGTTGAGCTTCCAGGCCACACGGCTGGCGGCCTCCCGTTGGATGCGCTCCTTCCAGCCGGCCTGACTTTGGGCGGTGACCAGGTCCCTCATGGTGCTGAGAGGCACAGGGAAAGATTCTGCCCCCTACTCTGCCCACCTCTGTTTGGGTTGCTGGTGCCCTGTCTCCAAGGATACATGCAGCCAATCAGAATCAGGTTGCCAAGGTCCTGACAGGGAGGAGGGGTTGGGCTGCCTGGGGGGTCACAGGCAGATGGATAAGCCAGGCTAGGAAAGGGGACACCACCCAGGGTGACAGACAGGGGACCCTATTCTGCCTCGGGGCCCAAGAGAGCCCCAGAGATAGGATGTGAGGCAGCCTTTTTTCTGATATACACCTACTGTGTGCCAGACGCCAGAAGAGTCCAAAGAGAGGCTCAGCCTCTACCTCCACAAAACGCTAGACACAGAGGATTTTGTCATGGCAACGCCTGGGTGTGCGGCTCAGACTCCTGCTAGCTGTGCGGCCTTGGGCGAGACGGGAGACCTCTGAACCTCAACGAGCTCATCTGGCCAGTGGGATGATAAGTGGGAACCAGCACTGGAAGACTGACACGAGATGAGTATATAAAGCACCCAAGATAAAGTCCAAAGTGGACGGAGTCCTCCATAGAGGTCGGCTGCTGTGCATCAGCCTTCCCCTGGCTACCAGGCACTGTACCAGGCTCTGTGTGCCTGACACCACCCCCTCTGATTACTAGGACCCTCATAGCCTCCTCCTCAGGTAAGAACACGGAGGCTTGGAGAACTGGTGGGACTGCGCAGGCAGGGAACACTCCACTAATGGCTCTGGGCTGGGAGTTTCCTGGTGTGTGCTCACTGACGCCTCACAATGACTTGCAAACCAGCTCGCTTGTGGCACTTTTCCAGGTGAGCACTGAGGCTCGGCAGCATGAAATGGTTGCACTGGGCCTTGCTCCAGGGCAAGTGTCTGAGTATTCAAGACGCCGGACTTTCCCACAGAGAGAGGCTCAGGCAGGGTGGGCAGAAGGGAACATACCAGCTGCCCTAGCAGCACTATAAAATCTGCCTCTGGGACCCTCACCTCTTCCCCCTTCCCCATCCAGGGCCCTCCAGAGGTGAGGCCAATGAGAAGTGGCCTACCCATAATGCCTCTGGTCAGTTGCTTTTCCACTCTCACAACTCTGTGTGCTTTCACTTATTCCTGCAACAAACATTGATACACATTGATTATATATAGATATATAGATATATGCACATACATACATACTTGGGAGTGGGGTGTGGTGTCTAAAGGTTAGTTTTAAGGGCCCCCAGTATATACACACACACACACACACACACACACACACACACATACTTGGGAGTGGGGAGTGGTGTCTAAAGGTTAGTTTTAAGATGGGAAGTTTCCTGGCATTTCCACACTGCACACAAGAGGGCCCTGAGGCTCAAGCTGCCAGAGGTCCATCTGTGGAGGGGTGAGAGGGACACACACCAGCCAGGCCCTCTGCGTCTGCCCGTTGCTTCCTGAGAACGTCTCACAAACCTTGGGCCTGCCAAGGTTTCCTTTGCTTAGCCAACTGCCCGTACTCAGCACCAGCTTTTGCCCCGAGAATGCCCCTGCCCAAGAAGGGAGGGCGCTGGCCACAGGGAGCAGTGTCCTGGTGCCTTGGGCTGGCCCTGGCTGAGGGAGCGATGCGGGAAGTGGCAGGCTCACAGATCCATCCCAGAGCTCTGTCTTTGGGAGATATGCAAGTGCTAAACAGGAAACCGAGCAGGCTTGTGAACTCCCCATTGTCCCCCTGCTTGTGAGGACCCTTAGGGGAGGGGGAAGTGGGTTGAGGGCCATGGGGCAGGCCGCCCTAACTTCCAGGCACAGGAGGAAAATCACGGCCAGCCTTGCCTTGAGCCCCATCTCTCCGGTGTTTCACTCCGTCTTCAAGTTACAAGAAGAAAATTGTTGTTTATAAACAAGAGGCGTTTCTGGGAGAATGTCTTCCTTAGCAGAACCCTCTGATTAATTACAAAGCCCCTTTGCCCTTGGAAATTAAAGGAGACTTGGAAAGAGTCCTTTCTTAGATGTGGTTTGGAGAGCGAGACTGGGGGGGCGGCGCTGCGGCTATCGGGTTCACGCACTTTAATATACACCCTTGGGGGCTGGCAAAGATTGAGCCTCCTCTTGCCATTAACCTGTATTCTGCTGGATTCCTTCAAAGGCTGTGCCGTTCAAGGGACAGCTCACTTTGTACTGAGCTCCTCAGACTGGCTCTCAAGGACCCTTTGAAACCCTAAAACCGGACCTGTGGTCCATGCCCCCAGATTTATAAAAGACATGTTAGTAAGTGGGGGCTCGGCAAAGTTCACGGGAGAAAAATGGAATCAAAGGGTAACGGAGGTTCCCACGAACTTTTAGAGGCTTACTCCTTAGAACACCCTGCTCAGAAAGACTGCCTGAGGAACAAAGGGAAATTTGCTGGGAAGAGGCTGGGCTTGCCAGGGGGCGGGGGCTCGATTTTTCCCTCCCCCTATGCCCAGGTGGGAGGCAGGGTAGAGGAGGCCTGAGCCAGCACCCTCACCTACCCTGTGTGTGTACCTTCCAAGGTCCCTGAACTTACCCTGGCGTGTCACTCTCAACAATAGGACTGACCCCGAGGAGGGAACCTTCAGGAATTCACCAGACAGAAAGAGAGGAAGGTGGACAAGGGGACTCATTGTCCCCAACAGCAAGAGCAGGGAACAACTTACCTGCCTTGCATGCCCAACAGTTGATGAAATAGGAAATGCATTTGGGATCTCCAAACAACAACAACAACAACAACAACAACATCATCCTGTGCATCTACTCCTTACTAGGTCAAAGCACAGTGGATTTTAAATACATTTATAACAAATTTGTATCATTGGCAGAACACTCTGCTTAGCATGATTCCATTCCAGGAAAAATAAACTATCTGTCTATATACCAACATCTTAACATGAGTCTTTGGTGGAATGGATGGTGAGGGACAATTTTGACTTCATGTGCCTTTGTAGCATAGAGGTTATGCATTGGGCCACTAACCAACCAGAAGGTCAGCTGTTCAAAACCACCAACTGCTCCTTGGGAGAAAGATGGATGGGACTTTGTCTGTAAAACGTTACAAGCTTAGAAACTCACAGGGGCAGTTCTAACCAGTCCTACAGGGTCACTATGAGTTGTCATTGACTTTTTTTCTGCAGCATTTTTTCTAAGCAGGAAACAAAATTTCACACCGCAGGCTGTTCTCTTAAATCGGCCATCACAAAAAGCAAGGTGCAAGTGAAATAGTTTGTAGGAAAAAAAATTCACTGTGACCAGAGAGAACTTTCCCAGGCGATGCCACTGGATGCACTAACTCAGAGTGAGTTGCTCAATGCTTCCTAGCAGAAACAATAAGGACTACGAAAGCTCAATTCCAGTTCTTTTCAGATACTCTCTAGTGAGTCTTGGAAATGTTAGTCTGAGTCCTCCAGTTCTGTGTGCATAGTGTTATGTCCAACCAGACTACCCAGGGACAGAATCATAGGGTACACGTGGCCCTCCTGACAAGAGCTGTGTCTGATGTGCCCACCTAGAGACTAGCATGACCCAGTTAGGGGTACAAACAACCACCACCACTCACTGCCATCGAGTCAATGCTGACTCACAGCAGCCCTTCAGGACAGGGCAGACTGCCCCTGTGGGCTTCCAAGACTGTAACTCTTTATGGGAATGGAAAGCTCATCCCTCCCTTGGAGCAGCAGATGGTTTCGAACTGCTGATTGCAGCCTAATGTGTTCAGGCAGTGGTTCTCAACCTTTCTAATGCTGCGACCCTTTAATACAGTTCCTCATATTGTGGCGACCCCCAACCAGCGTTCCTACTTCATCACTGTAATTTTGCTACTGTTATGAGTCATAATGTAAATATCTGATATGCAGGATGTATTTTCTTGTTACAAATTGAACATAAACATAATTAAAGCATAGTGACTAATCACAAAACAATAAGTAATTATATATTGTGAAAGATTTATGAGCTTTCCAATGGACTTTTCTAAGGGTCATTGGACCCCCAAAGGGGTTGTGACCCACAAGTTGAGAACTGCTGTGTTAGGGTTAGCATGATAATAAACCATAATTCTAACTCAGTGGATCTGCATAGTTTCCGAGATTGTAAATCTTTATGGAGACAGCCAGCCATGTCTTTCTTCCGTGGAGCGGTGGGTGGGTTTGAACCACCGACCTTGTGGTTTGCAGCCCAATATGTGTCCACAGTAAAAGAGACGTATCAATGACTCTAGATTTCTATGTAAAAATGGAGGGAAATTAACCCCACAAAAATTCTGCTACCTTCCATGTCAGTGACATTTCTAGGGGTACAGGGCCATTGGCTGTGTGGAGATATTCCTTCTAAAGTGAAGGGGATACTGTTACATCTGGCCCCTCTGACATCTGAAAAAGAAGCCATGATGCCTGCTGGGCCTATGGATGTAGAGGCAATGGATCTACATGGACACAATGGCCGCACCCCTGGGCTCAAACAGGACAATTGTGAGGATGGCGCAGGACCAGGCCGTGTCTCATTCTGGGTACATGAGGTGGCAGAACTGGCACCTCGCAAGAGCAACAACAAAGCCTTCGTTTGGGTGTGTCACAGACCCAAGTATCAAGTGAGCCGAGAAGCAGAAAGCTGGTAGCTGGAGTGAGGCCAGGACAAGAGAAGGTGTGGCCACAGAGCCACGCAAGCTGCTCTGCCACGTGGGCCATATGACCTGCTGGGGCTTACGGCAACCGCTGCAGATAGCCTTTGGTGATCACAGTGCAGACTCTTAGGATTTGAGAGCAAAGCTCTGTCATCCCTACTTTTGAGAATCAGCCTTTGGGGTTGTTCCTAGACCGTAGTAGAGACTAAGCGCTCGCCCCCCACGCCCACCCCTGCCCATCAAGCCGCTATGCAGTCTGAGCTGGGTGTTGTCTGACCGAGCCACATAGCTGGGTGTGCAGAGCAGCCCTCCATCAGGACGTGGAAGCGTAGACGAGGTCAGGCTCAAGGAGGATCTGGAGGCACAAGTAAATTAAGTGAGGAGGTGGCTCAAAGGTCCCGGGTCCCCACTCCTGGCATAGTACCTTCCCTCCCACTCTGCACTTACCTGAAATGGTCCTTCCGATCAGTTGGTGGAGGAAAACTCGTGGCTGGTTTATAGGTGGTTCTTCACTATTTGCAGGCATCACTTAGACGTGGACGGCAGTAGCACTATAGCCCCTTTCTGTGTCCTCCTCCCCTGAAGGAGAGTGGTGAAGGGAAATCCTTCCCAGAGATGGAACTTTGAGCAGTTCACCTGGGCGTTCAGTTTGCTTGAAAGGACAGATGCTCAGATGTGCTCATGCCTGGATTCATCGACAATTGTTGGGCTGCATGGTCAGGGAGCTGGGAGGCACATGATTCAAAAACTGGTGACAAGGAGGTACGGGGAAGAGAATGGACCACAGGAGAGAAGATATTTGTGTTCCATGTGAATGCTCCCCAAAGAGTGACCTTGGCAGAGGAGGTGTTTACTAACCAGGTGGATAGAACATCCTGTGCGGCTAGCCTTCAGCACTCTCCCCAGCCACTCCCATCAAATGGCTCGTGAACAGAGAGACATGGTGGCAGCAAATGAGCGGACACATGGGCTCAGGGCCATGGATAGTCACTCACCAAGGCCGACTTGGTCACAACCACCGTGCAGGGCCCAATCTGCCAGCAACCAAGTTCAACACTCAGTCCCGGGTATGGTGCCATTCCTCGGAGCAATCAGGGACTTCCATTGTGGAAAGGGCAGTGTTTTATTTGCACTCTGGGTACAGATCTGCCTCCCTGCATGCAATGCTTTTGCCAATACCATTATCTGTGGCTTTACCGAATGCCTGGTTCGCTGAGCGGTTCCTCATATAGCCTCGGATCACAGCCATGCTCATGCTCCACAGAGACCACTGCTGTCCCCCGGAGGCCGCGGACCACTGCTGTCCCCCGGAGGCCGTGGATGTTCTGAGCCAGCATCGGATGTGTGGTGCTACATGCTACAGCCAGGATTCACAGGCTCAGAATGGAAACAGAAGTGGCACCAAGAATTATTACCCCCTCGAGACCCACTCGGAAAATTTCTGCTTCCTGTCCCTGTGACCCTATGTTCTGAGGGTCTATAGCAGCGGTTCTCAACCTGTGGGTCCAGACCGCTTTGGGGGTCGAATGACCCTTTCACAGGGGTCGCCCGATTTATAACAGTAGCAAAATGACAATTATGAAGTAGTAATGAAAATAATGTTATGGCTGGTGGGTCAGCACAACATGAGGAACTGTATGAAAGGATCATGGCATTAGGAAGGTGTAGAACCACTGGTCCAGAGGTTATTCCCACCAAGGAGACAACACTGATTCCATCGAACTGCAAATTAAGAATGCTACCTGGTCAGTTGAGTTCTTCCTGCCTCTGGAACAGCAGCCAAAGAAGGGAGTTCCTGTATGGGCCTATTTATTGATCCTAGTTACCAGGGGGAAATTGGATTGACATTACTTACATCTGGAATCCAGGAGATTCCTTAGGACTTCTTAGAATCACCATATCCTATGATGAAAGTCAACAGAAAACTACAGCCACCCACCCCTGACGTGCCCACTAATGGCCCAGACCCTCCAGGAATGGCCATGTGAGTCACCCAGAGGGCAATGCACAACTAGCAGAGATGCCTGCTGAGCCAAGGGAAGACAGAATGGGTGGCAGAAGGAGGAAGTTCTAAATTCAGTTCGACTGTGTGATCAGCTGCCGAAACGAAGGCTATAATTATTTTTAGCATTTTCTCTTATTTTGTTACACACACGTGCATGTGCCCGCAGTCTTTAAAGCTTGTGGGAAAATAGAAAAGACAATGGGATTTCCCGACTTTTTGAGGCCCCCTTGTATTGTCTTTGTTTTCTTCCGTCCCTCTTTCTATCACCTACAAAGCAGACCAGAGAAACGGGCTGAGTGCATGTTATGCCAAGTAAGGTGCAAGATGGCTTTATAACGGTCACTATTAGAAAGCATGTCTGGTTTAAGGAGATAAGTGCTGGTGCTAAGTCGACATGGGGAGGGCTGTGGAAGGACAAGGTTGTGTCAACTTGGCTAGGTCATGATCTCAGTGGTTCGGCAGATATTATTGTAATTCTTCATCTACGATCAGTTGAGAGGCGTGCTGGGGGTGTCACCTGCGTCTGACACATAGATGCTCCTGCACGACTTGCTCTTCTCTCTTGATCCTGGACCCAACTCGTCTTCTGACCTGTGGTTCTTAGGGTGTGAGCCAGCAGTCCATTGTTGACCTGTAGATTGTGGGATTCCTTAGTTCCTGCAGATCCGTGAAGCAGCAACCGACCATCTGACGAGTCAATTTTAGGTTTATCACCTCCTGCATCCAGCTACATGAGACAGATGTCAGGTGCCTGGCCCACAAATTTGGACCTTGCCAGCCTCAGCAACAGTATGAGCCATTTTCTTGAAACAAATGCCTATACATACTTACCTAGATGTAAATACATCTCTAGATGTATGTAAATACCGCTCTAGAGAACTCGGCCTATGACAGCAATCTCAAAGCAGTCTCACTTGGGGGGAGATGCTGGGTCCCCATCCTTTCTGCCTCCCTGGTCAGACCACTGTGGGCAGGAGCATGAGGGCAGAGACTCAGAGGGTCCTCAGACAGGCTCCTGGCACGAACCCAGGCCTTGACTGACGGAGGCAGTGGTGGTAGAGGTGATCTGCCTCCTCTGGAGGGAGCACCCCTTTGTGGGTACTATCTTCTGGATTCTTCCAGCCCAGGTCTGATCTGGGTCTGTCAGGGCTTTCTGTACCTCCTCAACACCTGGCTAGTTTGTTTGCGGGAGGCAGACTTTGTAGATTCACAGTAAGGACTTTGGCATCTGCTCGTTCAGAGCATCAACAGATAGCTCCCTGTGTAGCCTTGGGGCCGTTACCTCACCTCTTACAGCATGCCTCTCTCCCCTGGGGTGGCTGTGAGGATCAAGTGAAATCCCACTGAGCGCTCTAAGGAAGATGCCGATGGGCATTCCCTGCCCATGTCTGGACCATCTGCCCAAGGTGATGCTCTACCAGGCTGAAGTCCGGGCTAACCGCCTGCATGGGGGTGATGCTGATGTTGGGTCAATTGCTCTCTTAAAGGCCAGTGCAGCCTTTCCAGGTGGAAATCTGTGTGCCTCTACTGGCCAATGGCTACAACCACAGGGCAACATTTATCTGCACCTCGGTGTGGCTGCTATGGGAACCAACTGTTGTTTGTGCAAACACCTTGAAGACTTTGAAACGTGACCTTGGAGAGGTCAGGTACTTCCTTCCCAGCCTCCGCTGGTTGACTTTGCCCACTTCCTATCAAGAGCTGGCGGGTCCATTATTCTTCAGTGGCTGACAGGGGAGTGGACAGCAGCTGCCAGCTCCCCTTGGGAGAGCCTGGGCATCATTCCTTGACTGTGGGCATCTGCACCCCTCTCCCCAACCTCCGGGTTTCTCCTGGCCCCTCTTGCCGCTGGTTGAGGGGAAACAGGACAATCTGGGGTCTTACTGGCTGTGTGATGTTAGGCAAGTCACGTGCCCTGAGTTTCAGTCGCCTCATCTCTAAAAGGAAGCCAGGAGGTATCTGGGCAGTTCCTGGGAGAGAACCTGAGTGAGAAGAGGGGCGAATGCCTAAGAGGAAAGCGCCCTGGTGGCACGGTGGTTAATGGACTCCATTGTGCACAAAGCTGTCGGCCGGCTGCTGGAACCCCCAGCTCTGCAGGAGCAAAGCATGGTAGTGGGCTTCCGGGAGGATGGAGAGCCTTCGAGACACGGAAGAGCTGTTCTATCAGGTTGCTACAAGTCAGAATTAACTTGATGGCAGTAAAATGATAGGTGACAGCTTGTTGTTAGAAAAAAAATCCCATTTACTTGTAATACACACACCCCCTCATCTTAGGCAGATTTCTATCTGGATCAGGAAAGCCCTGCTTGGGAGGTAATGCTGGTGCTGGGGGGCCCATGTACCTCTTCACCTTTCTGGCTTGCCCTCAGCTGATGGTAAACTCCCACTGTGGCGGAGGGGAGCAGTAGGGCTTCCCTGCACCAAGAGGGGGGCACTCATCAACAAATTAAGGTGCTTGTCTGCAGCTTGCAGCTGGTCAAAGGCTCAAACCACTTATTTGGGAAGGGCACCACCCAAGAACACAAAGGAACGCTTTATGGAGCAAACATTTTATTTAATAAGTTATGAGATACAATTTACAATTCGGCATTTGATTCCAGTTTTGCATCCACACCCCCGTCCACAACACGTGCGGTCATTTCACATTAGGCTCCAGGCTGTTCCAGTTTTGGGTTTGCTTTTCCTTTTTTTGTGTGTGTGTGTGTGGGGAGGAGGGGTTGTCTTTGCCAATACTCACCCCAGCTGCCACCCCTTGGTGAGATGAGGTTCCCACCAGGGCCCAGAGAGCGGCCAGTTCCTTTGGACTAGGCAGTGAGTCAAGAGGGTTTGCCTGCCCAGATGGTCCTACAAATCCTCAGTCTGCAGGCGGGGCACCCTCACCCTAACACTGTGTTACTTTATCCCAAACCAGCCCTGCGCAGTGGGAAGCCATACACCCCATTTTTGGAATGTTGCACCTACCTACTGCACTCCCAACAGCCTGGAAAGACACAGCTACGGTCAGTGGCCAAACTTTCACTTTCTGCCAAATGGTAAAATACTGCCAGGAGCTGCTGCCCTCCCCACCCCCCCCCCCACCCCCTGCCCCCAGCGACTCCCCGGCCAAAGAATGCCAGCAGCTTCATTCTTTCCCATCTGTGTTGCTTTTCCAGAAAGTGTCCCAAGGAGCTGAGTGGGGCGGCCGGGCTGCAGGGTGGGCTCTGCTACCTCCCTGACGGGGACCTTCATGCTCGCCCCCGTCGGAGACAGACGGCTGCAGTGGATGTGGGGAGCAAGGGCTAGCGTGGGCCACGGGGGGATCTTTGGCACGTGAGGTGCCGCTCACCACTGCAGGACCCCCCAGGCCGAGCAACTGGAAGGGATTGGACAAATTCCAACCTCGGCCGCTGAGGCCCACGCTTGTCGTGACTTTGCAGACTCGGGAGACGAGGTCCTGGAAGTTCGCTCCTGCCCAGTTTGATTCATGGAGGCGCTGCCCTTGTGGGGATGTGAAAAGCCACAGCGCATGGAGGGGTTCCTGTGGGGGCTGAGCAGTGTTAAAGCAACGGCGGCCACCTGGCGACCTTTCTTAGGTCCCAGGGGCGCTGGGGCTGATGGAAGTGGTTTGCAACCCACCTCCTCTGCCACCAAGCGGGCCGTGTATGCATCCTTCCTGCCCCCCTGGTCCCCTGCCACCCGCCTTGTTTCCTAAATGCTGAAAAGTAAATCAGTAGCTTAGGCTAGCCAATTTCATTTATATATAAAAAAAATCACCCACGTCCCTGTCCACATCCTCGGTCTGCCACCAAGAGGTCCGATTTGGATCACGGGCACACGGAATTTTCTTAAGACCATTTTGAGTTTATGTGTCTTTGGGTTCTCCAAGATGCCCCCCTCCCCGACAGAATCAAGTCTAGACCATCCGTCCTCCTGAAGGCACTTTAGAATGGAGATGTGAGGGAAGGGGCGCCAGACCCACACGCAGGCCGGGGGAACTCTGTATCCAGCGATTTACGAACAAGCAAAGAAGCGGCCTCCAGAGCGCCATCCCTCAGATTTGCGGGGGCCCGTTTTATGGCACTGAGACGTGGAAGGGGCTGCCTGGGATGTGCTCCTCCCCCCACTTCACAGCCAGCACGTAGTCGCCCTTCTCCTTGACTACGTATGTGACGTTGTATTGCTGATTTCCCACGTGCTTCATGGAGACCTCTTCACAGGGTGTGGTGGGCCCGTGGACCCCGATCAGCAGCATGTTGGAACCTGGCAGACAGGAAGGACGTTATTCCATCACATGCACGTGGCCGGCAGAGGAAGAGAAGGGGAGACGGAAGCCCAGGGTCCAGGTACCAGAGATGGTTACGCGCTGAGACGCGGTGCCTTGTAAGAGGTGGGGCAGTGTGGTTGCTATGAGGAGGGACTCCTGGAGCTGCGTGGGTTCGAGTCCTGGCCCTGCCACTTCCTGGTGGTGTGACCTTGAAGCTCACCTGCGTGAACTTCTCTCCCCGGCTTGGCCGACCCACCTGTACACTAGGACTGGTGACAGGGATGGGCATTCTGAGCTTCCCCTTTTGTTCTCACAAGAACCTTCAGGAATGAGCAGCCACGCCCAGCCATGTTCAGCGACTTGCCCGACAACAAGTCAGTGGTGGAGCCGGCTTCCGGCCAGGTGTCCTGGATGCCCAGACCTGGGCAATGAGCCACTGACACCTAAATGATCACCCACCCAAACCCATTCGGACTCATCACCACCGGACGGGACACAGGAGAACTGCCCCACGGGGTCTGCGAGGCTGGAATCTCTACAGAGGCAGCAGATGGCCTCACTTTCTCCTGCGGAGCGGCCGCTGGCTCAAAATGGCAACCTTGTGGTCAGCAGTCCAACGCTTAACCCATTGTGCCACTGGCGCGCCTATCTTAATGAGGGGGGCTCAAAAAGCTCATGGAAAAATAGACCTAAAAGACAATGGAAATTTCCCACAAACTCTCCAAGGCCCTTCAAGACACCCAAGTTCAAACCACAATGAGGCAGTAAGGGGCAGAGAAGGGGCCCAGTTATGGAATTAGGCTGCCCGTCAGTGGTAACTGGGGGAACCCCACCTCTCCTAGGTTACCTGGAGGCCATTTGAAAGAATCAAGAAAGGAAGGGAAGTCATTCACTTAAAAACGGGTGCAGGAGGCTTGGGCAACAAGGGTGTTTGCCAGTGGGCAGTACAGCAGGAGGTGCTCAGAGAGAAGGCCCAAGAGAATGGGGGTGCTGTGCTCAGCCCACCCCACCTCGGGGAGCCAGGGGCCTACCAGCTTGGCTGCAGTCCACCAGGAAGGAGCTCTTCTGGCCCACAAAGGCCTTCAGGAGCCCTGCGCCCTTTGAGGTGACCTTGCTGGCGTCTGAAGAGGCTTTGGGGATGGCGCTGTAGCAGGTCTCTGTGGAAGACCTGGTCACCGATTCCACCAGGATGGATGAAGTCTCATTGGTTGATCCGGGGCTGACCAGACGTTGACCTACAGAGAGGGAGGCATGAGTGACCAGATCAAGAGGACGGGCGAGGGCCCCACACAGAGGCCACAGGAGAGCCACCACGTCCCCAACACCTGGGTACCAAACCCTTTACCCAGCCACCTCACACCTGAAATATCGCCTAAAGCCGGTAGGTGCCTCCCCCATACACCATGGGAATCTAGTGTTCTGGGAAAATGCCTGAGCTGACGGGCAGCTCCCTGGAAATCCCTCCCACCTGAAAACACAGCACAATGTAGAATTCACTTCCTGCCATTTTTAGAACAAACTCTCTATAGATTCAGTGTCCGTGTTTGGAAGACTACCTCACAAATGATCAAAAGCGATCCTCTCTGCCAGGGGGTGGGGTGGGATGTCTTCTGTCTGTACTTGCTAACTTTTCTGCACGGCCCGGAGTTACTTTTGCAGCAATATCTTCAAACAGAGACACGTGGAAGGAGTCCGCCATCCTACTGGCTGACCATCCTGGGTACCGTGGGTAGTCGGGTGAGAGGCAATTTAATTTTTACCAGTGTTTGGTAGGAAGGCAACTTTTACAAAATTAGTAGTAAAGCTTTTCCATCAGTTTGACAGTGAGGGTTGGAAGAACGGGAGAGCTTCAGATCCCGATGGAGGCAAACATTCCTTGCTCTAACTCTTGGGGGCAGAAGACCATCCAGCACCCGTTTTTAATTGCCAGACACCCACTCTACCGACTTGCCATTTTTGCCCGTTTCGGACACGTACTTACCGCAGACACCAAATACTGTCTCTTTCCACTGAGATGCAAAGCAGACCCAACATGCACACCCCCCCACCGCCCCCCCACCCCCCCACCATCCCCGGCTCTGTCAAAGGGCTCTTGGGCCAGCCTGGCAAAGCCAGCCCCATGTTACCAGAGAAGACTAATTCCCAAGGGGGTCCGCCCTTACCTGTCACCTTGGCCTTGAAAGGGCTGCCCACAATGTGGTTAGGCCCACCATATTTAACACCGATCAGGTAGCTGCCGGGAGCCATGGGAGTGTACATGACTTTGTACCCCTCTGGGGTCTCCTGGCAATCCATCTTGACCTTGGACGGGCCTTCAATGGTGACTGACAGTGTTCCCGGCCCCGCGCGGGTAGTGTTGATGAAAAATTCAGACTGGATGCCTGGGAGAAAGGAAAGAGGGTGTCATGTTGCTAATTGGGGTGCAGGCTCAAGGTAGAGGGGGCTGCTTTTCCAGGGGTAGTGAGGCAGTGGTGGTAGGGGCATACCCGGGGCCCCTCAGAGGGCACACATGGGAGGCCTTGGTGGCATGGGACTCACGGATGAGCTCCTGGCACAGAGAACGTCAGGCCCGAGGGGCCAAAGGAGAGAGGGGGCAGCATCTTCCTTCTCAGGCTGAGGCTGACATTTCGCCCACAAGTACCGAGGCTGCTGACACCCTGTTCTTGCTGGGTCAGAGCCGTCCCTGTGAGCCCAACGCGCTGTCTCAGCTGGGAGGACCCAGGCTCGGGTGCCAAGGGGCTGTGGGAAGCGTGGGCCCCGCTGACCTTTCCTTTCTCCTTTGGGTGGGCAAGAGAAGCCAAGGAGGGCCAGCCTCTCCTCCTCGGGCTCCTCAACCGGGCACCATGTTGAAGCCCGGGGCAGGCACTTTGCAGCACCTGCCTCCCCACCCTGTCCAGAACACCCGGAACAAGAACCACTCCCACCTGGTGCTACTCAGAGTCCCTTTCAGGCCCTGCACTACCTATGTGGACACTGGGTGCCCTGCCGTTGTATGGACACAGGGCTGAGCCACGTCTGCCTGGCTCTGTTGCTCAGGCCTAGCTCTTGACCACAAGGGCTGGGTGGACAATGGAGCAGCCCAAGGCACCTATCCCAGGTCCACACAGGGAGGGTTCCAGGCACCCAGCCTTGAGAGTCAAGGGCAGCGGGACCCAAGGAGAATTCAAAGAGAGTGTCAACAGGAGACTACGGTTGGCAGTCCTGCCTGTGCCCACTGCCCTACAAGAGTCCCTTTCCAGTCCAGACACCAGCTCCTCTGCAGCGCCCTCTGCAGGTGGTCCCCAGCACAGTACCCCATGCGGGTGGGGGCGGGGGCCTGTTTTCTCCGGAGCGGGGACGCCAACCCCAGCGCGGAACTATTTCGGTATAATTATGGTTCCGGGGCCAGTGAAAGAACGATTGTCCTGGTTATCAATAAAACAAAGGCGCTGCTATCGTGCAACCCCCACTCAGAACCCGGCTGTTTCTGGGAGCTCTGCCCGTCCCAGGGCCTGCCCCGCTATCTCAGCCCGGAGCTGGGATCTAATGCACTAGGCGCCCGCTCACAGTGCATGCTGCACGTGGACGGGGCTGGGGGAGGGGACGGACCAAGGGGGCCATGTTCTCAGGAAGTCACTGCAAGGCACTGATAAGGAAAGATATTTTTAATGTGGAATCGAAAAGAGCTGACTTCTTTGGAAAGAAGCCCCATGCCCTTTACAAGAGGCCCATTCCTGAGAAAGGCTGGTTCTGGGCATGGCCTGAGAGAGAGCTGAAGGGGGCACTGGGCAGTCCCAAGTTAAGGACAACACCCTCAGGCCCTTTCACACCCTGAGAATCTGCCCTCATTTGGAAGGGAGCCCCTAACCCGACACCAATTCTTCATCACAATCACCTGCATTCACGGAATGTCTTTTCTATCACCGACATGGGCCGTGAGCCTTTGCTTGCACCACAGCCTAGGCTCCTGCACTTGACTGATCACTGGAATCACCTGGTGCTGCTACAGCCCCCCTGAAGCAGGCTCTTCCCCCTGAAGATGCTGACCCAACACAGTTCTCCCCCAAGTTCTCTCCTCCCCTCTCCCCTCCAGGGCAGTCCAACCCCAGATCCCCCACACCTCCAATGCCCCAATTGTCAGAGTGGACTATTTAAGCTCTAGCCAACAGATAAGCAGACCCACCCCTCACATGGCAGGGAAGCCCACTTTGTTCCGAGGGCCCTGGGGTGGCCTGGCACAGACACCTTTTTCATTGCACTCACTGCAGCTGTGTAATCTTGGGGTGGATATTTGGGAAAAGGCTCAGGAGCAGGAGGGCTAGAAAAACAAGACGCCTTCCCCTGCACAAGAGCAATATTGACACAACGAGGGAGACAGGCGTGCCCTGTGCCTCGCCTCTGGCTGGAGTCTCCTGCAAGACCAGCTCCTCCATCGCAGCCTCCAGCACTGACAAAGCGCCGTCTGAAACCAGAGCCCCGAGGAGGTGTGCAAACCGCCCAGAGGAAGTGGGAGAGGGGCCCAGGCACAGCCGGGGAGGCCAGCAGGAGGGTGCCTGGCGGGTGTGGGACACCCCACGGCTGCCTGGCTAAGACCTGCTGTGCAGTCAGTCCAAGTGCCATAGGCCCCCACCTGAGGCTGAACGGTGGGGCCCACAGCCTGCAGTGCTGCTGGGGATCCATTCCCGAGGGTCTCAGAGTATGGGGCCTGGACTCCGGGTGCAGGCCCTGCCCTCAGGTGAGTCAGCCACTTCGAGAGCCTTAGGGAGTAAGGCTATCTCCTACCTGAATGAGGCTGCGAGGTAACCGCACCTCTCTGCCTCAGTTTCCACATCTGTAAAAGGCTCTCCCTTAGCCTCCTAGGGGCTCTGGGACAGTGACCCGACATGGTGACTTTTATGAAGAACAAGTTGCTGGTGTGGAGTTTGGAGTCTGAGTGCCATTGCCTGGAGAGGCTGGTAACTCTTCCCACCCCAACCCCCACCCCATTCCCCCACCCCAGCGGCTCTGCTGAGGGCACTTTTGGCTGGCATCTTGGGGTGGCACACCAGCCCACCTGGCACTCCTCTGCCTGGGCAGGGTCCTCTGGCCACACAGGAAACTTCCTCTCCTGGCCGGATAGCAGATAAACTTGGCCACTCACCTCTGCTACAGCCATGGGGAAGGGAGCAAGCACTGCATGCCTACTGCACACCAGGGCAGGAGGGTTAATAGGGGGTGGCGACATACAGGGGACACACTCCTTAGAGGGACCCTAAGTGATGCTGCACGCCAGTGGGCCCAGGCGCCCAGGCTCCCCTGCAGAGGAGTGTATGTAGAGTCTGGCTTGCTCCATCCCGGGCGCCCTGGACACGGCCCCGAGGCACACGGGAGGGCTGGGTGCACCACAGTATGTGCAGTCCCAGCAATGCAAAACGCTGTGTGGGCCCATCCCTCTATGGCACCTGAGAACCCACGGGGGACGGGGGAAGCCACCCGGAAGGGAGAGGACCTAGGAGACTGGGGGCAGGGGATGCTCAGGCTTGTCTCTGGACCGGAATCGGTG
>NW_022103928.1:23613804-23619123 GCF_000313985.2 Echinops telfairi
TGTTGACCATAGCCTTGGTTATATTGACCATAGCCTTGGTTATATTGACCACAGCCTTAGTTGTGTATGACCCACAGCCTTGGTTATGTTGACCACAGCCTTAGTTGTGTATGACCCACAGCCTTGGTTATGTTGACCACAGCCTTGGTTATATTGACCACAGCCTTGGTTATATTGACCACAGCCTTGGTTATATTGACCACAGCCTTGGTTATATTGACTACAGCCTTAGTTATGTTGACCACAGCCCTGGTTGTGTATGACCCACAGCCTTGGTTATGTTGACCACAGCTTTGGTTATGTTGACCACAGCCTTGGTTGTGTATGACCCACAGCCTTGGTTATGTTGACCATAGCCTTAATTATGTTGACCACAACCCTGGTTGTGTATGTATGACCCACGGCCTTGGTTATGTTGACTACAGCCTTGGTTGTGTGACCCAGAGCCTTGGGAACCCACAGGGCCAGGTCTACTCTGTCCTACAGGGGTCGTTGTGAAGTAGACTGACTTGATCGAAGCAGATTATCAGTGTAGAGTGTGGCTGAACTCAATCTGTTTTGAGTTTTGTGAGGAGGAGATAGAAAGTGGCACATATACAGAGATGATGGAGATGGCACAGACATGTGGCACAGACAGATGCCACAGCACATGGAGACCACCAAGGGACAGAAGCAGAGGAAAGACCAGGACCTGAGAGAGAGAGAGAGAGAGAGAGAGAGAGAGACCCTTCCCCTAAAGCCAGTGCCCTGGATTTACACTTCTTGCTCTGGAAAGACTCCTCTTTGGTCAACATCCCCCTCCCCCCATGGTGCTTCTGTGGCAGCAGCACTGGAGAACTAAGTATCTACTACATGGCTTCCTCGGGGCAGGCAGGGCTCCACCTGGCTATGTCCCTGAAGACAAGAAGCAGAGAGGTCGCATGTTACCTGTGGTGCCGCCCTCGAGCCCCGCGCCATAAGCAGACACCAGGGCGGGGTTCCCCGCTTGTCCAGGCTCCCCGACACGCACTTTGAAGGGGCTTCCAACCACGTGGCTCCCGTTGAACTTGACGTCGATCGTGTGGATTCCGTTCTCGTGGGGGATGAAGCGAACGGCATACTTGTCTGAATCGAGAGAAACCAAGGCTCACACTGGGCCCCTGGTGCTCTTTTGAGTTCCATGCAGACAAAGGACAGGTGGCCGAGCTCCCACCCGAGATGGGGGACCTTGAAATCGGGAGTGGGACAACAGCAGATCCAGCGGAAGCCCACCCAGCACCCAACATGCTGGATTTCAAAACCAAACCGTTTTACTTGGGTCTCCCCAGCCTGTGTAAACATGTCCAAATCTGAGTTCACTATTTTTTGGCAACCCAGGACAGCCGTGTGCCCACGTCTTGCCTCGTGAAAAGCTCAGTGCTTGTGAAGTTTCTCTACTTGGCTACAAAAAGAGGGGGAAATGGTTCCAACTGGCAATAGTGCTCCCTTCGTTAAGCTCAAAGCCAGCAAGTGCTCCCCTGGGACCGGCTAAAGCGTTTTGTCAGGCATATGGGTCACACAGACTACTATCCTGAGCCCCTGAACCCACCACCAGACCATCCCTTCCTCCCCAGGAGCCTTGCCATCTGGTTTCAACTAAGCTGCTCTCTCCCCTTGCCTGCCGGGTCATCCCCTCAGCTTCTCCGTGGCTCCTCATCCCCTCCACCCTCTTCAGAATCTGCTTTCCTCAAAGCTCCATGAGCAGGTTCATCAGGAAATCACTCCTCCCTGAAGCTGAGCCCATCAGCACAAGGCACTTCCTCAGCCACAGGAAGTAACTCCTAAACGGACCCCTGCCCTTGTCCATGAGAATGAGAGGGGAAGTTTGGTGGATATTTCTGGGAAGAGAGCATCTCAGAATCCAGACAAAACCTCTTGAAAAGAGGCTGCCTTTCCTCTAGGGTGTGGAGACGGGATGTCAGGAGCTGCTGCGGCCATCGTGTCCCCAAGAGGAGGGTCAGCCTCAGGAGACCCTCCAAGCTAAAGAATAGAGACACTGGGGCTCTTGTGTGGCTGAATCAAACCAGCGTTGAAGCCTGCCACGGACTGCCCTTATTTTACTAAGTGGTCCTCCTTTGTTGTCTGAGTCTGCTGAAGTTGGGTGTACTGGGATTTGCTACATAGTGGTGACAGACTGGGCAGCAAGGTTAGCAGTTCAAAACCACCAACCACCCCGTGGAAGAAAGACGGGGCTTTCTACTCCCACACATAGTGGCGTTCTCGGAAACTCACAGGGGCGGTTCTACTCTGTCTCCTGGGGTTGCTCTGAGCGTCGACCTGATGGCAGTGGGTTGGGTTTGGGGAGTGACCTTAGTGCTTTGGGCTGCTAACAGAGAGGTCAGCAGTTTGAAACCATCCACGGTTCCTTAGGAGGAAGACGAGGGTGGGTTTCTACTCCGGTAAAGACGTGGTCTCGGAAACCCACGGGAGCAGTTCTACCCTGCACAATCAGCCAGCTGCGAGTCGCAAACCACCAATGATGGTGAGTGGGTCATCTTAACACCTGGCCCTGGGGCTGAGGACAGTAAAGCTCAGTGGGTGTGGACCCCAATGCCACGGTGCTGCTGTGTTAACATCCCCGTGTGGCTCTCTGGAGGGACTCCAAACCTCAAAATAAAACAGGCGACTCTTTGTCCACCCTTGGCTAGGAGCATCCCCGGCCCCAGTCTCAGCGCTGCTCGTAGCCGTTCATAGGAAACAGCCTCTGTCACCAAGCACACCGGCTCTCTGGCCTCAGCCCCTCCTCGCCATTCCCCACCCTGCCGTTTCTGTCTGCTTTCTCTGCACGGCCCGGGTGTTCGTGCTCTTCTACGACAAGACTGACTGCATCGCGGCCCTCCACACGGTCCCCTTCTCTGGGTTCCCCTGCCTTTCCTGCCCAGTGGGAGAAAGATGCCTGCCAGGTACCCCGGGCTCAGATGTCCACTCACTGAACCCCCAGCACAGGTTCAACCAGGACAGCGACCACAGGGCTCCTCTCGGGGCACCAAGGCCCACCTTGAAGCCACCTCCTCTGAGAAGCCCTCCTGACCTCACGGAGGCAGAAACCAGGGTCAGCACTTGGTCACCACCTGGCGTCCTCACCAGGGCACTGCAGGCTTGGAGCCAGGTGTGCCGTCAGACTTCAAGGGCTGGCAACACACATCGGCTTCCTGCGGAGCCTCTGGCCCCTAGTAAACTTTCACTGACAAAAGAGTCTCTCTGAAGTCAGCTGACTTTGGAGAACTCCACACACCAAGTCCAGGGCAGGCAGATGCTGACTCTCAGCGACCCTAGAAGACAGGGCAGAACTGCCCCTGTGGGTTTCTGAGACTGTCACTCTTCAGAGGAATAGGAAACCTCGTCTTTCTCCCAAGGAATGGCTGGTGGTTTCGAACTGCTGACCTTAATGGTTAACCACCAGGGTCCTCTGAGGTCAACAAAATCTGTAAGGCTTAGCCTAACTAAGATGGAAAATCAAGATGCATGTCATGTGAAAAGAAATGGAAGATAGAAAATAAAGCAATATTTGTTGGGGGGTCGGGGGCGGGCAGCACTATCTGTCTCAGAGTCTGCCCTTCAATGTTATACACTGATTTGTAAATGGCATCGAGGGGCAGCCAAGGGCAGTGGGAGCTGGCTGGCAGTGCTGACTCCGGGCCGTCTCTGCTGAGATGCACACTTGCTCGCTCTCAGAGATCCGCATGCTGGGCCCTCGGGCTTACCTGGCTCCAGTTCAGACACGTGGCACTCTTCCACGGCTCCCGAGGGGCTGTGCACCTTGGCATCGATCTTGCCCTTTGCCCCATTCAACCTTATAGCAAAGGATGCTGGCTGGTTAACTTTTAATCCGGATTCCTGAGAATTTAATACATTGGACAAGTTATGGCCCTCGGTGCTCTTGGTCGCTGGGACGCCATGATCCAGCCTGGAACTTGGGGCGACAGTTCGTGGGCACACAGACCTAGGAAGCTTTTCCACAAACCATCTGAAAGTGGAGGCGCAGGTGGGCCATGGCCACACCTCTAGCATGAAGCGTATTCCAAGGTCTTGAGACCAAGAAGGGTACCTCTTGAGTTTAGAGACTTGACCCTGTGGTCAAACTGACTGTGCTCTCAGGAACCCAAGCAAGAGCTTCTGCAGAGGCTGGAAAACCCAGCCTCACCCAGGTCCCCAGGAGGGCCCAATCACACATTCACTCACAGAATCTTACACGTTTTGTCTCAAGATTAGGAACGGGGAGAACTTGTCATACAATGCCCAAGGGTTACAAAGACAAAGGAGACAGCAGGGCAGCACAGTGGTTAAGAACCAGCAGGACCTGGGCGATCCCAGCCAGGTGTGGACTTTCCGAGACTGGCCCTTCTCGTCTGCAAACCGGGACAATAGCAGCAACTCTCTCGGAGCGCTCAGCACACGCAGCCCGGCCCAGACCCGGCAGGCCTCGAGAACGCCCGCTTATCCTTAAGCACCGATGTCCACGTGGCAGCGGTCAGGGCTGACAGGAGCACCGGGAGAAGGGAGCTTCTGCTCCTCACTGAATCCATTTCTCTCTCTACTCGTTTTGGAATCGGTATCGCCTTCGGGGAGCGGGGGTGAGGGGAGATCCGAAGTTTAGAGCGGGCAATCCTGAGTGGCGAACTTTGACAAGCCAGCAGTTTGGGGTTAAATGTGGAGGGAGGGGCAGTCCTGACGTTCCCACAGCGCCAGCACAGCTTGCCCCATAAGGTGCCAGCAAATCCACTGGGGCTCTTAGGATGTAGACTCTTAACTCGTGTGCGGGCAGGGCCCAGCAGTCCACATTTAGTCCATTTGCAGACCGTGCCTAGTCTGCGAGCCCAAGGAAAACATCCCAGTAGCAAAGCCCTGAAGTTGTGCTAACAGGGCAGTCACTAGCCATATGTGGCTAAGTGTCTTAAAGCTTAAGTGAATAAAAACCACACACAATGAAAAATTCAGTGCCTTAGTCACACGGGCCACACTTCAAGCAGCCACGCATAGCTATCAGCTACTACACAATGGGCAGTGGAGATATGGAACTCTGCCAACATTCCAGAATGTTCTATCAGAAGCAATCATCTGGGGAGGGAGAACAGAACACACAACACAGAATCAGCGTGTCTGTGGTTGGCAAACCACCCCTGCATCTCACCTCCCCCAGATATTTCTAACTTTCTAAAAATCCCTAAGAGCAAGACAAAATGGCACTCGCTCCTAACTGGCACCCGATGTTGGCTGGGCACGCCTCCAATATCTCTGATAACTCATATACCTATTGCTCCGCATCAGGGACTCCAGGCAGCACCCAGCGGTGCTGACTCA
>NW_022103928.1:23619223-23625065 GCF_000313985.2 Echinops telfairi
GTAGTGGCCTAAAGCTCTGTGTGTGGCCTGTTGCCCACGTCAACATTAACAACCAAACGGAGGAGAGGGCTGTCTCTCACAGGACCTATTCTCGAGACGGTTTCTCCAAGCCAGCTCCTTTTTCGGACAAAATCATGAATCTTACCTGAATTGGCTTGCCGCTAAATCCTCAAGAGGGAGATAAACGCCTGGGAAGATTCAAAAGAGAATCTTCGAGATGCACGAGGGCTGCTCTGCCCTCAACAACGCAAGCCGGGTTTATCTCCCTCCCCAGGTTTTAGTTCGGTCGACAACCAGCAGAGACTTCTGTTAAGAAGCTTTTAAATGAAACACAAGAAACACATCTGCACCACGGCAACCAGTCAGCACCCTTGGAGCTCCCCAGAGGAGGCCTCTTCAATCTGGGGGCCATGATTCTGGTTTGGGGCTTTGGCTAGGGCCCCTGAACTACAGATAGCTATGGACAAGCTGCGTCCAGTTCCCCTGGAGGAGGGCTGGAATTTCACATGCAAACAGAGTTCTTGGTCTAGACTCAAGGCCGTTAATCTGTGAGACGATGGAGTTTTAACCACTCTTTTCAAGGACTGGGGGGCAGCTGCAGGGGATTTTGTAAGAAGTCCCCCCCGTTAACCAGAAATCACATTTTGGGATTCAGGGGTTACTCCACTAGCGAATTACTGTTCCCAGTTCGGACTCCTTGCTGTTTTTCAGTGTCTCAAGCAAAGACGGAGACAATTCCCCAATTGTTTCCTAGTTACCAGGCGACAGCACTGAGGGCCTTGAGTTAAATGCCCTGTGTCAGATGGGGAGAAAGAGGGTCTTTCCTCCAGTCCCGAGGCTGGGCTAGCCGACCATTTGCCAGTGTCTGGGTGGGGAGTGGAGAGGCTATATTAAAAGCACAGATTCTAGAGCCACAGAATCCTCGCTTGGCCTCATCTTTACAATGGGCTCGGGGGAGCTTGCTCAGCAGGCTGTGGCAAAGGTCGAATGGGGCAACGCTGATAAACATTCTCGGCCCAGTGCTGGCCCAGTGACCATATACAAGCTGTCGCGACAGAGGAAGAAGCAATTGGCTTCTGTGAGGCATAAGGCACCCAGAGTGGCAGACTCACCTCACCGGACTGTTAGTTTTGTGTCGGTCTGGTTTTAAAAGCCCTCCCCATCCCATAACCAATTATTAATCAGCCTCCTTTGTTTCCCTAAAAGAGACATTTAGAAATAAACTTGTCCCCAAACACGGAGGCTCTGTTTCGGCTTGCCCCAACGGTCTTAGGTGCCTGGGGAGTTGGCTGTGCCAGGACAAAGCCCTCCCACGACGGGCTGCCCCTGTGATCATGCGTGCAGGGCCCTGGGCCCTGAAGTGAGATTGAAGTGGCCTCAGGGGTCCAGGGGGTCTGACTGGTCAGCCTGTGGTCAAGCAGGGGATGCTTCCTTGCGCCTCACCTGAAGGCTCATAACAGTGAGGCGGCGGGCGTCGTCGGAGGGCGCGATGATGGGCACCAGGTAGGGGCTCTCAGGAATGTGCTCATCGTTGAACTTGACAGACACCTCGTAGTTACCTGCGGGGACAGCAACAATCTCTCATTTCAGAGACTCCAGGAGGGTGCTTCTAAACCAGCCTTTATTTCTTCACTAGGGCTGAAACACTCTCCTAGATACCATGCTCCCCCTCACCCCTGCCCCTTTACCCTCTGATAAGAATTGAATGGTATCCCCTAAATAGAGGTGCTGAATTCCTGGTCCTGATGCCTATGGGCATGATCCTGCTTGGAAACGGGGCCTTTCCTTAGTTGCATGGACCAGTTTGTCACACCAGTGTCAGGTGCATGCTAACCCGAATCACATCCAGGTTATGCATGATCACAGCAGACACTGAGAGGCACGGAGGAGGGTGAATTCCAGGTGAAGGTGGTCTCCGAGCCCACAGCGCCCAGGAACTTCCAGGGAAGCAGAGAGCAGAGGTGACATGGCTGAGACCCTGGTGGGGACCCTACCCTCCGGGTCTCAGAAAAGCAACCTCCACTTTACCATCACCCACTGGGGGTGCTAGTGTCCCCTCGGGCTGGGGAACTGAGACCGTGCACCTGGAGCCCTGCCCTGAGTGAGCTAACTGATGGCAGCCAGGCCACCACGCAGAGGTTGGGCCAGTTAGACCTTACCGGTGAAGCTCACACGTCTTTGCATTGCCAAGTTCTTGTGGTCAGAAGGGCAGTGTGTACCCACAGCGGGGTTCAGGAGGGGTGGAAACAGGGATCCCAGGAGGAAGTGGGAGAGGGGTGGCACATTGAGTGGACTGCACTGAATGCGATCGACGAGTGGGGACTGAGGATCTTCTCCTACACTGTTCGCAATAACAAGTTGAGAAGAAAAGAAAAACATCTCCTTATTGCGTAAGACAGGGATTCTTAACCTGGGTCCCCCCACAAGGTCGGCGTGTAGAATTCAGGGGCTCCATGGACTTGATTGAGGAAAAATGACCTGTGTTCTTTCACTCACCCCTAATGGGAATGTAGCCTGACCCCCTGCCCCTTTTAGAAACGTCAAGCCACAGCACGCTAGAAGTGTTTGTGACTTGATGGCCAATACAAATCACAAATACTTTTGAATCATGTTACAGGTTTCCGACCTCTTGCCCAATCAATCACCTGTAGCCATCATGACTCCGAAGTCCGGACAGGTCACAGCCTATCACTCAATCTCACAGTCCAACGTGCTAGCGAAGGAGTACAGGCCCTGCAAAGACTGCAGAATCTCCCCACAAACTTTCGGATGCCCTCGCGTATTATCTGTCCTTTTCGTTGTTTGGTAACTATGTTGCAATACCATTCCTTTCTCTTATAACCTGATGTACTTTCCCTCAGCACGCCACTCTGAGCATGCTCCCCATAGGCTTCTCCAGAGGCCAGAAGTGACCCTGGCACAGGAAAGGTCAGGCTGCCAGGGCCACTGTTTGGGGCCGGGATGGGCAGTAGAGGGGCTGGCCATGGGAAAGGGACACAGAGGCAGTATGAAGGTGCCAAGCCAAGAGAGAGATAGAGAAAGACAAAAAGATAATAACAGGCCCCTTTGAGGTCTGGCTGGGTTTCCAATAATTAGACTTCTAGAGGGGGGACTCCCCACGCAGGCAGGCTATAGAGGCCCCACGTACTGGGGCGAGCTTTCTAGGCTCTGGCTCCCTGCACAAGGAAAACAGCCAGAGCGGGCTGTGGAGCGCATACCAGGCTCTTGGGCAATGTAAGACACGCCGCAGGATCCGTTCTTGTGGTCATCAAATGTGATCTCGGCCTTGCTGGGGCCCTCCACGGCGATGGACAGGCCCCCCGCACCGGCTTCTCGGGTCCAGATGCTGAACTCGGCTGAGGGTAAACACACGCTCAGTCAGTGGCGAGCCCAATTAAACCTGCCTTTGTCTGTGGTCAGCCCTCTCCTCTGGGCCAGGATACTGAGTTCATGGTTAGCTGGGCTCTTCCCACCCTCGGCCCCCACTGGAAGGTACCCTAACCTAGAATGGCTCTACCAAGCTCTCCCACGGCCCACAGAACCTGGGCCCTGCAGGATGCTCCGAAAATCGCTTTGCTACTCAGCTCCCGCTTAGAGACGCTCGACACACGCTAATGCGCCACAGCCTCTCAGAAAGCCCAGCCCAGAAACCGGTCTGGCTTTGGGAAAGCTAAGCAACTCCCAAACATATGGAGGCACACAAAGCCTGTTTTCACAGAATGCCTCGGAACGCCAACTTCAGGGATTAATTTTATGCGTCCACTTGGCTAGGCCACGCGGCGGCCGGCTGACAGCATGTCCGCCTGTGGAGGGCCGGATGCGATCAGTCGAGGTGTCTGAGAAGAGGAGGTTCTTCCTTGCGACCGTAACACAGATATCTTGCCACGGTGTCCAGCCTGCCTGGCCTGTGGATTTGGGGCTTTGCCAGTCCCCGTAACGTCACGAGTCGACTTCTTAAGATAAATCTCCCATTTTCTCTGCTTGGCGCCCATCCCCACCTCCTACCCCCGCTGCACCTTGCTCTATGTGCATGAGAGAGCTTCAAGAGTTCCTGGGGAAATCCCATCTGCCACAAATGTTTCGAAGCCCCGCACAGATCAGGAGAGCCTTGACCAGCACGCTACCCGTCAGAATCACACGCGAAGACTCACCGGGCACTCCTGCTTCTCCCCGCTCCAGGCCGGGGCCTCCTGCCCGGACCTTGTGGGCACCCCCTTCCCCGAGTGGCCCCACGGTGAACTGGAAGGGGCTGCCTGTGACGTGCTGGCCACGGTACTTGACGCTGACCGTGTGAACGCCCATCTCCTGGGGCACAAAGCGGACGCAGTGTGAGTTCTTCCCCACGGGTACGATCTCTGCCTCGGTCACGCGGCCTGAGGGGCTGGTCACTTGGGCCGACATGTCGCTGCTGCTGATTTCTGCAAGGAAGCGGGAGGTTGGGGGGAGGGAGGGAGGGGAGTCAGAGCGGTGGCTTGGGGAGGGAAGCCATCAGTCAGCTGGGGGCCACGCAGGCACTGCTCAGTGGGTGCGGGCGCTCGGGGTCCCCCATCGGGTCCTGCAGCACGCGGGCCTCCAGCACAGAGGGCATCCAGGGGCACCGGCACTACCTGTCCCACCAAGAACTGTCCCTGCCGCCACAGCTGGAGCAGAGCGCATGTCACACAGAAGCCTCCAACTTCAGTCGAACCGAGTGCTCCCCACAGAAACAAACATCCCCACAGCACCATGGTGTCAGGCCAAGGCCCACCGGGCATCTGTGGGGCCTCCCCGGGAGGTCCGGACTCAACATCGGGAGCTGTCGTGCCTCACTGCCAAGACTCCTTGGCGTTCCTTTTGGGCGTTGAGAAAAAAGGCCACGAGGGAGGTGGTGAGCACGCACCAGCTCCAATGGCAGAGAAACCATGCGTGAACAAAGCTTTCAGCTAACCGCAGGCCAGAAGACGCACGCTCAGAGGCAACCTGAAGCAGCCTCGCCGGCTGCACCAGAGGTTTGCGCCATGCCACTTGCCCACACCCAGCAGGTGCAGACAGGCACGTGGTACGCCGGGTGATGGAGCACTGGGGTCACCTACAGCCAGTCTGACACCGCACCCTCCAGCCCTAGAGATACCATTCTTGGCTTTGGCCCCTGAGGACAGAGATAGGGAACCGGGGTTGAGGAGTAGGTCACCCCGCAGGGCCTGGGGCTCTGAGGACAGCTGGCGGCTGCTAAGCAATCCCCATTCTGACCAACGCCAGCTGGGGCACGGGGGCAGGCAGGGAAGCATTGCCTGGTTAATGAGGGAGGAAGTGGGTCTCAAGTCATCTGGATCCAGGAACTGAGGAGAACGATGAACGAGTCAAGAGCCAGGAAGAGACGTGAGAGAAATGGGGTGGGTTGCATGTGTTAGTTGACGTCAAGTTGGTGCCAACTCACGGGGGGCCCAAGCACAACAGAATGAAGCCCTGCCCGGGTGCTAGATGGCTCAATATTCTGTCTCCATCTGGGAGGTTTCCACTGGCTATGTTCAGAAGGAAATCACCAGCCTTTTTTTCTTAGCCGGCTGTGGATGGGAAGCTCTGCTGAAATGTTGTTCGCCATAGGTGAGCCTCCTAGTTATTTGGACTTTGGAGGCAGAGCTCACAGCGTGATGGCAGCAGGTGAGCCGCCACAGCACGTCACAGCAGCTCACCAGACCCCCAAGAAACGAGGCAAAGGGGACCCAATGGACAGTCCGCACGGTAACACTGAGCAAGGGGAAGGCTCAGCCTGAGCCCTTAGCAGTCAGAGAGATGCAGGTGGGGCTGGAGGGAGTCTTTCTCCCTCGGACTGGCCAACATGGGAACAATAGCCCGGGCTGGG
>NW_022103928.1:23626568-23639028 GCF_000313985.2 Echinops telfairi
TGGCTGATCAGAAGGAGCGACAACTTCAAGACCATCAGGAAGCACCTGCCCTTCAGGGGGGAGCAGCAAGTTTCCAGCCCTTTCCCCCAGAACGTGGGAGCATGCTTCCGTGTGGAATTCGCTTTCGCAGCCGCCGCTCAAAAGGAGGAGGATGAAGACAGTGGGCAAGGGCAGCCTGATTCAGACCAAGTCCCAGTGAGAACAGGAAGGAATTCCCATTTCCGAAAGCACTGCTCAACTGAACATGATCCCCGCCGGCCGGTCCAACATGTTCTGCTTTGGGATGGGTCCAGTGGCGGGAGGGAGTACAGATAATAAAACAGGCCTCTGGGAGTTACTCCCTAGAGCCCTGGTGGTACAGTGGGTTACATGTTGGGCTGCAATCCAAAAGGTCAGCAGTTCGAAACCACTAGCCACTCTGTGGAGAAAGTCAGGACTTTCCACTCCCATAAAGAGTTACAGTGTTGGAAACCTACAGGGGTAGTTCTACCCTGTCCTATAGGGTTCGCTGCATAGACTTTAATGACAGTGAGTTTGGTGTTGGCTTTTCTGGGAGTCACTGTGGCCAGGGGACCCGATACCAGAAGCAGACAGACTGGTGACCACTGTGTGAGCCTGTTTATTCATCGACAGGACAAAAAGGACGTGTCTGTTTTACTGTCAGGAGGCGTTACGTGATGCTATCAGTCTAAGGATCTAGAGCAGTGGTTCTTCACCTTCCTCGTGCCATGACCCTTTCATACAGTTCCTTTCCCCCAAACATAAAATTATTTTCGTTGCTACTTCATCACTGTCATTTTGCTACAGTTATGAATCAGGCGACCCCTGTAAAAGGGTCGTGACCCACAGGTTGAGATCCGCTCATCTGGAGCCTTGGGGCTGCTCAGAACCACAGGGGGCCAGGAGAACAGGGAGACCTAGCAGCCAATGTGGGGGCAGCGGCTCTCTCCAGCCCTGGTCTTGCCTGAGACAGCACCCACTGACCTGCATCCCTCGTGTCCACAATGAAGTCGGACATCTCGAAGGTGCGGCCTTCTGACAAGCCTCGGCCGTAGACTTTGGCCCGGCGGGCATCGCCGATCTCAGACTGGACCACCATGATGGACACGGGGCTGTTGGCCACGTGGCTGCCGTTCTTCTTGATGCTGACCAGATGCTCGCCCACTTCCCGGGGGATGAAGGATATGCCTGGACAGAGCGGAAGGGGACGTGTGTAAAAGGGGGAGGCCGGGGAGAAGAGGAAGGAAACAGGATTGCCTCGGTCACCGTCCAGTAACCGAGAGAGGCCTGGGCCCTGCTCAGCACCATGGCGCCCAAGGATGCTGGGACTTGACCACTGCTGTGACCCAGCGGGCCTGTCCCAGCACACCCTCCTGAGCCAGCCCTCGTCTCCATCCCGTACCCACGCTGCCTGACCCAGCCCAGAGGGCTCACCGATGTGGTTATTGGGCAGCCTCTTGAGGAGGCAGGGCTCATCCCGTCCCGACGGGGCCTTGATGCTGGCCGTCAGGGTGCTGAGGTCAGTCTCACTGATGTCGAGCAGGAAGTCAGCCGCAGAGCCCAGCTTCACCTGCGAGCAGCGTCTGCTGTCGTCTGGGAAACACACCCCAACACAGCTCAGGTTACACAGGCCACCCAGCAGGTGCGATCCACTAACCCCAGGGGAAGGGAACAAGTGCGCTGGGCAATAAGCTGATCTAACCAACCAGGAAAGACTTCCGTGCAAGCTGGAAGTGCCGGGAGGTGGGAGGACTGGGGTCATGGGCCCCTGGCACGGACCCTGGTTGAAGGTTCTCCCACCTGCCTGCTGGCCTCTGGGACATTTCTTGTCAACGCTCAGCAGATGCCCCATCAAGGGCTGTGGGCGCTTCTCAGACAGGCTCCAAGGCAGGGGCCTGAGCCACAACACAGCAAGCAGAACTGAACTCAGGAGCACGGGCTATGGGGTCAGAGCAGCCGGCTCTGGATCCCAGACTGACCGCAGGTGAAGGGGGCCCAGCAATGCCCTCTCTGAGCCCCAGGTTTGCCATCAGCAGTCTCTCCAAGAGTGCTGCTCACCCGACCTCACTGACCCAGGTGCCTCTGTGTGAGGACGCGGCATTTGAACGCTTGGGTTCAAATAAAAATCGTACCAGTAGCAGTGGCTGACAGCACGGACTCAGAGACCTCAAGGGTGTCAGAGGGGACCATGCTCCCTGGGGCCTTCAACGGCTGCCATCTGACAACAGGATATCTTGGAGCCTGATTGCATCACTCGCTGTTGCGTGGACTTGAGCCACTAAACCTTCGGTTAGCCACCGAGAACAAACTGCCTGCTGCACCGGGGAACCAGCACAATGTTCGGGCCCTCCATAGGACAGAGCTCTTGCTGGCCCCGGACCGACTGCGAATGAAGGACCCGGCCAGCCCTGCACAGGAGCTGCACTCCAGCTCCAGCCCGAGGAACCGCCCTGAACTGAAACCTCAGCCCCCGCCCCCCAGCCCCGCTGCTGCCTGCTGGCCCAGGTTGGGCAGGGAGAGGCTCTGCGTGCAGCCACCCCCACCCCGTAACCCCCCAGGCACCCAACCTGTGATCTTGGCCGTGAAGGGACTGCCGGGGATGTGCTTGTCGTTGTACTTGACCAGGATGCTGTAGTCGCCCGGCAGGGTGGGCAGGTAGGTCACCGTGCACGTCCCATCTTTGTTGTCGATGCAGCTGATTTCGGCCTTCGAGGGGCCCTCGATAGCCAGGTCCAGACCCCCTGGGGGTGGAGGTGGGGAGGGAGGGGTTAGGGGAAGAGAGCGACCTTGTTTCCAACAGGGACAACAACTCATCTTGGGTGTCCTGGAGGCCAGGGCTACGGACCGACACTCCACTCGAGCTGTGGGCAAGGGGCTCGGGCCATCAGAACAAAGCAGTGAGCAAGGGAAAAGCAAATGCCCACTGGGCAGCTGCGCCCACAGCCAGTGGTCCTGGCATCTTCGGATGTGTGGGCCGAGAACGGGGTGGAGCTGAGCATGTCGACCACAGGCGGGAGGGTGTCCCTCAATAAAGGGCAGCACTGGCCAGCACCAGATGCCACCAGGGAAGTCCAGTTGGAAGCACACATGCTGAACTTCTAGGAGAGACTATCAATAGCTGGGGCGAGCCTTGGGTTAGACACAGGGATGGGTGTAAGACAGCAAAGGCCCAAGCCGGCACGGCACCTTCCAGGCCAGTCACATAGAATCTTTCACAACAGTGAATGTGATTTCAGTTGGGGCACAAAAGGCTGCCAGTGTCTCAGTGTGGGGCAGGAGGTTGCTGCCGAAGTGGCAGGTTTCTACATGGTAAGCCAGGGTTAGACAGACAAGTCTTGGTTCTAGAAGCTGCCCTAGAATCACATCCCCTTGGCTCTCCAACCCGCACAAAAACACAAAGACACACGTCCTACCTTCTCCCGCGTCCTCGGTGACAATGGTGAAGGTGGCGGTTTTGTTGGCCACTCCGTACACCAGGCCGGGGCCGTAGGCAGACACGCTTCCGCTGTTGGGGTAGTTCACGTAGAACTGGAGCGGGCTCTCTTGGGGTGCAAAGGACACAAGCAAGATCGTCACAAAGGGCGCACACGCCATGGACAACTCACCCAGAGCACAGCCTATCCCCAGGTTGGCTTGGCAGTTCCTGTGCAAAGGCAGAAGGTAAAAACCCGAGGGTGAGAGAGTCCCCATCAGAGGCACCCAAGGGAGTATCGCTCCTTCAATCACGACGCAGGAAAATCTACCCCGAGTCCACTCCAGGTGAGGGAGGCAGGGCAGATGCAGGGGGTTTAGCTCAAGTTGGCAAAGACGGAGTGAACCTCTGAGCTGCATGGAAGATAGAGTTCCGCCATTGGCACTACATCCCTGGAACTACGAGAGGGAGCGTGCTGGGAGAGGCCCTTTGGAGAGCCATTTGTCTGCACCTTTCAAACTGTGAGGCCCTATGTCTAGGAATCTATCCTCCAGGGAGATTCCTACACAAGGGCTTTCATTTCTGTATAGCTCAGATGCAAAAGAGGAAAAGATCCCAGAGTCCAGTAACACCAGAAGCAATCAGCCACACAGCTTCCACCCAGCCAGCTGTACTCCCTGGTTTTCAGAGGTGGTGAATGCTTACGGACAGACTGCCAGGCCTTTTTCTGAGGTATCCCTGGGTGGGTTTGAACTGTGGACCTTTTGTTCAGCAGCCAAGTTCTTAATTGTCTGTGCCACCCAGGCATGCCTCCTACAAAAAACACTGGCTTGTTCGTGCAGCCCTTAAAATAAGGGGGACCTGGGTGTAGTACCTACATTGAGAGATGATATGTAAGGTGCTACATTAAAAAGAATAGTCAGTTTCTACACAGGACTTATATTGATACAGTATCTCAATTCTTTAAAAACAAACTGTGTGTGGGAGGCATATTTAACAAACAAACAAACAAACAAACAAACGGTGTGCACGTTGTAGGAAGCACAGGAAAGCACCTGGAAAGGCACCTGTTAGACTTGCCACGGAAATTGAAGGGAAGTCAGGAATTCGCTTTTTTACATTCTAGGCATCTCTATCTTTAGAATATTGACACAGGAGCAGACAACACAATTTTACTTTAAGCAAATATCATACACGTTATGCTCACGTGCATACTATTTACCCCGGCATTACACACATACTCACATTAACTAAAGCAAACGCTAAACCAGGTGAAGTATCTGCAGGGCCTATCACCAAGGCCTAATCTTGCTGATATTCAAATCGCTCTGAGAAACCGATGTGAAAAATGGCCAACCACCAAACAAAGGGGGGGGGGTCCCCAAAAATGAGCCAATGATATAATCACTCCGTGAAGAGAATGAAATGCAAATGAGACTTACCCATGGAACCCTGCTCAGCCCCGTTCAGGAGAGGAGCACAAACAACGAGAGAGGGGGATCATGCTCCCCAACACCAGCTTGGCAGAGACCCACAAACTTGACAGACAGCACGCTCCACGGGCAAATCGGCGGAAGCCCAGGTGCTCTCAGTGCCTGCTGGTGGCTGTGCACTGGGAACGAGCTCTATGGGGGACAAGCGAGCTGAACTATGGGTGCCAGCACTCTGTGCTCCCACCATTCCTACTCCTGAGGGAAGTGATGTCCTTAAGACTTAGGAGAAGCTGGGGACCGTGTCCTCAGCAAGGGACATGGCTAACTACAAAACGGTGCGTCTGCAGGGGAAGAGCACAGAGCAGTGTGCTCTGGGCATGGATGGCTCCGCTGGGCACAGTCAGATGGAAGGAGCAGGGGCAGCACTGGGTGCAGAATGTAGAACAAACACTGGCTGCTGCTGAGTCGATTCTGACTGCTGGGGATGCCCTGTGTGCTGGGGTAAAACTGTGCCCCCATGAATTTCCAACGGGGGCTTTCTCCAAGTCAGCAGCTGAGCCCACGGGCCACTCGCAGCACCCTGGGACTCCACATGTAGGACTGGCTGCTGTTTATCTTTAAGAAAGGGTGGATGGGGAGGGGTTAAAAAGTCTGTATGCTGTTACCTATGGATTCCTCAAGATTCTCTGAGATGGAATATAAAGAAATGTAAACCAACACCAGTCAAGTTCAAAGAGAGGGCAGAGGAGCATAGGGGTGGGGCAGGTACTCTCACTGCATTATTTAAACGTTTACAACCAAGGAAGGGGTTCCCTAACTCAGAACGTTGGAGTGAGTAGTGAAGAGAGGTTTAAATAACTAAAACAAGAACACCACGCTGGCCGACTAGCTCGTGGGAATGGAACTAAAGCTGGCTCTCCTTGCCCCGGGCTCCAGGACACCCAGGCACTGTTGTCCTGGTCTCCCTAGCACCCTCCGCACCCTCTCGGGCCTCCTCGCAGGATGCAGGCCAGCCTGGAAAATCCCTCACGGTGCTGCTCGCTTTCCTCCCAGCAGCTCACCCTCCAGCTGCACTCTGCATAACGACAAAGACACACGGCCCGGGCCCAGGGACCCGATCCACGGAGGGGCAGCAGCTCTCCTGCAAACGGCCAGCTAGTCCGCGGCCTTCCAAGACCCGCCACCGCCACCGAGAGCCATCCAGTCAAGTTCTGAGTCCTGCTGGGCCGCCCCGGCCCAACTCACCGGGGATGTGGCTGCCCATGTATTTGATGTGCATCTCGTGGAGGCCGACCTCGGTGGGGGCGTATCGCACGGTCACCGTGCCGTCCTTGTTGTCCACAATCTCGGGGGTGGCCGTCTTCCCGGAAGGCATGTGGACCTCCCCTAAGAGCGCAGGGAGACAGGACAATGAGGCCTTCGACAGCTTCCCTGGGAGAGTCTGAGCAGAGAGGCTCAGGGCGCCTTCGAAGTCAAGAGCACTTGTCAGTGCCTCAAGCATCCAAGCCCCACAGCGGGAAGAGAGCCCGATCTCCTTTCAGACACACTCCCTCCGGATCCCACCAAACACAGCCGCGCTGGAAGCTCACAAGGGGGTTGACCAAGGCCACAGCACAGGAGGCTGAGGACAGCAGCAACTCAGAGAGCAGCAGGCCCGGAAGGAGACTGGACAGAGCAAGTCCTGGGGAGGAGACGCCGGCGCCACGGGCAGATGGGGGCAGGCTGGAGATGAAGAGAAGGCAGGGCAACCTGGGGCCAGGATAGCCCCGGGGGGGTCTGGGCACAGCAGCCTCAGCCCTAAGATGATGGCAGCTGGCCTGCCTGCAGTCGAACACAAAGGCACACAGACCAGTCTGTCCCCCCGGGGTCTCGTGAGCCAAGTCAAGAACCACAGGTGCCTGGCTAAGGAGCCCTGGTCTGGTGGACGGGGGAAGTCACCTTCCAGCACCTTCCGGGAGAGCTGACAAGAGCTTGGGAGAGGGAGGCGGCTTTCGTCAGATGACTTACCAGTGATTTCTCCTTTCCGGACTGCGAACGGGATGACCAAGTCGAAAGGCTTAAATCCCAGGCCGTTCATGTCACTCACAGGGACATAGGCCTCTTCAGTTACCTGCAACAGGAAGCAAGGGTCACCGGGTCAAGCGGACAACAGAGTGGGCCAGTGAGAACACAGGGGGCTGAGCAGCTGGGGATTTTGCAAGCCCTCGAGCTAGGATCTGGGGACATGCTGCCCCGGGGGTCGTCCAGGCTTTGTGGATTGGCACCTGGGGATGCGGGGCAAAGCCTAAAGGATGTGCGACATCGTCACACTGACCAATTACTAGAAAGCCCTTTGCTTGTAAAATTCCCAGCCTTGCCCACAGCACAGAGGAAAGGTGAGAGAGCAATGTCCGTGCGTCCCAAAAGGCTCCACCTGGAAAGGTTTAGTTGCTTGTGGCCTGAAAGAGAAAGTGCGTTTTAAGTGGCGGCAGCGCGTAAAGCAGTGGCTTCCCCTGAACAGAAACCCAGTGAGCCAGCGGTGGTGGTGAGAGCCGGCGGGCGGGAGACGGCCGTCCGTCTTTCTCGTTACACACAGAGACACACCGGGCCCAGCGTGATCACAGACATGACATGAGGGGATGGGGGAGGCGATTCATGGAGTGCACACGACGACGACACCAGGGGGACAGCTTATCACAGAGAAGCGGGGTGTTGTGATGGGCTGATCGGAGGGGCAGAAATGAATGACCAGGACACCCAGAGGGCGGAAGCAGTCCCCAGAAGCAGGCCGCAGCTTTTCTGAAATGAATGCAGATCAACAAAAAGGAAAGGGGGGCAAAAAAAAATGTGTACCCAGGGCCTGAATCCAGGGGGACATGCATTTACCACCGGTGCCTCCTCCACGGCCGTGACTTCCCCGTCTGTGGCCTGGATGGTTGCAAATGGAGATTAGTGGGGAATCACATTGCAGGGCTATCGCTACTCAGAAGGTACCTCGCCCTGAGCGGGGCAGTGGGCTTGGGCGGAGCGTGCAGTGTTGACACCCTCCCCTCCCACTGGCCTCCAATGCCAAATCCACCGCCCCTGGGATGCACAAGCCCCACTTCGGTGAAGGAGCCGGCCTGAGGACACCGGAGGCAGGGCCCAGGTCTACAATGCGGGCAAGGAGTCCTGCCGGTAACAATGGAGGCAACCCCGACACCCCTCTGTCAGAGGCCCGTCGCATATAGGACAGGGAATCTGCACAGCCGGGCTGGTGAGGTCATTCCAAGTGCTGGGTGTTAGGGACCTGGGGCACAGGGAAGGTCCCCACTGGGTGCCGCTGGGTGCTCCCGTGAATAAGACGTAGGGAAGATAAACATCAGTCTTGTCGCTGCAACACGGGACTGGGCAAGGGGACTTTTCCCCTGCTGGGCAAGGGGTTAATGCCTCAAAGTTTCAAATACATAAATTTGTTAGTAAAAGGTAAAGTCTTAAATGTCCTCCAAACCCAAGAAACCGGCTAAGGGGCTGTCCCCCGGGCCCCTACGCCCTGGTGTCCTGCCTTGACAAGATCTCTGTCTCTGCTATGCAGAGGATGAGCCCATCCTTTCCAGGTGTTGTGGCATGTGCAGAAAGGGGTCTTTACTCAAAAGCCTGGGCCCCCGCTCCTAGGGCCCTCTCAGATGCTCAGATTGGGGCTATGCGGTGAGGCTGACTGGTGCCCTTTGACCCCAGGCCTCCCAATGCCAAGCCACGGCTGCTAGGCCAGCGGCTTCCCTTCTTATGCCACGTGTGCCTGAGGCACCTAACTAAGCCAGGAGGCTGTGGTCTCTGTGAGACACTGGTTAGGAACAGTCTTGGGTGGCCATGGTCTTCAGGTCCCACGCCTGTAGGGGAGGCGAGGAGTCTGCCCAGCTAAAGTGAATGACCAGAAAGTCAGTCTGCTAGGGAAGGCTGGAAAGGGAGAATACAGACCCAAATCAAGTCCTTTTATGCCTTTGGCAGTAGTCAGGGAGCAGTGTGTGCATACCCTGGCCGTGGTTGCTGCAGTCCCTGACTGGTGTACACCAGGGTGGCAAAGTCCTGGTTCACAGGGACCCTTTGGCCTTTCCATTTGTATCTACAGGGGTTTCACTGGCTGGACAAGACTGGTCTTCCTAGTCCATCTTAGTGTGGAGGCTGTGTTGGAATCTGTTCCACATCCTAAGCGACAGGCAAGCCTCCACTGACAGACAGGCGGGGGCTGTGCATGAGACACACTGGGTGAACCGGAAATTGGGTATTCCACAGTCAAACCGGACTCACTGCTGTAGAGTGGATTCCTACTCACAGCGACCCGAAAGGACAGGATGGAAGAGCCCCTGTGGGTTTCTGAGATTGAAACGCTTCATGGGAATAGAGAGCCTCGTCTTTCTCCTGCAGAGCAGCTGGTGGTTTTAAACTGCTGACCCTGCTGTTAGCAGCCCCATATGTCATCCACTAGGCCACCAGGACTCCAGGAAGGTGAGAATTCTACCACTGAACCCACTACTACCTGCGGGGAACGCTTACAGGTCCGGGCTCTGGCCTGCCTGCTCAAACGGTCCTCCACATCTGACACTGATTTTCACAGGCAAACCCTGCCAGCATGGCCTTGCCCTGCCCCTCCATCCAGAGGCTACTCTTCCACCCTGCCCAATGCTAACCAATCAGACAGAGCCTGCCCCGGGGCTGAAAACAGATGCTTCAAGTGGCATAGGGGATCCTGCTCTATAAACAAGAAACACATAGCATTCTAGCGGCACTGCTCCCCTGTAGGAGAAAAACCACTTCCGAGAGAACATGGTCAAAAGATGACAAGTGTTTACATACTCGAGACATGAAAGAGCCTCCCAGATCTCTGGCAAATGTTGACAGATAAACAGATGTCTAGGAAAGGAGGGGGGAAAGCTATAACAGATTAGAATCTGTTTGGAAGAAAGTCCTTCTGTTTAAACTGGAGCCTGCTTGCCCCTCCCCACGGCTGCGCAGAGTGAAGTAATTATAAGGCGGTTTGTAGGCTGTGCATGGGGCCGGGTCATTAAGGGGCGAGGAGTGTTTGTGGTCAAGTGTGGCTGCTGCCCTTGACATCAAAGGGCAGTGGGGGAGGGAGATGGCGTGGCACTCGGTGGCTGGCCCGATTCAGAAGACCCTGGAAGCTCAGAATCCCCTCCCGGGTGAGTCGGTCGGCAGCGCTGACAGAAGAGATGGCAGCACCTTGAAAGAGCAGATCGGGAACTGAGGGAGCAGCGAGTTTATGGGACTTGGCTTCTAGGTGCATGCAGACTTGGGAAAGAAGGGGGAGGAAGGTCACACAACTTGGAGACTGTCCCCGGAGCCACCACACGTAGAAGTCGCCGGGTGGGCCTGTGCCTTGCTCTGTCTGTTCTCAGTAAGAACTGCAGCAAAAAGTATGAGCCAAAGCCATCAACACACTCTGGGTGTTTGAGGGTCGAGTGAGAGAAGCACCTTGAGTTTCTAGCCATGCTCCTGTGCGAAGAATGTTAAGAATCGGAAGAAGAGGTCAAAGTCACTCAGAACGTTCTAAAATGTCTTGTGATAAGGATGGTACACCTCTTCTTGACCTAACTGGACTATTAAATGGTGTGACATGTGGATTATGTCCCAATAAAACTGTTAAAAAAGAAAAGAAAAAAAGTCACTCAGAACTGAAAATTAAGGACCCTAGTCATTCCCTAGTCCAGACATTTGCATAATGGTTTCCTTTGCTCCAGATGGCCCCAGTTTCTAAAGACAAGGCATTTCCCCTCCTTCCCCCAATAAGCAAAACATAACCAGAGGTGCTTGGAGGCCTGGGACACGAGAGCCAAGTCCCCAGAGAAAGCAGCGTCCTCTCTCGGCCAGCTGGGAGACGGCGATGCTCTCCTTTATAAACATACTCTGTCGAAGTGGACGTCTCTGAACAGGCTTAGGCCAGATGCCGCCTATGTCCCTGACGGTGGAAGGAAGGAAACCTCGGTGACCGGTAAGATTTCCTAAATCAAAGAGTCTCTGAGTTTCCAGAGATTACTCCAGAACTCCACAAAGTCAGGACCGCCTTAAAACACGAGGAGTGGCCCCAGCCTGGACGGAGTACATCTGGGCTCTAGGTTTGAGCAGAGAGCGGCCTGCTCTGGGGAGGAGTCTGCCTTACCATGACGGTGAAGGGGCTGTTGGGAATATCCACGCCACCAAAGCGCACGTAGATCACGTAGGTGCCCGGCTTGGCAGCGGTGTAGAAGATGTCGTAGGTGCCATCCTTGTTCTCAATGACCTCGGCCTCCGCCTCAGTGCCGTCCGGAGTCAGAACCGTGCAGGTCACTTTCCCCTTCCCGGCAGTCTTGGCGTCGACCACAAACCCCACTTCCTCACCCGTTTTCACGACGGAGGCGATTCCAGGGCCTGCAGAGAAACGCGTTCAGAAGCAGAGGGTGGGCGAGTCCGCTCCTGGCACTCACTTGCCCTGGATGCTTCAGAACACATCACACTCTTTCACGTTGGGGGCGGGTGGGCACCCAGAGAACAGGCAGGGGTGGTGCTGCTGCAGGCGGGAGCATTTCATCAAGCTCTTATAAAATAAGGAAGACTGGCTTCTGAGCATCAACCAGATGTGACGCCTGGGTCACCAGCATTCAGGGTGTGGGGATGAGGGAGCACCAAACATCCTTTAGCCACTTGCTGGGGACTGGGGACAGAAAGGTGAGCAGGACACAGCCCGGGCTCTCAAGGAGCGGGCAGGCTACTGGACGAAGGCAGCGGGAATGACAGATCAACCTGCCAGAAAAATAACAAGGGGACTAAGCTACAGATCAGGAGCCAGGGTGGCGTAGCGGTTCCTCGCTGGGCTGCTAATCTCAAGGTATGCCATCTGAAACCACCAACAGCCCCAAGGGGCAAAGGTGGAGTTACAATCTCAGAAACCCCTGGGGCCCTTCTACCCTGCCCTATAGCATCGATAAGAGTCAGAATCAATCCGACTGCGGAGAGTATGTGCCGTCACAGAGAACCTCTTGCTCTTTAGAGATGTGCTTGCTCTGAGAATTTCGATCACACAGTTGACACTCAGACAGAGGCTCCCTGGAAAAAGTAAAAGAGGGGCGGGGGCCGGAAATAGAAGGCTACATTCTGACAGGCACTCTTGGCCAGGGGAGAGTTAGGACATATTCCATCAATGACCAGTTGACTCTGTCTCACTGATTTGTGGCACCCCTTAACAAAGGATTTACAGTCTCAGGGAAGACAGGAAACAGAAACTAAACAGTGCAGTGGAAGAGAAGCGTGGAGCTGATTGACGGAGCATCTTGAAGGTGTAGTTCAGGCTGGTGCAGTTCAAAGCTGAGAAGAGGATTCAACTGGGACAGAGCCGGAGGAAGGGGCAAGGAGGAAGTTCCCACCCAACATTAACCCTCAGGGAAGCACAGACAATCCAGTCTGTCTCTGGCAACCAGCCGGAGGAGGTGTGGCATTGACTTCACGCCCTCTGCCTCAGGGTGACCGTAAGGACAGAGGAACTGCCGCTGTGGGTTTCCGAGGCTACAAATCCTGAGGGAAGAAGAAACATCATCCTTCTCCCTCATAGCGGCTGGTGAGTCTGAACTGCCAACCTCGCCGTTAACACCCTGACTCATACTCCACC
>NW_022103928.1:23639378-23681719 GCF_000313985.2 Echinops telfairi
TGTGCACTCAAAGAGCCACCTGCTAGAGGTGACAGAGATTGGGGTGCTCCTCGTCAGAGACCTCGGAGTAATCCCCGAGGGCTGAGGGCGAGCCTGTGTTTGTTCAGGTGTTTCTCTCGGAGCCGCCTTACAGCAGAGATGCGCTGCTTTGCACCAGACTCGCCACCCCAGTCTGAGGGCTCGGCAACTGGACCCACTTCAAAAATGGTATTATTGATAACTAGCACGTGCCAGGGACTGTGCGAAGCAATTTTCCTGCCTGACCTCACTCAATCTTTGCAATAACCCCGTGGAACGCTCTGATCTTTAAAGAGTTTCATGAATCAAAATCGCCCCCCCAAAAAAAACCTTCAATATAAACCTGACTGAAGCTCAGGGGGATTGGAAAATTCACCCTGGTCTTAGGGCAGCTAAGTGGCAGCGCCAGGCAAGCCCGTGGCTTTCTGACTCCAAGGCCCCACCCCCGACCCTGATGGCACTCACCAGTGGCCAGGCACTTGCTGGCATCGCCTGTCTGCGTGGCCCGGATGCGGTACGGAGAGAGCGGGATGTCGTCCCCGCCGTAGGTGACCCCGATGGAATAGCGCCCGGTCTTGTCGGGGATGTAGGTGACGGCATACGTGCCATCTTTGTTGTCCTGGACAACGGCTCGCTTGGGTTTCCCCTCTTGGTCCTGTGGGTCACAGAAAAACACTCCTTCGTGGCATCAGCAAGATGAAGCAGCTTTTCGGGGAAAAGTCGGTGCTCAGTCATTAACCCCTCTAGTGGGAGGGGTGGGGCTTGGTACAATCTTAAGGAGGGGGCAGGTCAGAGAGCCCTTTAACACTGTGACGGTCACCCAAGTTTAAGCCTTGTTCCCGGCCAAGTAAATAGGGATTCTGCACCAAACCCGGGGACATCGCGGGAGATGAGTGCAGCAGAGGCTCTGGCCGGCAAGCCACCGCACCTGCTCTCTGTCCTCTTCAGTAACAGGCCCCACCTCAACTCGCAAATTCAACAGGAATGCAAGGCTTGAGTTCCTAGCCACTAAGTGTGGCTGTGTGACTTTTGACCAACTTTTGTCAAATGAGATGCAAAAGGAAGTCTTATTTTACGAGGGCCTCAGAGAGGGCTGCTTGAAGGCAGGGATACAGTTGGGAAGGTCCCTTGACTCTCCGTTTCCTCCTCCTCCTCCTGGCCTGCCAAGCATATAAGATGGCTGGAACCTTGGCAGCTTTTTTTGTTCCAAGAGGAAAACTTAAGGATAGATACCACGTTATGACCAATAAATCCCGAGTTGGAACCTGTTTCCATCATGAGCCTAGAAGCTACCCAGGTGGCTTAGCCAGGTGGCTTAGAGAAGGCTTCTTTCATGAGCTAAAGTACGATAATTCCAGGTGTGTAAGCCATTCTTATTTGAGCGTTTATGACAGTATGTGCAAAATTTACTGCTAACTGACCCAATGGAAAATTCACACCTCTCAAAATAAAACCACAGAAAGATATGCTACAAAGCAAAATTCAGAAGATTCCCCCGAACCATCCCCTCAGGTGAATGTGTTTATTCTTCTCTGGGTACCGACACTTTGATGGGAACATCTAGTCAACATTTCCATCCAGTCAGGAACAGATGGTTCAAACCCATGTTCTTAGCCCTGGCTTGGAAATGATGTCCTATCACGGAAGTCTGACTCCAGAAAGCAACGCAGCGTTACCGCGATCTGCACAGCAAGCAGGCCTTCCCCGGCGTTTCTGGCATCGATGGCGAACTCCACGGGCAGACTGGCAGGCACACCATAAGAACTGAGGCCGGGCCCGCTGGCCGTCACTTTGCTGGCATCATATGTGGGAAGGACCTTGACCTTAAAGGGACTGACACACACACATCCTGGTCAGGACACACATCAGCCGACCGAGCTTGCAGGGGAACAGCTACAACCAATGGTAAGTTTAGTTTCAGAGCCTCGAGTCCAGCAGACATCTACAGTTACGAGACGGTAACTGGAAGACTGGTTTTACCCTGAGTGTGTTCTAGGCCAGTGGTTCTCAACTTTCCTAATGCCATGACCCTTTCAGACAGCTCCTCATGTTGTGGTGACCCCCCAACCATAAAGCTACTTTTATTGCTACTTTGTCATTGTAATTTTGCGGCTGTGATGAAACGGGCCACCCTGTGAAAGGGTCGTTAGAACCCCCACAGGGGTTGTGACCCACAGGTTGAGAACTGCTGTTGTAGGGCATGCAATTTGGGAAAGAAGAGCTCCCAAATTTGCTCAGAAAACATGGGGTTCAATGCATTTGACACACTTGTTTTGCTACTTTATCTTATCCTCTTATTTTCTACTCTGTTGATAAATTGTACCGTTTTACATAGCTAGAGATGTATGCCAGGAAGCTTTGGTGGCATGGTGATTATACGTTGGGCTGCCAACTACAGGGTCAGCAGTTTGAAACCACCAGCTGCTGTGCAGGAGAAAGATGGGGATTTCTACTCCCGTAACTTGTCCTATAGGGGCACTAAGAGTTGGAAATGACTCGATGTCAGTTAGTCTGGAAAGTTTTGGAAAGCTGTATGTAAGGAAAGGAGCCCTGTTGGCATCGTGGTTATGAGTTGGGCTGCCAACCATAACATTAGCAGTTCAAATCCACCAGTCGTTCCTTGGAAGAAGATGGGACAGTTCAACTGCATCCAATAGAATCAACTGTATGAACCCAGAGGGGCAGTTCTACTGTATCCCATAGAATGAAAATTAATGGCAGTGAGTAAGGAGACACTCGATGAGCTGCTAACTGCAAGGTCAGCCGTTCAAACCCATCAGCCAGGCTTTGGGAGAAAGATGAGGCCGCCTGCTCTCAAAGATTTACAACCTCAGAAAACCTACATAGTGTGTAGGGTCACTATGAGTTAAACTCATGGAGTGGGTTTTTGGTTTATCTTTTTTTTTTTTTAAGAGCTATCTGTATACTTCTATATAAAATAGGAGTATAAGTGAAAATTTTATCTTAAGGAGGGTGATAAAAAACATTTAGAGGCTAAAAAAAACAAAAAAAAAAACATTTAGAGGCTGTTCCAAGAGAGGGCAAGCATAATCAACGCTCCTCGTATCAATCAGAATGAGGAACTAGGTTTATACCCAACACAGGCAGGGGTGGTTGCTGTCAACCAGACCCTCAAGTAAAGAGTAAAACTTGTGGGAAACTGCAGGCGCTGCCTTAAAGAGTTAGATGTAGAGACACCATCTGGGCCAGCAATCCCACCCCCGAGGATCCATCCTAGAGAGGGAAGTAGAAATCTTTGCCCTGGTGAGAAAGCTACTTGTAGGGCTACCAAAAGTCTTTAGCAAATTAACACCCTCCTTATTTCTTCAAAGATACCCAACTCCTTCATTTCAGGTTGCCTTTCAATTAAAGATGGGTGAAGGAACGGGGAGGCGGAGGGGAATTTGGGGTGGTGGTGGAGGAGCCACAAGAGCAAGGGCCACCAACACCCAGGCTACTGTGTGGTAAGACCCATGGTGAGTACACAGGTTCTCGGTGATGATAAATGGATGGGTGGGTGGATGGATGGATGGACTGACGAATGGGCAGGTCACCAGAGTAGTTCTGGGCCTCCCTTGAGCCTGGTGTGGACACTCTCCTCAGGTGTCAGGCCCTCACCTGCGTGGGATTTCTTCATCAGCATACTTGACAGAGATCATGTAAGGTCCTTCCTGGGATGGGGTGTAGGTCACTGTATGTGTGCCGTCGCCATTGTCCATCACAGTCACTGGTTCCACCAGGCCTGAGGACAGAGACAGGAGGTCTGAGAAGTGACCAGGCCTTCCCTTCTCCCTGGGCCCAATTAGAACGGAGCTTATTCTGAGAGCTATCGGTTTCCACGGAAGAGCAACAAAGATAAGCGGCCCCGGATCACAGGTCTAAGGAATCACACGAGCTAGGATCCCCAATTCATGGTTGCAGAAACGACCCCAAGACGCACGTACGCCGGATGTTGGCTGAAGTACACTGGGTCTGCCCTAGAGCGTAATTACGGAGACTGTCTGTGCTTGCTTCTGCACGAGTGCAGTGAAGGTGGGCGGGCAGACAGGGCACATCTTTGCAAGCTGGTTAGGCATGCTGGAGATTTGGCAGTTTTATGCTAGAGCTGAGAAAGGGCCAAAGCATCCAGAACTCTACAGAGCAAAATTAACCAAGGTCTGGCCTGTCTTTTGAACAAAGATCACGATGGGCCAGCAGGCTGGGTGCAGGTGCAGAAGAGGATGGGCAGGGGTGGGGTGGGGTGAGTGACCTCAATGTGACAACACCTGTGGGGGCTGGTTAGAGACTGTGTCAAGGCATCACCAAGGCATGCATTGGGTTGTTAGAGCCCAGATCCAGTTCTGCACGGGAGAGTCCGGGCGGGCCACCTGCAGGCAGGCGCATCAGAGCATGGCACCCTCATTACGCAAAGCGGAGGAGGCAGGCAGCGCAAGCCGATTGTGGAGGGGAGGCCAGCGGGAGGCGAGCGGGTTACATCAGTGAGCGATCAGCCAATAGGAAAATGCAAACCTGTCTCCGTAAAGTCACCCTTCGGGTCACCTTGAAAGAACTCGGAAATGGTTTTCAAGGGGCTGCTCCTGGACTGGGAATCCGTCTCATCAGCTAAAATTAGAAGGTTGTTACTTGAGGGTCGGTCCTCCAGGAGAAAGGCTGGGCTTCAGAAAAGATGGACTAGGAGAGTGTCACTATTCTCTCTCTCTCTCTCTCTCTCTCTTGGAGCTTGGTGGTGGTGTCATGGTTGAATCAGACTCCAGCCCTATGACCTCACTTCCCACAAACCACGTCTGCCCCAGCTTCAAAAGGCATGACCTCCTGCTGAACCCTATTAAGGAGAAGGTTCCTCTTCAAAGGAGGAAGCCCCCACTTTCGACTGCCTCCTGTAGGAGGCTAGGAAAAATCTAGATTATTGAAGAAATCAGGAGCGCGGCACATGTGAAATGTGGTCATTTGCTTTTCAGGCTTTGTCCCCTGGGTGGCTTGCTAACCTTACCAAACCCTAACTCCAGGCTGGCAACTGGGGCAAGTCCAATCACCATTCTCCCCAGAGAGCTGGGATAATGACAGGGCTGCCTGCCCCGGGGGTCCAGTACCTGCCATTTCCAAAGATCCCGGGTCTGTTCCACGTGAGCACCTGGGCAGCCCAGAGAGAGCCAGTAGCTCTGAGCCCATCACCCACCCAGAGCCAGACCAGCCCAGCCACTCCAACACACAGTGAGACAGTGAGAGCAGTGTCAGAGGAGCCAGGCCATACCCCACTTGCTTCACCTAGCCACTTAGAACATAAATACAAAAAGAAATGTGGGGCTGTATTATTGGACGAGGTAGCACTTGGTTGCTAATCAAAAGGTCGGCAGTTCAAATCACACGAGTGGCTCTGCAGGAGCAGTGACCTGGCGATTGATCTGCTCTGTAGAGAAGATGGCCTGGGAAACCTATGGCCTATGGGAGCCTCTCCTGGGCCACATCAGGTCGGTAAGAGTCGGAATCCACGTGGGGACACACAGTGACCATATTATCACATGGGGAAAAGCACAGGCCATGGGAGGGACAGCAGGCCCGCCTGCCTTCATGCAGGAACGTGTACTGTTTAGCTAAAAGAGTGAACCGTCAAGTCATTTAAGAAAGTCAAGGTCACCACCAAAGTGCTCACCTGGGCCAGGAAGACGGCCGTGGGAAACAGGACACATACTCACCTCGTGGGCCCATCACCCGCACTTCCAGCGGGGCCAGGCCGGCTTTGCTGGTGTCCACCGTGAAGGACTGCTGGATGTGGGCTCGGACACCGGAGCCCATCCCGGGATCGGCAATCTTGACCTTGCTGGGGTCCACGACGTCCTTCACAGGCACTCTGAAGGGGCTGCCTGGAAAAGAGGTCACAGGACTTTGAGCACAGCCCACCAACAGCCCAGCGCCTGCCTCATGCGTGCCCAGAAGCACGCCCTCGCTGCAGCCCGAGGTCTAGACTGCAAGCGTCCCTCCAAGCACCCCAGGCTTGGAACGGAAAGCAGCAGGCGGGCCGTTATGAGAGAGGACATCCGTGTACTGTGGGTCCAAGGTGTGGACGGAACATTAAGGAGGCACCGACCTGGTCTTGGGAACCAGAGACAGCATCCCAGTAAGCTGAGACATGCGAGTGGGCAGGTTTTACCCAGGAAGCAGCTGGAATGGTGTTTTAAACAGAGAGCTCAGCAGGTGCAGAGGCCTGGAGGTGGGGGAGAAGGCAGGCAGTGGAAGGGATTGAGAGAGGAAGCTGGGGTGGGGGCAGGGAGTAGAAAGGACTGGAGAGAGGGCCCACTCCCACAAATGGAATCCTCTTTCTAGTGGAGCAGGCACCGCTGAGCACACAAGGCCGTTTAGGTTCCCTGGCCATCAGGAGGCGCTCTGCTCAGCCCCTCAGCAGGGCTGACTCTACGGGGGACCATAGGGGTGGCTGGCCCTTTGAGGGTGCTGCTTTTAGGACCGATGACATGTGGTGAATGTAGGGCGATCTGTGTTTGCGAGAGAAGCAGTAATGGAGCCAGAGAGACTGACGAGATTTCCTCCAGGAGAGGCACATGAAGCTGCTCCCAGAGACAAGCATCCTAGTGTCCCAGCATCATGCCTTGACCACCACCATGCAGCCGACTGTCCCTCATGAAGTGTGGCAAAGTTAAGGTGGACCAGGAAGAAAGGCCTGGCGATCCACTCCCCCAAATCAGCCAATGATGCTTCTATGGCCTCTTGGAGGGGCAACAAGTGCTAGTCGAATAACATAGTTCACAAACACAACTTCTCACAGCCTGCTTTGGTGAGTAGTGTCTGGGATCTTCACAGCTGATGAGCAGCTGCTCTAAGGTGTGGTCATCGGTCCATCTCTGTCTGGCGCGAAGAAGAGCGACGGAAATGGAAAGCCGCACAAGAGCAATTTGTCCTAGGCACTAGTGGATTGCACAAACATCAGTCTCCATCCCTGAGACCAGCAGGACTAGATGGTGCTCGACTGCACTACCAACAGCTCTGGAAAGGATCGCATTGGAAGCTCCTGGATAGAGTGGGAGAAACATGTGGACCAAGACTCAAAGCCATAAGGGATCAGACCTACTGGGTGAACAGACTATGGCCCTAACCCTTTAGGTCTAGAACCGAACTCCCCCCCCACCCCCACCCCCGTGGTAGGGTAATCAACAATTCAGAGCAAGGGGTAGCATTTACCCAAGGGCAATGTCCAGAGGGTTGGGGAAGGAGCAGAGGAGACACAGGGAGGAAATGAGTACGTGGCGATACACGGGGGATCCCAACCGACAAACGGACAGAAAACGTGTATGAACTGTTCAATATAAACCTGGTGACCAGCTCTGTAAACCTCTGCCTAATGGCCCCATCTATAATCAATGAGGAGGACAGGGCGGGGTGTTGCCATGAGTTGGTGGCCAACACAAGGCAGCTATGAGCAACTGCCATGAACGCTGAAGTGTCTCTGCTCCCTGTCACAGGAAGTTTCCACTCTGGGCTGGGGTGTCACAGAACCAAGGCTACACAAAGGCAGCCGAACCCTGACTTTCTAACAAGAGTTGGGTTTCAGTGGGTCAAGGGCATCTAACCTTGGCAACGGCAAGTACACGCAGGCCCTTTCTGTGGGTTAGTAAGACAAAAGGGAATTCTATCTACAGAGTGACACTGCGGATTCCAATGTACGCAGGTGACAACAGACAACCTCTGAGCCCACATACAAGTCAGAATCCCCATCGAGGGTGCCCATCTTAACACATGGGCAGCTAAGAACCAACAAGCAGAGGTAAACGGATTTAGGTCTATGATGGTGAATTCAGAGCATTATCTGCCACTTGCCCCACTCCATGCCCTCGCAGACAGTATTAATCGATCACAGCAGCCCTTCTTCCTGATGTGCTCTGAGTCCGAGGCCATCCAGTGTTCTAGGCAGTCCTACCAACAGACTACAGTTACCCTACCATAGGAAGCCAATATGCCATCCTTGTTAAAGCAGAACGCTTTGTGTAAAGTAACACCAGGTTTATGCCGGGTCAGGAGAAACTAGGCTAATATGAAATCACCCAGAATCCCCAAGGAAGCAAACCAGAAGCTGTCGGGTTACTAAATGCTCCACAGAACCACCTCCCAAGTAAGGCTACCAACTAATATTTTATTAAATACAACAGCCTGGGAAAGTTCTGGGGTCAGGAAGGGCTGGCAGTCTTGTTGGAGAGAGAACGGATTCTGAAGCCCAGAGGAGCTCTCCACAGCTGGTGGGAAAGCCCCCAAGGAGGTCTCTCTCTCTCTCTCTCTCTCTCTCTCTCTGTGCGTGAAGACAGCCATTTGCCTCAAGTTCATGGGTCAGCCAAAAGGGCTCAAGTCCTCAAGCCCTTCTGTAAGGGGAATTCCTAAGCTGGGAGCACCCAGCTGACTTTTCCCGTCAAAACAGCTCTGTGGTTTCAACAACCCGAAGACACTTGTCTCCGATACCTTCTGCCTGGTCCGAGCAGCTGTATCTTCTCTTCTAAGAACAGCCTTTCAACCTAACCTCGGTGTCCCACTCCCTCTCCACCCAAGGGCTGCAGGGCTGCAACATTGAAACAGGATGTCACTGGGCACCCCTCAGTGCTGGTAACCCACGTCTTAATCCCACACGCACCACAGCGAGCTTTCCCACAGGACACCGTGCACCTGCCTTGTCCACTGATGAATTCGCCTTAGTGGGGCTCTGCCCTAGTCACTGAGCTGCTGCTAGCCACTAGGTCAGCAGTTCAAAGACACCAGCTAGCTGCTCCTTAGGAGAAAGACTTGGCTGTGTGTTCCCATAAAGATTTACAGCCTTGGAAACCCTACAAAAGGTCGTCGTGAGTCAGAATCGCTTCATTGGCAATGGGTGTTTGAGTGCTTATAGAACAAACGTTAATGTATCTTGAATGAGCTACAAGGACAAATTTGAGGGGAATCGCAAAACAAGCAAACAAACAAAAAACCACACTGCCGTTGAGTGGATGCCGTCTCATAGCAACCCTGGAAGAGAGGATAGAACTACCCCTGTGGGTTTCCGAGACTGTAACTCTATGGGAAGAGAAAGCACCTGACTTTCTCCCCTGAAGCAGCTGGTGGTTTCGAACTGCTGACCCTGAGGATTGCAGCACAACACGGAACTGCTGTGGTGGCACCAGGGCTCCCTTGAGAGGAAATAGGTTGTTTTAAATCAGCATCTGAGTAGAACTCATTTGATTTCAATGTCAGTGCTTTCCGATGAGTGTGAAGGAAGAATGGGAGAGGGCACACGCAGATGCACATTTGCACTTGTTAAAAGGAGAAGAGTGTGCAGAACCAGCACAGTGGGTGGTCAGTGGGCAACTCAGGTCATCCAGATCCCCAGCTGCTTCCCCTCTCAGCCTCGCCCCAGTTTACGGCCTCCAAGCATAACACTGACCCATCACAACCTCTTCCTGCCCCGCCGTTTCGGAAGGTCTGCCGCTGTCCTGCCACACCTGAGACACGGTGTCAGTGACGTACAACAGTCCTGGGGTCCTCGGCTTGTGTTTGCACAGAACCCCACCCTCACCGGCCCTCTCAGCAGAGTTTCTGCCCCTGGAGGCTGACATTGGGGGGCCCTTCACTACTCTAGTCACACTGTTTTTCACTGTCAGAATCCTTGACAGCCAGGACTCTCGATCAGGCCAGGCTTTTTCCCCTCCAGGGACACCTGGGAATGGCTGGAGACATTGAATTGTCCAGACTGGGAGTGAGGTGCTCCTGGAACTGATGCATAGAGACCAGGGACATACGCACACTGCACAGGGCCGTCGCCAAACAAATAATCTTCCAACCCCAATGCCAATGGTGCTGAAGGAGACCATCTCTACTTTATAGGATGCACACACTCTGCTGTGCGATGGAAGAAAAGTGTAAAAACAAGCATCCAACTTCATGGGTCTCTATCCGCTACCAGGGTTGCCAAGAGAAGAAAGAAAACCCCACCAACAGGAAGCAAAGTCTACCTCCCTGTTGGATGAGAACGGAGCACAAACCAAAGCAAAATTGTCTGTCTTAGAAGGACCCAGCTTTCCCGGAAATCAAGAACTAGGTCCTTTAGTGAATGCCACACATCCGTTTCTAGTCGAAACGCCAACCGATCACTTTTTTGCCATGTTACAAAATAAAGTGCCAACTCTATTTTATGCTTCAGATGTTATTGGTCCCACTGGGATTGGAAGACTCTTGGCAAAGAGTCCCTGGGGGAGACCAGCAAACTCAAATCTACTCTCCTGCAGTAAATAGCAAGTATAGCTTACCAGGGATGTGGGCTCCTCCGTATGTGATATTAACGTCGTAATCGCCCGCAGCAAAGGGGATGTACTCCGCACTGCAGCTGCCGTCTTTGTTGTCCCTGCAGTTTATCTTCGACTCTGACGGTCCCTCCACAGTTATGCCAAGCCCACCAATGCCTGCTCCTCTGCAGAGCGTGGGAGAGGAAGCCAAGGGAAGTGGGACTCAGGCTAGTTCATACGACTCACTTAACACCCCTGTATAAGGCACCCCGTCGAGCCAACCCAACTCAAGGACTGTGACCCTGCCCCTCTGACCTCTCTCTCCCTGTTGCTGCTGTGTGCTGGTGAGTCTGATTCTAACTCACGGTGACCTTATACGACAGGGCTGGCTGCTCCGTAAGGTTTTCCTAGGCTGTTAACTTGAACCAAAAGGTCAAGTTCAAACCCACTCCCACCCTGTGAGTCAAGGATGTGGCTTCTGTTAAGATTTATGGCTTGGGAAACCCCAGTTCTGCTGTCGAATGGGGCCATTATGAGTCAGAACCGACCTGAGGGCAGCAGCATCTTCCCTGGGACAGATCAGCTGAGGGCCAAGAGGGTGAAGTTCAATATAAATAAAGAGAGCTTTGGCCTCCCCTTTCCATCATTTATCCTTCATTTGTTTCTCTATCTGAGTGCCTTGGTCAGGAACTTCAAGTACAATGCAGGCATGTGTCTTGTGACCAGTTTTCACAGGCATGTGTATAATGTCTCACTGAAGTACCAGACTGGCAACGTTAACTCTGCCTTGCCAAGTGAAGGAGCCTCCAACCAGTACTGGTTTACGAAATAGCTTTATGACTACCATCAACATCGTTTCGTACCTTTACGCCATTCCTGGTCATTCCCTGTAACATCTATCTCTTCACAAAAGAGGCGTCGATATCATGGAGGCGGGTGGGGGGGATAACCCCTTTCCCAAAGTTTGGGACCTAAGCGCTTGTGTAGAATACACCCATAATAAAACATCTTGAACACACAGACCCCAGGGCTGGCTCACCTGGTGACCACAGTGAAGACGTTGGGCTTGTGGGTAAAGGCCTCTTTCAATCCAGGTCCTCGGGCTTCAACCCGGGATGGCTGGCAGCCCTCGGTTACAGCCACTTTGAAGGGACTGTTTGGGATGGGCACATCGTCGTACGTCACCTCCACGATGTGCAGGCCTGTTTACAACAACAGACAACATTTACAACAACAGACAACATTTACAACAACAGACAACACACTGTTTTCATGTGTGTCACCTATAGGTGGAAACGACACTCTACTCCGGGGAACGAGCTTACATGCAGGTCTGAGTATGTACGCTATGTTACCCGAATGAGCAGGCTGAAAGGCAGTAATGAGAGTATTCTCAGATTAAATATAAATATCAACGCCCTATGCTCTGTTCACGTGGTAGTCACCCAGCCCTCCCTGTTGGCAGGGGGCTCCCCAAAGCAAATGCCACTCACTCTGTATTCAGGTCAGCCCATCTCAAACACAGTATCCTGACTTCACCCAGCCATTAACCAAGAGACAGAGGGGACGCCCCGAAACAGAAGAGGACCCAAATCCACGAAACACTGAGAATGCCTCCATTGAAAATGCATGGGAAACGGGGCGTGTGAGGCTCTAAGGCAGTGGTTCTCAACCTTCCTAATGCTGAGACCCTTTTATACAGTTCCTCATGCTGTGGGGACCCCCCAACCATAACATTATTCTCGTTACTACTTCCCAACTGTCATTTTGCTACTGTGATGAATCGGGTGACCCCTGTGAGAGGGTCGTTCGACCTGCAAAGGGGTCTCGACCCACAGGTTGAGAACCACTGCTCTAAGGGCTTTTGCTTTATGCTCCTGTTTTATCCAAATGTCTTGTTGCAATTCTTAATATTCAGGAATGAAGTTAATACATTATAGGGTGGCAGCGCATCCCCCCCATGCCCTGCTCAGTCAGTCTGAGGCTCTGTACACCCCGGCCATCAGCCATGCACTAGCGTCAGGCAGCCAGGCCCGGAGCAGCAGGGCCCCTGCGGGAGAGGAAAGCATCTGCATCGCCTGTCTCCCACAACGAGCCTCCGCTGAGTCAGGCTGCGTGGACAGGGCAGGTGTTGGCGCCAGCCATCGGGAGAAAACCCGCCAAGCTCAATCAGAACGGGCACCAGGTCCCAGGAGAGGGCGGCTCACCTTTCTCAAAGGGCGTGTACTCCACCTGGTAGGTCCCGTCAGCATTGTCTGTGACGAAGCACTCGGTGGCAGCCCCTGAGGGGTTGGCAATGTGGGCCTTGATGTGGTCCCCTCCGACCTGGGTCAGGGTCCGCGAGTCCACTGTGAAGTCGGTGGTGGCTTCTCGAAACACATCTGCAGAGCAGACAGACAGACAGACGAGGAGGTCATCAACACCGCAGACCCAGGAGCAACCTCAGGGCCAAGGCTCTTGGCACTTCAGAACCAATCTCAGTGGCCTGGAGTCAATGCTGACTCATAGCAACCCTGTGGGTTTCCGAGATTGCAACTGCCCAGTGGAGTGGAAAGCCCAGCCTTTCTCCTGTGGAGCTGCTGGTGGTTTCGAACTGCCGACCATGCAGTGGCAGCCCAACATGTAACCATGACACCACCAGGGCTCCTGTTGGCACTTTTGAACACCGAGTCCACTGGCACCGAGCCCATCCTGACTCAGAGCAATCCTATACAGGAGTTGGGGAGCAGCCAGCCTTCATCTTCCTCTCCTGTAGTGGTTGGTGGGCTTGAACCACTGAAGTAGGCCAATGCTCCATCCACACCAGGGGTCCTCAACCATTCTGCATAATCCCAGCAAAGGCAGACAGCTGATTTGTCTGGCTCTCAACATCAGAACTGTTACCCCAGCCTTTCTCAAACCTGACCCCAATGCCTACAAAGCCCCTTCCAGGGTTTTCTGGATCAGGAGACCCCCACACCCTCCCTCACCCTTCTGGGGACCAGGTTGGGGCTAGGGCAGGTTAGAGAGTGGATGGACATCTGCTCCGTGGCACTTGTGGGCTTAGCCAGCACAGTGTTTTCGACTTTTGTCAAGTAGTGGACGCTCAGCCAGCACTGCTTTCCACATCTGAATACACTGCCTTTCCATGTACCAGTCAGGGTCTTTGGCTTCTCCTGAAAAAGCGGGTGCCCATGGCTGGACCCCTTCCCCTTGCAGGAACAGAAGTGGGAGTCAGGCAGCTGCTCAGCATCTGGAAATGTACCGGGCTCACCCTTAGGCTCTGGTCTCCCCATGCCCCCTGACACAGGGGTCTCCCTGGGAGCACGTCCCTACATCCCGCTGGGCCCTATCGGCCCCTGAGTTTGCAGCCCTGTTCAGGGGGTGGGGCGGGCGGTAGGGAGGGTTTCTATCAGCCCTTAGACCTCTCTCTCTCTTTAAGAGGCTCACCTTTCCCTTCTATCCCTGGCCCAAAGACCTTGACCCTGCTGGTGTCGATGGCAGGCTCGACCTTGACCCGGGCAGGGAAGCGCGGGACGGGCTCCCCGCCGTACTTCATGGTCAGCGTGTACATGCCGGCGGTCAGGGGCACGTAGGTCACTGCGTAGGTGCCGTCTTTGTTGTTCTGAATACTGACTTCTGCTCTCGCTCCCGCGTCCGAGACGGCCTCCAGGCCCAGGGCCCCAGGCCCTGCTTCCGAACAGTCGACGCTAAGCAGCCCGGCTTCACCCACTTTTCCAGGCTCCAGACCCGGGCCGGACACCACCACCTTGGAGGGGTCGAAGGGCATCTCGATGTCGGCTTTGAAGGGAGAGCCAGGAATGTGAACGTCTTCGAAGAGGATGTTGACAAAGTACTCCCCGGGCTTGGTGGGCAGGTAGGAGACCGAGCAGGTCCCGTCGCCGTTGTCGGAGCACTCGATCTTGGCCTCGCACGGGCCCTCCACCGTGAGGCCCAAACCACCCGTGCCGGCTCCTTTGGTGTCGATGGTGAACTCGGCAGGCTTGCCCACAAGGCCGCCTTGGAGGCCAGGCCCATGGGCCTTCACCTAAGCGGAGAGAGGGCAAAGGTCAGCGTCTCCCTGGCCCGAACACGGACACTCAGGCAGCGCTGCTTCCCACATCTGCAATCCTGCACTTCACGGTGAGCGCGGGGTCCTCCCCCAGGGTCGAACTCACGTCTGGCTGCCGCTCTCTCACACAGCCACACTGTATACACATTGCAGCAAAGGGCTGTGGGACACGCTGGGTGTGAGCTCAATCACATGGCTTCCTGCTGAAGAGTTGAGAGGCCCTTAGAGGGCAGGCACCTCCATAACCCTTTCTCCTGCTGCTCCTGGCTATTGGCTGGAGACCCCAGGTGAGCTACCTGGCTATGCGCTCTCAGAAAGGCCTTCGCCGCCCTCACTGCTGCTTTGCTGGCTGTATCTCGCTCAGCAACTTCTATGCAACAACCACAAGAAGACGCAAAAGCCGTTTTTAACGCAAGGGCCGTGATGAGGGCCCCCGCTCACCCTCTGAGTGCACCCTTCACAGGTTGGCTTTGGATCAAGTACTGTAATTACTCAGACAGATGAGGGACTGTTACTCGGGGCTGGGAGGGTAAGAAGAGGGGCAGGGGCCCCTCCCACCTACTCAGGGGACCGTGTTCTTACCCTACAAGCTGAATTACAGAATAAAGAACTGCTGCCGGCCCCTGGGGGCTGACGGTGGTCATCACAACCTGGCTTTTAAAGACAGGAGCAGAGAGACACAGTGCTCTATGAGGCAAACCAGAAAGTACTGCCAACAAACCAGAGGTATTTTTAAAAGGCGAAGCTTTTGTTTCTCGGCATATCCATCGAGGTCAGGACACTTCTGGGGCTGGGGCTTCTGTCTTTCTGAACCTTTCCCAGTGGAATCTGATGTCCTCTGATTTACACCATGCCAACGTGGCAAATTTGACACTCACATCGGGATCCTTTGATATAAAAAGCAGTCTGAAGAGGCAAGATCGGGGCTGGGAGGGAATGGGGCAAGGCTTCCCAATTCCCAGCATCGCAGAGGACAGCCCTGGCTACACTGGATAAAAAAAGTTCTCTGTGGAATTTCCTGGCCATTTTCTCACCTACACAGTCTTCCATCCCCCTAAACATCTCCCTAATAAGCCTCTGGGATGTGTCCCATGTTCTCAGAAAATCTCTCAAGATTCCTCCTGTGGAGCTCCAGGTAACAGCTGCCATTGCCCTCCAAGCCGATCTCTCTGCCTGGAATTGACCTGGCCCAGCAGAGCCGCGAGAAGGCCCTGTGCTGGTCGGACCTCGTTTAGAAGGCACCTTCAAGAGACTACGACAAGTGTGTTCCTGAGAGAACTCACCTGCCGTCACCCTCGGAGCGCAGACATGTATAAGCACGCTTGACCTGGAATGAGCCTGTGTGTCTATGTGCTGGAACCCTGTGGCTGTGCCTTCTGATGTGAGAGAATGAGAAGCCATGCCACGGACACACACACACACACACACACACACTCACACACACTCACACATACACACACACACTCTCACACACACACGCGCGCACACACACACACACACTGAGTTGCCAGCTCTTGGGTCTGACCTTGCTGGGGTCTGGCGGCAGGGAGGCGTCCACTGTGTAAGGGCTCCCGGGCACGGGGTGTCCATCGTAGGTCACGTCGACGGCATAGAGCCCCTCCTCCCGAGGGATGAACTTGGCTGTGCTGCTCTCCCGGCCGGCCACAGGCGCCACCAGGCATGGCACGACCTTCCGAGAGGGACTAAGGATGGTCACGTCCAGTTTCCCCTGGCCTCCAGCTCCCTTGGTGTCAACGGCGAACTCCTGGTCCTTCCCAACTTCCACTCCTGTGAAAGAGGAGCAAGCCTAAGTGAGCGGCTGACCCTTTCCTGAGCAGGAGGGAACATGCAGGGCAGGGACACAGTGGCTCCTAGGGAAGAGACAGCTATGTTGGTCTCAACGGCCAGTACTGTCCTTCTCCAGTGGCCAGTCCAGTGGAAGGCCAGCTAGGCGAGGGACACTTGTGGTGAGATGGACGGACACAATGGCCTGAGATGGATGCAGAGAGCTCAGGGATGGCTTGGGACCCAGCGGCGTCAGGCTGTAGTGCACACAAGGCCGCCACGAGGGAGTGCAGACCCAACAGCAGCCAACAAGTCCCGCGGGCGAGGGCGGAGCGGAGGCTAAGCAACAGGACGAGCTCGGACAGCGGGCCCCTCAGCCTCACTAGCACCCAGAGCGAGGCTGTCATTCATGACGGTGATGAGAACAGCTGGCATAGTCACCGACGGTTTTTACACCCAGACATCTTCCCTTCACTGTCATCACCCCCCTGTGGGGTAATGGCTATTAACCACTGACTGAAACAGGGAAACTGAGGCTCAAGGGGCTTACAGAGCTTGTCCAGGGCTGCCTGTCCACCAAGCAGCCATGCTGGGAACGCAACCTACATTCACCTAACCTCCCAGGCGACTTTGCTGACCGCCAGATGACAGCCTGACACGGTCCTCTCGGGGGTTGATTTTGCATCCAAACAGCCCGTAAACCCTGTTTGGTTTACTTTTTCCTTCTGGGCAGCAAATTCAGTCCTGTCACTCCCCACAGAGAAGGTGACAGTGGGAGAGCTAGCAAACCCGGGGCACTGAAGTCTGCTGAGAGCTAGCTCACTGGGCCACAAGGACTTTGGCAGATCCCTGCAAAGAGGCACCACAGGAGAGGTCATTCGGCTTGATTACAGCGGTTGGCTTGTTTGGAAGCGCAGCAAGGTAGGCATGAAGCCCCGCAGCCCAAAGGGCAAGAGGCTGTCCCTGATGGGCATGTGCTTTTCCTGCTCTGGTGCTGAAACCCAAGCGTCTTAGAGAAAGGAATGATAAGGTAAGAGGGCTGGAGAGAGCGAGAGAGCGAGAGCGAGAGCGAGAGAGAGAGAGAGAGAGAGAGAGAGGTCACACACTCAGCGCTGGTGGCCCTCCAGGGGGGCAGCCTCACTGGAAGGTATCCCCCTGGCCCTGTGTGCCCCTGAGACCCTGAGGTGCATGGCCTCTGAGCGGTCAGCAGCAGGGATCAATGTGGGAAGCACACACTGAAATGATGGGACAGCCAGGCAACTACAGCACACAGTGCAACTGCCCACTGCTCCCACATGCCTTCTTGCTGTGAGATGCTGCTGAGTGGACTCTGAGGAAGTCCCCATTTTCACGGAGGAGAACTGTCCCGAGGGATTTTCAGGGCTGTAATCTACACACGGGGGTTCAGACAAGAGAATCCTACACCATTCGACCAACAGAGTCTCTACATGTTGTCGACTGGCCCCAAACCGGGCTGTCAGGTCAGTTCCAACTCATACTAAGCCCACGTGTGTCAGCGTACGATTGGGCACCATGAGGTTTTCTGAGGCTGAGTCTGTGGATGATCACCAGTCCTTTCTTCCAAGGTGCCTTGGGTGGGCTCACCCTCTCCGTTAGCAGCTGAGCAGGTTAACCGTTTACACCACCTAGGGACTCCATCTATAAGTATACAGGTTGTCTCCAGGTTGCAAACTACATGTGTTCCTCGGTGGGTCTTTAAGGAGCATTTGTAGATAAGCAGGAGCAGGTACAAGGAGCCCTGATAGCGTAGCAGGTCACCCATTGGGCTGTTGCACCCCCACCTGCTCTGCGGGGAAAGATGAGTCTTTCTACTCCCATAAAAAGATACAGCCTCGGAAACCCACAGGGGCAGTTCTACTTTGTCCTATAGCAGCGGTTCTCAACCTGTGGGTCAAGACCCCTTTGGGAGGGTCAAAGGACCCTTTCACAGGGGTCGCCCGATTCATAACAGTAGCAAACTTACAGTGATGAAGTAGCAACGAAAACAATTTTATGGTTGTGGGGTCACCACCCCATGAGGAACTGTGTTAAAGGGTCGCAGCATGAGGAAGGTTGAGAACCACTGTCCTATAGGGTCCCTAGGAGTCGGAATTGACGTGATGACGTTGAGTGCGCCTTGGGTTTGAGGAACAAGAGCAGCAGCTCTTATTGGGCTGGACTTTAGTGCAAGCGCAGGCCTTGCAAGTGAAGCCCTCTCAGCAACTGAAAAGCTGCACCAGCATCAAGGGTAGGAGACTGTGAGGAAGAGTTTGTTGTGAGTAGCACTAAAGGGCAAGTAGGCATTGAGTATATGTGACCCTGTGGACACACACAGAAAATAGGCCTGGAGAATAGAAACGGCATGGCTGCCTCTGGTTAACCCTTGGGAGAGAGGAGAGGGGCAGCGTGAAGCATGCTCCAGTGCATGTGCTGAAATATAAGCAGACAGGATAATGCTGAGGTGGAAAGTGGGCGTGTGTTACTTGTCTCCCACAAAGAGAACTGACTGTAAGACTAAGGGCTGAACTCCCTCCTGAAGCTGGGGGCTAAGTCATGTGGATGTTCAGATTATACGATTCTCTCTACTTTTATAAGTTTAGAATTCGCCATCATTTAAAAAGAGTGGAAAGTGAGGTTAAAAATGAATGCGGTATCTTTGAATAACAAGATACTGAGTAATAGTCTATATGCAAAACCAGCACTCGACATGGAGAGTTCAGGGGTGAAATGGGAAAGAGCTGTAACCCAGCATAGCGTACTGTACCGTCAAAGAGAAGCATTGCTCATGCAGGAGATACAGTTCTGTACAAGGAGATACACCGGCCAATGAAAATGTTGGTATCATTCATCAATTGCCTTCATAGTCTATATTATTTATCGCCTCCTGTTGCTTTGTAGTAATTCGCATTCAAGTGTAGAGCAACAGGAATTGACGCCTTTGGATTACAGCTATGTATTTTCACACATGGGTGAAGATGTACGGAACAAATCTGCTTCCCGTTCAACAAAGCCTATGCATTCTGGTTCGACCCATCGGCGGACCAGCCCCCTAGCACCACGGGCTCTTCCTGCCCTCTCTGGTTCCCACTCGCCCGCCCTTCTCTCCTGCCCTTTCCTGCTATCTGAGCTCTGCTTCTCTGCTGGGTTGGAATTTGTTAATAGTTCATCCTGTTGGGCCTCCAGTAGTTTTACAAGCACTTATCTCATTAATTACGGTTTTATTTATTTTATTTTTAATTAAATAATCATTTTATTAGGGGCTCGTATAACTCATCACAATGCGTACATACATCATTTGTGTCCAGCATATTAGTACATATGTTGACTTCATCATTCTCACAACACCCGCTTTCCACTTGAGCCCTTGGTGTGAGCTCATTTTCCCCCCTCTCTCCCAGGCCCCCCACTCCCCCTGAACCCTTGATAATTTAGAAATTATTATTATTTTATCATATCTTACCCCATCTAACGTCTCCCTCACCCACTTCTCTGCTGTCCATCCCCCAGGGAGGAGGCCATATGTAGACCTTGTCATCTGTTCCCCCTTTCTCCCTCACCTTCCCTCCACCCTCCCGCTATCACCACTCTCTCCACTGGTCCTGGGGGGTTCGTCAGTCCTGGGTTCACTGTATTTCCAGTTCCTATCTGTGCCAGTGTACATCCTCCGGTCCAGCCAGATATGTAAGGCAGAATTGGGATCATGGTGGGGAGGGGGGAGCATTTAAGAACTAGAGGAGCAAATCAAAGCGCAGTGTAGTAACGATGAAATATGAAATTTTCCTCTACTTTTTGGTTTTTACACTCAAAAAAAGGAAAGGGAAAAGAAAATCCAGAAACGAGCCTGTATTAATAAGAAACCTAATCTGCTAAGGAAATAGTAGGCTGGGTGGGTGCACTCTGGTCTCTGGGCACCAAGGTGCTGGCTTTTATGCCACTGTCAACCTTCATGTAAACAACTTGGCCCAGGACAGTGCCCACAGCGGAACAGAGCTCACCAGAGAGCAATAGGCCCCAATTTCTCTTTGTAATAACATCTTCCCGCTCGCAAAGCCGGCAGTCTGACGACTCGCCGGAGATCCTGATTGATGGGCTCGTGTTGCAATATCCCTTCATAGGGTTTACTGGCCACCCCCAGCCCCATTTTACACGAGAGGAAACTGAGGGTGGTGAGGTTAAGTGGCAGGTAGTGCCACTAAGCGATTCCACAGCAAGGCCCAAGTCTGGCTGCACAGTGCTCCAGACAGAATGGGCTGCCCTGCAAAGCTCGCCTTCTGAAGGCAATCTAACCGACCGACCGGCCAGTTTGGGAGTCTTCCACTACCTGCATCTCCCCTCCATCCCCGCACTTACTGTTTTCCAGCCCATGAATTTTTATCTTGCTCAGATCCAGCGGAGCAGCAATGCCCACGGTGAAAGGGCTCTTAGGGATGGGGTCCCCGCCGTACGTCACCAGAACCTGCATGCTGCCCTGGAAGAAGAAGGAGAGTGGAATCACCTGCGGCCAGGAGCACACTTGCCTGCCATGGGCAGTTGCCCTGAGCAAATCTTTCATTCTTCCCCAGAGACCCAGGGCTTCTTAACACCAGTGCATTTAGAAAGCACCCATGATGTCCAAGTGTTTGGCCAGGGCGAGAATGACAGAGAGCGTGGGGAGGAGCCACCAGCAAATCGGTCACTGTCAAGTCAACATCCACTCGTGGCAGTCAGCTTGTTCCAAGTGTCAAACTGGAACTGTTTCCTGCAAGAGCCTCTCACTTGCTGGGGAAGTCAATCACCAGGCCTTTCTTCCACGTTGCCCTCCGGTGGACTTGAACCTCTAGCCTCCTGGTTGGCAGTCTAGTGCATTCACTGTGTACACCGCCCAGGACTCCTGACAAAATGGGCTCAGCGCATATCAGAACAACTCCAAGAAACGTGTACTACGTGTCAAGCACTGCCCTGGCTGCCTGTATGTGCTTCTCAAATCAGTCAGAAGAGGTAGCTCCATTGTTGACACATGTTCGAGGACACAGAACTACACTTCGGGGAGGTGGTCACTTGCCCTTAATCACAGACCTGCTAAATGCAAGTGCTGGGTACGACACCCATGGCGCCCAACCTTGTGCTCCCAGCCGCTCCGCTTAACAATCTCCTCACCCACATACACACACAGCCCGCCACGGGGGTGGGGGGGTGGGGGGGTGGGGGTGGGTGGAGGATGAAGAGGGCGGTGGCACTTCCGTGAACAGAATTGGCTTTTCCACACCCACGAGACTGCAAAAGCGATTTGCAAGTTGACCTAAAACCATCTCTCTGGGTACCTGAAATGGCAAACATCGATCTCCGTGTCAGGAAAAGGAAAAATGCAAGTGTGGAGTGGGGGTGGGGGTGGGGGGCGTGCGGTAGGCCTCCCCACGGCTGGCAGCAGCCCCTTGCAGGGCCATGTGTGCCGCTGTTGTTCAGCCTGGCCTGTGCTGGCCCCGCTCCAGGCTGGCTTCCTCTCTCCACGCCCCGCTGACTCCCCCCTGCAAACTCAGCTCCATGAAAGCCCATGGCTGTCTCAGTCCATGAAGATCCCCCTCGCTTCAAACTCTGAGGCATACATTACGAGGATGTGGAAGGGAAGGGGGAAATGGGTGAGGGAGAAACGATCAGGACCCTACTCTCGCCCCCAGGAACCCAGTGGGCTTGCTGGAATCCGGCCCCTGCTGAAAAAAAGTGGTGGCTGGCCAAATGTTAAAAGGCATTGGGGATTTTTCTTTTGGGGGGAGGGGGTGTCTCCGTATATTTTCTCACCTAGAAAGGGAGGGGGCCGCTAAGCTGTGGAGGAGGGTGGTTCTAACAATGGAGGAGGGAGGATAGGCTTCCCAGGATTTATTATAAACCGACGCTCCCTGCATGCAGATGTAACGTTGCCTGTTTCCTGAAGGGCCAACGTCTCTCTCACAGGAGAGGTCTCTGCTGGGGAATCCTTGCAGGTGGGGACTTACTGCAGCCATGCGGCAGGTCTGTAGAGGCTTCCTAACTCTCCAGGGCGCTCCTCCTGCAGAAATCTCCCACCCTTGAATCAGGCTAAGGGAGTTGGGGGTTCCTTCTCCAGTTAAGCCTACCGTCCCCATAAAGGCTAGTGTTCTCATTCAGCCCCCCCCTACCCCCCCACTGCCAAGTCAGTTCCGCTTCATTCGATGCTATCAGGCAATGCAGAACTGCCCCCACAGGGTTTCCATGGCTACAGGTCTTTACAGAAGCTGACCGCCTCGTCTTTCCCCTTGGGGAGCGGCTGGTGGGGTCAAACCGGCAACCTTTCAAGTTAGCTAGTGAGCAGTACTTAACCACCCTGCCACCAAGGCTCCTTTGTTCTCACTTCTAGTCATGGGGGGAAAATATTGAAGCCACTCTCCTTTAAATACACCTAAATAAGTAACATCACTACACCTAAAAAAACACCACTCTACCTGCCTGGAAAGGAAGGGGAACGAAAGACTCCGGTGCGGCCCCCACCCCGGGCCCCCACCCCGAGGCATTAGCTAAGATACCAGACACTATTCTCTGAGGGCTGTGGAGTGCGGGTGTCTGAGCTGTGGTCACTGTGGGGTTCAGGGACACAGCCCTGGCTGCCGGATCACTTGAGTCTCCCTCCCACATGCTCCCGAGACTTTAATCTGCAAACCACATGCTCGTGAGACAGCACTCAGCAGCTCAGGGAAGATGGGCCAAGAGAGAGCCCTTCCCTCCAGACTCCACTGCGGCAGCGTCGCAGCAGCAGCATCTCCTGGGGAATCCGCCCCTAACCAAAAGATTGGCGGTACAAGCCCAGTCGCGGAAGAAAGGTCTCTCTCTGATTCTTAAAAAAGAACCAGCCGGTGAAAGCCCCCTGGCTCCGACACACTCTGGCTGGCAGTAACTGCTGGAGGTCGCTGGCTGCTGTCCTGCAAGGCTCTAGCATGTCACCAGGTTTCCTATTGGGAGCATGGGGGGACTCCTGACCCAGCAGGTCACCAGCTTCCCACACCTCCCTGGTAGGGGAGCTCCCGGGGAGAATGTCACTCATCGGAGGCCACGACCACCAAAGGCAGAGCCCGAGAGCAAAGTGGCTTGACACACTCCTCCCCCCATGGAGTCCTGCCTCCGCTTGACCTTTGGAGGGTCCCCAAGCCTCGGCCCAGCAAGATCCCTCCTCCGAGACACACAGCACTCTGCTCACTTGCACAGGGACAAGTCAAGAGCCCCCTCTACTCCGGGCATGAGAGCACCTACCAGCTGCCACTCAGGCACCCGGCAGGCGTCAGGGACCCCCAGGTGGGCAAACACCCCCACCACCACCACCACACAGAATCTGCATTCTGCTGAGACCCACTTGCCCATGCCTCCCCACACACAACAAGCAGCTGCATTTCTGGGGCATTTGAGCCTGTGAGTCCCTAAAACCCACCAAGAATGCTCCACCCCCTCCTAAGTGCGTGACACTCTGGGTGGCTGACCGGGCCTCCGAACCTCATCCAAGAGAACAGGTCCCAGAAAGGCATGCTTGTTTAATTAACCCAATCTGAAGCCTCAACTGCTCTTCAGAAAGAGTTCAAAGGCACCCTGGGGGTGTGCCGGCCTCCTCTTCCACCAGCGGTGGGTCCTGTGGTACAGGGCTCTTCCGGCTCCTTCACTCACTCAGCTACAAACCTAAACTCAACCTTCTAGGCCCCAGTGGGAGGGCTATATCCGCCATCAGAGCCCATCCTCGGGAACCCCCAATCCAAGTAGAGACCGCACCTGCCTACTTTGTCCCAGAGAAGCGCACAGAGCTGCCTGTCACTCACGTCATGAACCTAAGCCAAGCTCCACACAGCACCAAGAGCCAAAGCAATCTTGAGCTAGCCCAACCCTCACTGCACAGGTGACCCCTGACACCAAGAGTCCTTATGCTTATGACAGCAGCGTTCCGACACCGGGCCGGAGCGGCCATCGCGAGCACACCGACAGCCCTCAAGCCAGCTGCTATCCGCTAACTGGGTGCACGTGACCTCGGGGTGACTCTGAAGTGAGGAGCCTCCCACCGCAGCGTCCCTTCAAAGGTGGCAACGCAAGACCTGAAGCCGTCATGTGTACCTCCAGCGGCACCAGTGGCTGCTGGGGTCAGCCAGGAAAACGGTTCTGAAATCCTTGCTGAGGGTGCGGGTGGACATCTGATCCTACCCTGACGTCTATAACGTGCTTTCTAGGGAACCGGCCAAAATGCAAACAAGTTTAGAGGGTTTCCGCCTTGCTTAGGGGATACTGGGCTCCTGGTTGAGATGATGGGAAGCTGGGGGAGCAGAGAATGGGGACCGGTGGCCAACAGAGTCAGCATAACCAGTGAGAGGTCACTGAAATGTGTGTGTGAGGAATGTCGGGGCGGCAAACGTAACATTGTTTGTGCCCCAACAGGGGTGGGGAGCAGGCACCCGGACACAGAGTGAAGCCAACGTTGCAAAATAGGTTTCAGAAGCTTCTACGACCTTGTGATCCCAGCCAGTGTCCATGGCCCTGGATTTCTGGTATCTTAACCCAAGGAATGTGGAGGAATTGGCGTTTGCACAAAAATGTCTAGTTACACAACAAAGATAATAGCAAGCCGGTGCCTCCAGTGGTAGCCAGGCTCCCACCACAGCCCTCAGAACAGGAGGATGGGAATCACCACTCACCCCGGAGCTGCCCAATGAGGCAGGGCTATCCTAATGGAAAGCGTCTTCAATTCAGCATTACTAGGAATGAAAAAACGGCAGTCTAATTGAAAGAGGAATCCTTTCCCCATTACTAATAATGAAGCCCTCATTAAGAGATAAAGACAGAGGAAGAGGCCAGTCTGAAGATAAGAAGCCGCGTTCCTACTGTGGTAAACAACCATCTTTTCTCAGAAAACCCACTGCCAGCTCCCTGCTCAGAGCCTGGGCCCCAAGGTGTCTCCAACCCTCCCCAGTCTCTCCTCACTGTTCCCCCAAATGGTCCCCTTTCTTGTTGGCTCTTCACAGAGGGGATCCAGGCCAGAGTGACATCTCTCAAGTTATGTTTCTGCTGAAAGCCATCGCGTCCTCCCATGTGGACTCTCCCACACAGGGGCCTCTTCTCCTCGAGGAGCAAGAAACTGGCCAAGGCTGGTGGAGACTGTTCTGAGCACAGTGCATGCATCGTGAAGCCCAGCCTATTCTGCTAGGATTTCTGCTCCCTGGACCCAAGGAGTATAAACACGAAGGAAACAAAAATGTAAACTAATAAACTTGTACAGAGAAGTAGTACTTCGGCCGTGATTGCCAAAACTAGTCAGAGTAGAGCAGCCTGCTCGTGTCCCTGCACTTTGTGAGGGACAATCGTTGCTCTGGGCCTCGGGGACGGAAGGCTGAACTGGCTCTTTGAGAAAAGTTCCCGCCACCACACCTTGTAAAAAGGTAAACGAAGCTGAAGGGGCCAGCCAGGACAAAGCGCTCTTTCTCCAAAAGGAAGAAACAGAACGCTAAAGGTAGCTGGGAAGGGTCCAGGGGTAGGTGTGAGCGTGTGTTGGGGGGGTGGTGGTGGTGCCCTTGACAGTGTTTTGAGAGACAGGGTGAGTGTGAGAGAGACTGTGTGTGTGAGTGGTTAGTGTGTGTGAATGTATGTGTGAATGTATGTAAGTATGGGAAAGAGTATGTGTGACGTGTGAAATTATATATGCATGTGAATGATTGGCGTGTATGTGTATGTGGGAGAGGAAGAGAGACAGAGTTTGTGTGTGTGTATGTGTGAGAGAGAGAACATGTGTGTAGAAGTATGTCCTGAATTTCACGGATTTAGCATTTCTCCACTAACCGTCAAGTGGAAGCAGAGGACTAAGGCGGGGAGACTCGGTCCTGCTTGTTCTGTGGAAAACGCCTGAAGGCTTGTACCCTGCAGGTACTGATCTGACCAGTCCGGCCTGTAGGCAGCATTCCCAGAGGTTCAGGACAAGGCATGGGAGAGCACCTCTTACCCGGCCGGGCCCACGCGGGCCGGGCTGGGAGGTCCAGGCTCGGGGCCCTACCTGCTGGGTGGGCGTGTACTTCACGGTGTGGGAGTAGTCGTAATTGTCGATGATATCCAAGTCCTTCACCGCGTCGCCGGGAAGGGGGCTGCTGAACTGCACGTTGAGCGGGGCTTTCCCGGCCCCTTTGGTGTAGACCGTGAAGTGGGTTGGCTTTCCGTTTTCCACACCTGGAAGGGCAGACTGTGAAGTGAGGAGGCAGGCGGACCAGAGTGGTTCCACTTTTAAAACCAGTCTGGCGGGTGCTAGCACGCCAGCTCTGTCTGGCAGGCGGACACAGCCGAAGTGTCAGGAGCTGGTGGCCAACAGCGGACGCAGGCCGGCACCTCTCCTACATCAGAGCCCGCAGAGCCCCGGCCTGGGGGGGTGGGGGGAGTGGCGGGGGGACGGTCCACCGAAGTCCTGGGGCAGGCACGCCCACCATCACTGGCCCACAGATAGCCTCCTGCACACGCCGTCTCACCTGCCTTGCTGAGCCCGGGGCCTTCTGCCCTCACGTTGCTGGCATCGTGGGAAGGGTCAACTTTGACTCGGAAAGGGCTGGCGGGGATTTCCTGTGGGGGAGACACTGTCTCAGTGGAAATCCCCGGAGCAGTTGCCGGAGCTGAACCTTATGCCCAAACACAGAGGAAGCCTTCGCCTGACTCTTGCTTTGGGGAGTTGTGAGCAAACTTCTGTCATCACAGGCCGGGTCTTCCTAGTCTAATATCAGGTAAGGGTCACAGCCGGTCACTTGCTAATGCCTACCTTCCCCAAACCAAAGGCTTTGACCCATTTTCTGAATAGGCTCAGGGAGGTTTTGCATAGGACATCTACAATCTCAGTAACACCAAGTGGTGAGGAAGCCGAATGAAACACACCAAGAGTAAAGCAAGCCTCTCCCAAAAGTGATGGAAGGGGAACCAAAGAAAGGTCCTCCCCGGACAGCTAAGAGCTACAGTCTCAGGAAGGCTGAGGACCCATTACAAAATGAAATGACCCATGCATCAAAGACAGGGACTGAATGTAATCAACGTCAATGAATTATACACATAAAAACTGAATTGGCAAGTGATGGTCTATTTTATGTATATGTGTGTAAATATGTGTGTAATATACATATAATACATATATATATTATACCCACACAAGGATATTGCAGATAAGCAAGTATAAGTATCAAAAGGCAGGTAGAACAGATTAACTGGATTAAGTCAACTCAAGATAATCCTCAGGTATAGAACCTTTTCCTGAGGTACCTATTTTTACATAAGGCTCATTTTAATCACCAGGATCCCATTTTTTCCTCATATATTGGGATATTATTTTCCCTATCTGCAGGTCCTATGCAAAGAACGCTACCTGAAACCGTATTCCTATAAAAATTTAAGGGGGTGGGGGGGATAAAGTCATTACTTCAAAGAGGTCAGAGTAGAACACACCTAGAAGTTAATTAGGTTTCAATAATAAAAATGGTAAACATTTATAATAGACCAGGCTCTTCCCAGAGTCTTGCTTTTAACCACGAAACCTACTGCCTCATTTTTGTTAGAAAATGGTAAGAATTGAGTTCTGGGGGGGAGATGCCTCCTCTGTGGTGAATCACCCCGAGAGAGAGAAAAAGCCAGAGAGGACCCAGGCCTCCCCATCCCCCTCCTCCCAGGGCCAAATACAAACCTGAGATGCAAAGAGAACTTTGATAGTGTACCGCCCGGCGGCGGGAGGCACGTATTTAACTGTGAAGGTGTCATTGGCATTGTGAATAATGTCAAAATCCACGTCTTGCTCATCTTCACTTAACACCCGAGCATCACACTTAATGCCAACGCTGACATCACCTGGAACAGACCGGCTATTTAGTAACAGTTTGCAAGAAACTGCATGCCCGCGCCATCACTTCCAGCTCGGGTTAGCACACCAAAAAAAAGCAATTGGGAAGCTTCCAGTAATCAGGAGGAGAAAGGGCTGGCGTAAGGCAGGTTGGGAGAGGAGATGGAGGATCAGCCAAAGAGCTGACACAGACACTCATTAGACTCTAGATAATTACCGTCCCCAGGTGGACTACTTCCTGGTTCAACATGCATTGCCCGGGAAACTTTACAAAAGACCTTTCTTCCCCCACAAGGGCAGTAGCCACTGCTTCGGGTGGCATGCCTATCTCACCTTCGCCGGCCTCGGTGCAGTCTACTGTGAAATGAGTAGGCTCATTCGCCTTCAGGCCACTTCTCTCCACCCCTGGCCCAAACACGTTGACCTTCTGGGGATGGCTGCCTTGGCCAATGTTGACCTGGGTGAGATGGGGAGAGAGTGGTTATACGTCGTTCTCCTACACCTGGACCCAGGAGACACGGTTAGCTGGAGACCACACGGACAGTGGGGAGTACTTTGTTTTCTTTCAGTTCACGCATCTTTCATGACCTATCAAGGATGAGGTCCTTTCTGCCTCGGCCCCCTAGGCCAGGATTCCGCTCACAACCTACCCTGTAGGGGCTGTGTGGTATGTTCACGCCTCCCCATACCACCGCGATGGTGTGCTTGATGGCCTTCAGTGGGGTGTACGCGCAGGCAAACGTCCCGTCCATCCGGCTCTTCATCTGGATGTCAATGGGCTGGCCTTCCCCATCCTGCAAGAGAGCCGAGACTGGGAACAGAGCCGGCCCTCACACAGCCTCCCCAGACAGCAAGTCGCCACTCCCTCAGCCGACCAGAACGGATTGAGCAAGTGCCATGGGCCGTGTCCTCACAACACAAAGGCAGGTGGCAACATCGCACATACACTTACGTCCTCTGAATGTAATCATTAACTGTTTCATGAGGAGCGAATGCCCAACGCAGTGAATGTCACAAAAATGACGCTGTGCACTCAGGAGTGAATAAAATGACATTTTTTGGTTATGTACACATTTTACCACTCAACTCAAAGGGGGTGGGGTGGGGTGGGGTGAGTCGGGAATGATCCAAGAAGAAACTCATGGCTACTCAGTACTTCCTAATGTCAAGTCTGGCATTTACATTCTTTGGCCAAATTCAATGAAATAGGATAAGCAGATGATAAAAATAAAAGAATCTCTCCACTCCTTCCCTCTACCCTGGCCTATGTAGCCTCAGACACACAGAAGGGCACTGCGGGGTAAGCCGCAGCCGCCCGGCCTTGTGTCCATGGAATATCCATCGTGGCGATGGGAGCACCTGCTGCCTTACCTGCTAGACTCTGATTTAACCTTCACATCACCCCGAGACAGAATGTTTATAATGTCCATGATGTGGAAGAGGAAACAGAGGACCGGGGATGGGGCAAGTTTCTTGCCATTACATTGAGATATTTTGTCACCTGCTGACTGCCTGCACAGGTCACTGACCTGAGCAAATATCTTCAAGGGCGCTTTCCCAGCATCTTTGGGATCCACGGTGAACTCAGCCAGGTTGTTGACGATGCACCCAGACTTCTCCAATCCCGGCCCATATGCTTGAACCTGGGGAAAGGGCCGGTAATGACTACCTTTCTGGGCAACGGCCCAACCAGACCCTGACCTGAAGACTGGTGGCAGGAAGTGGGAGGAGGACACAGCAGCACCTGGCTTGACAGTCGCTTTGAAACAGGATGGCTGGAGAGATAACCGGGACAGGAGGCTGGCACTTGAAAATAACAGCAGAAAGGGGGAGTCTGTTTAGGAAGCGCCGAGGGTCTGTTTATGGTAACGGCAAACTGGGCCATGGAAACCGGCAGTGGTTGCGCATGATTCATGTAAGTATGTCATTGCACTGAACATGAGAAACAAGATTGAATTGGAAAATGTTATATCTATATTACAATAATAACTTTTCTTTGTTAGATAAGTATCTTATTAACCTCTCCCGAGGGAGAAAACGATCTAAAATCAGGCCCCAAACCAACCTGAAGCATCCTGTATGATTCTGAGCCGACACAAGGAACTTGTGTAACTGGGGAATGCACTTCTACTATAGCCAATCTCACGGGCTCCCACTTGTAGGAAAATAAGTCTTAAAGCTCAAAGAGCATGAAGTGGGTAGCAATTGGCCAAAGACGCTACCGGCTTGGATCAAAAAAAGCCAAGTGGACAAACTGCAGTGCACACCTGGGGGCCTGGAGAGTAGCCGTCTCCTGTTATCCCTCGGCCTGTGAACAGGTTTGAGATGAGGCCGCTCGGAGGCATTGCAAACAGCGAAGAGAGAGCGCTGGAGGCAGAGTGGGGCGGGGAACTGGGCACAATCTGCCTTCTCCCGGCCCGGCATGAAACAACGACAGAAAGCAACAAGACCGAAACATGATGCTCTGAGCTGCGAAGGAAAAGCACCTGCAGAGTCTCTCAGGTCTCTGTGCAGACGACCTTCTCGGGTTTCCCCAGAGGCCAAGAGATACCAAGTTAGGGAGGTAAATTGCTTGAGCAACATCATGCCCAATTGATACCAACAGGCTTCAAACTCAGGACCACCTCTTCCTATATTCTACCTGGCTCCTCTCTACCCTTTCTCAATCTGAAACCTATGGCAACACTCCACACAGCGGGGAGGGAGCCGGGAACCAAGAGAGAGAGGACAAAACCAGCAGAAGGAGTCACCAGGTCTGGGTTGTAGTCCCCCGAGGCTGGGTGGATGAAGGCCATGTATGGGCTGTCCTTGATGTCTTCGTCATCGCACATGATGTGAACCGCATACTCGCCAGGCTCCTTGGGCCAGTACTTGACATCACACGACCCGTCGTTCTGGTCATCATACTCAATCTTCGCCTGAGAGGGGCCTTCGATGGCAAACCCTAGGGATGCAATAGGAGGATGCCCAGGTTACAGCGTGTAAAGAACTCATTCCATGCCACCACCCACTCAATCCCTCTGGCTCCCTGAAAAGCCCACAGCTGCCAAAAGGTTGTAATCGGTTCGGGTCCCTTCCCCACAAAACCAAGCCTACTGAGCAGTCACCAGAGATGGAGGAAGAGTTGGAGTCCATGTTTTTATGTAAGACCATCTAACTGGGCAAAAACCTTCTATTGGTACTATGGCAACATCTACCAGTAGTCTTGAAGCCACGCCTGCCCTTGGCCCCACCAGAGCCACTTTGGGGCATTTATCTGAAGGAAATAGCCAAGGATCTGTGTAAACAGCTACACACACGAGTACGCACTCAGCATTGTGTTTATAGCAAAACTCTGGGAGCAACTCAAGAACTTAACAATAGATCTATCCATACAATGGGATTCCAGGGAAGCCATAGACCATGAAGCATATCCTATATTTAACCGGTACAGAAAGAAAGATGTCCACCAAACGGTCCAGACAGCAACTGAACATAGAAGAAAGAAAATGTAAGAAGCCTGGAAGGATATACCACAAAAGATCGGATGTTGTTTCTCCAGAAATAGGATATCTTATTTTCCCTTTTTGTTTATTTCTGTTGTGGCTCACCAGAGCACAGCCTGTGGGCCAAATCCAGCCTGCCGCCTTGTTTGGGAAATGGTTTTCCTGGCAGATAGTCACACCCATTCATGGACTCATCGAAGGTGGCTTCCCGCTATAATGGTGAAAAAGGCATCCTGACAGAGACCATAGAGCTCACAAGCTGAAAATATTTGCTCCCTGGTCCTCAGTAGAGAAAGTTTTCTGACTCCAGTTCTAAAATGCTCATGCATGGAACAGGTATATATATTAAAAATAAGAAAAAAAGCTTAGCTAGAATCCAAAGAATGTACTCACTCACCTAAATGTTAACACCAGCAAAATCCACTCACTGATTCATCCAAACTAAAGCTCAGTCAGGTCAGTCCACGATATTTGCTGAGTACCTACTGTGTTCTACGTACTCTTTCAGGGACACACACACACAAAACCCAAACCACTGCCCAAGAGTGGATTCTGACTTCTAGAGACCCTGCAGGGCAGGGCAGGGCAGGACTGCCCATTGGTGACCAAGGCTGGAAATCATCCTGCAAGCAGAGTGCCGCCTTTCTTCGGGTGGGCCATGGAGCACGTTAACCAGTGCACCACCAGGCACAATACCCACAAAGGCCTGTGCCCTCAGGGGGAGGGGGATGAAGGAGAGGCAGTGCCAGAGACAGGCATAGGAAAGCCGAAGTGCAGCCCCGCACAGTAGCCAGAGAGGGGCTTGGGCAACTCCGAGGCAAGGCAGCTGTGGGCAGTGAGGCCAAGGAGAGACTTCTACCACCCATCCTCCCACCCAGGCCGAGCCAGGTCTCCAGGCGCCCTGGAACCGCACTCCCCAGCACCACCCACCCTGAAGCTAGTGCTCAGCTGCCTCCATTTACCTAGAGACCCCACTTCAGAGCCAATGGATTCCACCACGAAGTCCGCAGACCGCCCGACAAGCCCACCGTGCAGTCCAGGGCCCCATGCCCGGACTTTCTGCATGCCTGCTTCAGGGCCAACTTGGACTTCAAAGGGGCTGAAATGAATGAAAGTGGCATTAAAGTCACGCTGAGACGGGGCGGAGTGAAGACAGCCATCGGCGGCCGAGGGACATGCTGCCTACTTGCCTGATCCTTTTACCTGGAGTCCCAGTGTCCAGCCCAACCCTTCCTCCCCACACGTCCCCCACACAACCATTATTACGTCAACAATATAGTGTGATAGGGCTGCCTCCGGGAACTCAGGTGGCCACTGGGGGGGCACTCAACACACCCTGCCTTGCACAAGCCTTCGTGTCATTAACCTAGACTTTTGTGTGCCCCAGTCACGGCTCCCCCCCTCCCCCCGAAACAGCTGTCTGCAGTCAGCTCCAGCTCCTATTGGCCTCCCGTGCAACACAGGGCTTACAATCTCCTGGTTGGACAGTCAAGTCACCAGCCCTTCCTTCCAAGGCCTCTCTGGGTGAGCCAGAAGCACCAGCCTCTCTGTGAGCCGCTGGGCCTGTTACCCGTTTTGTGTGCAGGGTTTACCAAAGCTCAGAGAGTGTGTTCTTCCCTTGACCTTGGTTGTGCTCTACCGAGAAAACCAAGTGGAGTGGGCTTTCTCTCTCTGCCGTGGGGAGTTGAAAACGTGTGCTGAGGTGTCCTCCCCCCAAAAGTCCACTGTCTTCCAGTCGGTGCCGACTCACAGAACTGCCTCTGGGGGTCCCCGAGGCTGTCCAATCCTTATGGGAACAGCAGGCCTCGGCTTGCTCCTGCGGAGCAGACTGGGTGGGTTTCAACTGCCGACCTCGTGATCGCAGCTCTACACTTAACCCATGAACGCCACCCGACCGCCCTGCTCAGACACCCTGAGTCCAAGAACGCCCACTGGGATTGCTCAAGGTTTATTCGGGGTTCCAAGCCGCCCCTCAGGAGTGCATGAGCAAGTACATGCACTCGGGGCATCTACGAACACGCCCACAGGACAGTGTAGCAGATGGGGTGGGGGGGGTGAAGGGGGTGGGAGGGGTGGGGGTACGACACACGGCCGCCATCCCTGGTGGCGCTCGCTCACACATGATTTCAATGTAAGCCGTAGCAGGCTTCACCCGGGCGGGATTCCTGAACAGAGGCATCCATTGAAAAAAAGAGAAAAGCTCAGTTTACAGCAGGGCGGACAGACACACAGCCTGTTTGCTCTCCATTACGGCTGCTTCGGGCCTCCTAGTCCCCCACCAGCCCCAAACCGCCAGCATTTGATTTGAAGCGGGGCAGCAGAAACCACAGCAACTCTCTCAAAAGCGAGCTGCTCTTGAGAACAGGCCAAGCGTCTGTGTGCGGCGCTGCAGGGGGGGGGTTGGGGGGGGAGACGGAGGACAGGACTCCAACAAAGCAGGCCGCTTTCCTTCCTGCAGTCTGGGAAGCCACCAGCCTGCCCTGGCCAAGCACCCCATCCCTCCCAGAGAAGGCCCATCTCCAACGGAGCCTCACCTCTTTGGAATGTGGTGACCCCCCCATGTGATGGCGATGCTGTATTTCCCAGGGGTGCTGGGGTAATACTCGAAGGCGTAGACCCCATCCAGAAAGCCTTTTTGTTTCACCAGTGCCTCCAGACCTTCTGTTGGAAAGGAGCAGACAGTTACTCAGCTTTGCAGAGTGAGAGCCCGGAGGGCAAGCGCTACATTAACAAGACATCAGCAACCGAGGAGGACTGAGTGGACAGCCTGGGGTGTCAACCACTTTCCATGAAGCCAATTCTGACCCCAGGCCCCGTGAGTATCAGAGGAGAACTGTGCTCCGTGGGGCTTTCAAGGGCAGGATTTGGGGAAGCTGATCTCCTGGTCTTTCTTCCGAGGCTTCCGAGGATGCGTGCGGACCTGAACCGCCAACTTCAGTTAGCCACAGGGCACATTAACCACTTGTGCCACCACAGGGACTCAACCTCAGAGCGTGGGGTCACCAAAACCCTGGAGATTTACTGCACAACTGAACAGCCCCCATCCTCTGCTGCAGAGATGGGCAAGAGGAAGATTTCCCAGCTTGCTAGCCTCAGAAAGAGAGAAAGAAAGAGCTCCTGGGTGTGAGTGGCCCTGAGGTCTGAACCTCCTGGGTCTGTTTAACTATCCATCCAGTCACTTCTCAACCTTAACTCCGCTTTTCCCAACAGGAGTAGCCTCCCTCTCAGCCTCCACAAAAGGTGGAGAAGAGAAAGGACCTTTTGAGTACTGGGCATGCGTTTCAGGTGAGTGTCCCTGTGTTTTCAATTGACGCTAGATCATCAAAACCAGAAGGCTTTCTCATATATGTTACCCCTCAAACTATACCGAGCCATCAGGCAGGAACTTGTTTTATGTCAAGCCCCGAGGTTTGGCCAGGAAAGCTGTTGAGTCAAACAAGACTCCAAGGTCAGGAGAAAACAAAACAAAACAAAACACCTCCTTGGCTCCTGCTGCAACAAGCCTGGAGGAAGGGCAGCCCCAGAGCAGCCTGGACTGCAGGCCTCAGCGGTCTAGAACCTTGGCTGCCTTAGGGCCACGGCCTGCTCCGAAGCCTCAGCACGCAGATTTAACCCTCCGCTGAATAGAACTCTCCCACCCCACGGCCCCTGGGGACACGCAGGGTGAGAGAGCCCAGGAGTCCACAGGCACAGGAGTGAAACAGCCAGGGGCAACTACCCCCATGGGGTTGATCTGTCCCCGAGGAAATCCTGAGGGTGGCGGGCAGAGACCGGCCCCTTTAACCTCTGTCCCCTTCCCAAAGGAGGAAGTAGGAAAGGTAGGTGCAGACCGGCCCTCCAAGAATTATATTTATCTGCAATGGAAACTTAATCTTAGGGAATTTTAAATTCCTTCTATAAGCACTTATCATAGTCATTAGCTACCTGAGATAATTTCATAGTCTATGAAATGGAACCTGCAGAGAGACAATCACAGGCTTTGCAGGGCAGGGCTGGAATGCCAGCTCCAGGGCTTAGAAGCTTGTGGGCCATTCCCCTCTGGACCTAGGTATCCTCAAATAAATGCCAGGTCACCCTGAGTTGTTCCAAGGGAAGCACTTCCCCAACTCTTACATCATTGATAGAGAATGTGAGGTTACCAAGTCACCCACTGTTCTCCCTTATATCCCGGCCAGACATTACCAATCGATCACTGCTCACCACCACCACCTGCCCTCCAGAGAGTCCAGAGAGCTCCAAATCTTCAACCTATCTCTCTGGGCAAATAAGTCAATGAGACTGGCTGGCCATGGAATGAAATCCATATACCACGACTGCAGAGTTAACCCAAATCACACCCGAGGTAGGAGAAGCAAAGGTGTACTTACTAGGACCTTTCACGGTTACGCTGAGCTCCCCACTTCCGGCAGCTTTGGTGTCAACCTTGAAGTCGGCAGTCTCTCGGATGCGGACGCCTTTGGGCTGCAGGCCTCGGCCACTGGCCCGGCAGGCGTTTGGACTGCAGGCTGCAAGCAGAGTTTCCACATCAATTCAACCTTTCACTCTCCCAGTCAGGAGTGGAGCAAGTCAAGGTAAGTCAGAGCCATCCGCCAAGAAAATGTTTGCTTTGTACAAAGAGCGGGCAGCACTTGCCTGAGACCAGGGTCCCGCTCAGGGAGCACACCCGGTTAACAAATACGGATAGGACATAACCCTGTCCAGCCACACCACAGAGGGACCGGGGAAAAGTTGCTTTGGCAAAGAAGACCGGAGAGCTCAGCAAACCATGCTGTGCTCCTGGTACCGGATGAAGTCTGGCTTTTATCTTCTCAGTGGTGGGGGCGCAGGGGGCAGGCGGAGGAGTTAAGGAGGGGTGCTGGACAACGCTCCGACCTCACTGCCATCCCTCGAGGGCCCGGTAATTGGGAAGACTGGGTTTGTTCAAGTCTATTTGGAAGCATCTGACCAGATTCCAAACTCTGGGTCAGCCATTTCTAAGTCTAATCCATGTTGCTGCCTTCCAAGTAAACTGGCAGGCAAAAACATATCAGCGAATGGCTGGAGCCAGGGGAGACCCGTTCAGGCTCCAGGTTGGCCAAGGCAGGCCAGCCTTTGAGTGCTCTCTGTTACAAGATGCTTGGAACCAAGTGGCTACCAAGGCAGCATTCGCAGCAAATACCACCGTGGATTTCTTTTCTGGATCTAGTTTGAAAACCCCAAAGTCTTAAGCATTAAGGACAAAGGTAGCGTCTCCTATTCTTTGCACGAGAGGCCCACAAAACGACTACCTCATGGTGTTAGACTACCTCGTGGTGTTAGCCAGAAAATGTTAGATGGCTGATAGAAGACATGCTTGTAGCCTATGAGTTGGGGGGCGCAGCGTGGGATACCTTCTCGTGAGGTACAGAAATGGGAGAGGAGTGGGTGGAAAGTCGTGCTGCTCCATACGTGGCTTTCCAAACCTGACACTGCATTCCACGACTCTATGCTCGCTACAAGGTCACGGTGCCCAGGTGGTGGAGAACCTTCTTCCCGCCACAGAAGCCAGGCGCTTCTCTTCTGGCCCCTCCTCCCCAAAGCAAAGGCCTCGGCTGGCTTGTGGGAATCACGGCTTCCCAAAGAGTCTTACCCACACCCCTGGGGTAGAGTCAGGGGCAGTTTTAGGTGGCTCCTGGATGAGCACAGTTTGAAAGTTGAGAATTCGCGGTGGCACTCAGACAAGTCACACTGGCTTTCCATACATGAAAGTGGTATCTAGTGGCTTGTTAATATGAAATCATTTCAGTGGGGGCTGGAGGTTTAACAGCTGAACATTAGTGCTCTACTCATTACATACCAAATAAGAAAAGTGAAGGCTAGATACGCCAGAAATGGAGGGGGCAGGGGAGCAAGTAGCCCAAGATTAGGAAACACTATTAGATATAGAAGAGCTGGTCAAAATTCTTTCATATGACAAAAAAGAGAGCAATTTTTCTCATGTGTGCAGGATATTTTGGGTTCTTTTTGTTTGTTTTTTTAAAGGTGAGAAAAGTTCAGCAGAGGCTAGTTACAGCAGGATGACCAGACTTCTCTGTGTGTTTTTAAAAAGAAAAGGAAAACTCATGTAAATTCTGAATGGGGACAAGTCTTCATTGCCAAGTTCATACCGACACCACAGGGAGCTGAAGAGTCTGAAGGAAACCACCACATTCTCCATTGTGTCAAACCTTAGAGAAGTTACAAAGTATCGCTTCTCGGCCTTTGGGCTAAGATCAAGGGTAGAGAAGTTACAATGTAACCAGAGGGAGGGCTTTGGGGTCTGGCTGGACACGCTGCAATAAGGTCTGCACAGGAATTTCCTAAAACCACAAACATCATCTACTCAGCGGTCATTGGCAAGCAGCACAAAGAACTAGCAAAGAAGCCCCACCCGGCCAGCCCTTACCAAGCAAGTTGCTCTGGCCCAGTGCTGTCAATTAGGAAGTCAACAGCTTTGGGGTCCAGGCTGGCCCAGAGGCGAGATTCAGAAGAGGAAGCCAAGTCTGAAGGTGCAGATGCCGAGGACAGAGAAGAAAAGGAAAGTATGTGTTAGAAAAGGCAACCGAGTTGGAAAACATAAAAAGGCAACAAAATTAAGAGGAGAGAGGTTATTTAACCTTAGAGGAAAACTGCTCTTGGTTGCAGAGAGGGCTTAGCAGAGTGGTTAAGGACACGCTCTATGGAGAAAGAGACCGGGGTTCTGTTCCCAGCCCTGACACCTAGTACTAACTCACTGATTGATAACTTCTCGAAGCCTGAGCCCCTGTCTGCATACTGGGGAGAATAACAGCACCTAACACCCAGAGGCTGGTGTGGTGATTAGAAGGAGTGCCTGGTAGTCAAGGTCACGCAGGGGAAGCTTCAGGGCACCAGCCCCACCTTCACCACTCGCTGCCAGCCTGGGCCACAGACGCCAACTCCTCCAGCGGCCTCCTCGATCAGGGAGGATGGGCTCCGGGGCTCAGACATCCTAGGGAGGATTCCCTAGAGTCAATGAGTGTGAAAGCACCACAGGGGAACGGGTTTCCTATCTGGAAAACAGAGGAAGCTACTTCCCACTCGAAGTCAGCCCTGGCAGAAAGGGCCAGGTGCCAACTGGACGTTGGGCCATGGTCATTTCCTGGCCCTGGTGCCCAGCAACACGCAGACTTGGTGCCTGAAGCACAGGCCAGAGAGGCCCAAAAAGTACGTGGCAAAAGGCCACTACCATCTCTTCATTCCATTCTCCCACGTGCTTTGGAAGCCCGCTCAGTAGCCCGTCACCCTCTCACTCACCTTCTCCGACCTGCACAAGGAAGGGGCTCTTGGGAATAGTGTCGCCGGCAAAGGAGACCTTGACCACGTGGGGTCCGGGCTGCACGGGTTTGTACACGCAGCGGTACACCTGGTTCCCTTTGTCTTCCACAAGCAGCTCCACGGTGTTCTTCCCCTGGGGGTCCTCCACCTCAATACCAATGTCGCCCACGCCGGCGCCTGGGAGAGGGTAAGTTGCAGGAGTCTGAGCTCTCCCTGCCTCGAGGACCCAAGCAGGGACCAATTGCAGAGACGAGCAGACAGGCCGGCACTGGGGGAGGTCTGCACCAAAGTGTTAGTAACCACTTTCTTGGGGTGGTGTTGGAGGTTAGAGCTAAACATTTCCCTTTTTTCACCATGTTCTCTATTATCAAAACGTCCACAGGGACAAGATAGTGCGTGCGCAAAGGACCGTCCTACTCAGACCTTTCTCCCTCCCACCTGACCCAGAACCTGGTCCAGTGACTGTCTCTCCAACTTAGTTCCTTCTCAACATTCATTCAGTCAAGTTTGAAATGTGCAGAGAACTTGATTCGGCTATCGAAAATCAAAACTCACATGTGGACGTGTGCATATCATTTTAAGGACGAAAAGCAGACTTTGAAGAACTCTAGGGGTATCAGCAACATAGCTGCAAAAAGCTATTTCAGTTGTCATTTGCTTGGTTTAAAAGACGGAAGGATCGTAAAACCTTAAACCAAAAGTATACGCCCCTAAGTCTTATTAGAGCAGCTGTTCTCAACCTGCGGTTCTCAACCCCTTTGGGGGTAGAAAAGGGTCACCTAAGACCATCGAAAAATATGTATTTCCGATGGTCTGAGGAACCGAGACACCGCTCCTCTATCCGTCTCCAGGCGTGTCCACCCACAGGCAGATATGCCCACCTACGAGTACTGGGGTGAAGACTGTTACCCATGCTACATCAGCTTCAAGACAAAATGTCATTAACTTGTCATTAGAAATAAATATTTCACAATACAGAATGACATTTTTTGTGTGATTCATCACAATGCTTTAATGATGTTCGATTTGTAACAATGAAAGTACATCCTGCCTATCAGATATTTACATGACGATTCATCACAGTAGCAAAATGACAGTGATGAAGAAGCAACGAAAGTAATGTTATGGTTGGGGGGTCAGCACCACACGAGGACCTGTCTGAAAGGGTCGCAGCATGAGGAAGGTGGAGAACCCCTGTGCTAGAGTAAAGAATGACTTAGCAGGTAAAGAACGTCCGCCTTGAACGCTGGTCCTTGAAGATCTAGTGACATGGGATCACACTGTTGGCCCCAAAGGTTGATAGGAAATTGAGGGCAGTGAGTTTATGTGAATGGGGGAAGGGGAGGGGGAGAAGGGTTAAGAAAGTATTTCATGTCACTGACTTGACATTGAGTGATATTTTTATAAATTCATCATACGTATGTATGTACACACACACACACACACACACACACACACACACACACGGGGCTTCAAAAGGTCCAAGTAAAAAGGGAATTGAAAGATCATGAACTCTTACCACAAGCGTTTTGAACCCCTGCCCCCCAACCAACTCTCCCCAACCCCTGACCCTCTACTTTTAAAAGCATAATTAATCAATAAAAGACAAAAGGTTAGCCTTCCGGTTCCTGAGGCTTTTCTTTGGGGCTTTGGAAGAAAGGGCGGAGGGCGGGTCCACAGGAGAGGCATGTTACCTGCTGTGTAGATGTCGAAGTAAGTGGGCTTGTTGGCGATGTTCCCTGCCATCTCCAAGCCTGGCCCTTTCGCAGTGACCTTGCTAGCATCTCCCTGGGCCTTGTCCACATTCACTTCAAATGGGCTCTTGGAGATGTGCTGTCCTGCAAAGAGGACTGTGACCTGTAGGTGACAGACAGGTTGAGATACCGTCACCGAAAAACAACACACCCTCTGCCAGCAGCCCATACAAAAGGTGCTCCACCCAGAAGCCCTGAACTGCAGTGGGCAGCCCTGGGTGGGCCTCCACCTGGCCCCAGGAGCCATACGTCTGGGCCTGGGGTCGTTTGCTTTCATTGTAGGTGTTTAGGTGCCATAAAACAGATTCCAACCCACAGTGACCCCAAGTGGCAGGACAGAACTGACCCAGAGGGTTTCCCAAACTGTAATCTGTATGGGAGCAGACTGCCAGATCTCCTGCCCTTTATGTCACTGCGGTGGGGTAGGGTGTTGAACTGCCAACCTTTTGGTTAGCAATCAGGTGCTGACATGTTGAGTGGCCAAGGCTTCTTATCTCTAAATTAGGCTACTTTCAGCCAACTGAAAGTGCTTCGGTCAGTACGCTTAGCCTCTCTAACAGGAAATGGAAAAGTCATCAAGGCACAAGGCTCTGGACTTGGGGGCCTTCATTGATGGGGTGGGGGGGCGGAATTGGCAGAAGGGCCAACTCTCGCCTAGATTAAATCCAACAGTCCAGGAGTTCAAAGCTAGAACCAAACATTTTTAGAGGCTACGCTCATTCTCGGATACACGGGTTTGAGACAAAGTGTTGACAATCCCCATCTAACACTTGAGTCACAGTTCTCATCTTGGAACTTGTGCAGGGCCACTGGGTGGGGTTTTGTGTGAACTCACACTTCATTACAATGAATCGACAGCATCGTCAATGCTTACTTCCAGATTTAGGAGACGGCAACCTAAAGCCCTAAGCTCCAGATGAGTTTACTCAAACCCAAAATGGTGAGTATGGGGTCTCAGACTGTACTTGGGATTGACCTTCATGAGCTGCTGGGGACACCTCAGTCTTCTGTAAGACAAGCTCCCTTAGACCCCAAGGCCCACAGGCCAACTAGATTCAATCTCAAACAGAGCTTCAGAATGTGGCGGGGCTATAAAGGGCCAGGGGCCTCCACTATAGTCACTTGGTCCCTACCACACCTGAGCCTCAATGCTGACAGCTGGCTCAGAGCAGCCGGAGGGGGAATACCCCAGGAGAGCCCCAGGCTTCACCACCATGGCACCTGCACTCCAGACAGGTCACTACAACCAACAGTTACTTAGACGGAGCTAGAAAAATTGAAGGACGTTGCAGAGAGCTTAGGGCAGATCAAGCAGTCAAGGTGTATCAGCTCACGTCTCAGGTCTGATTCATGAAGATCCCGTTCCAAACTGTCTACAGTAAGTGTGAATCATTCTACAACCAGGAAGAAAACGTCTTTCTTTCTCCGTTCACGTCTCTCAAAGCCAGCCAAGAAGAGCAGTCCGCACACCCACCCTGGTGCCCCATCTCACCTTGTGCAGCCCGGTGACCTTGGGCAAATACTCCACAGAATACGTCTTGTTCTTGTCACTATCTGGGGTCACTCGTGCCTAGGAGGGAAGGTGTATGACTGTCAGAGAAGGAGCCGTGTGAGGGAGTGTGCTGGATCAGCCCAGGTCCTGTGGTGAGCTGCTGGGCCAAGGCCAGAAGGTGGGGGCAATTTCGTGCTCCCTCATACTGGCAGTTGGGAGTGGGGTACTGGAGAAACAAGTCATAAGATGGAGAGTAGGTGTTTGTTTGACCTCTCCCTCATGATAGTTGTTCTTTGTCTAGCCAAAAGTCAGATAAAGCTACGTTTTACTCGGTTGTTTTCTGGGGAAAATATGGGAAGTAGGAAAATAGAAAGTTTGTAAGCCCACTTGCTTTCAGCCAT
>NW_022103928.1:23682455-23694370 GCF_000313985.2 Echinops telfairi
TAGGTGTTACTTAATTGCAATCGTGACGCTAAAGAATTATGTACAGGTGCCAGGTTGGCAAGGGGTGGATTGAGGTAGTTTATTGTGCCAACCTGGCCGATAAACACATGTGGGATTAATTGAAGGGCGGAGAGGTAAATGGCTCGGCGAGCCTCGCCTTTCTTTGTCTCTTGCTCTTTGATCATCGGACCAGTATGGAGCCGCCTTGCTTGTTCTTTGTCTCAATTTGCAAACTACAATACCTGTGAAACACCTTACCCATGGACTGTGTCGCCGTAATTTGAGGTTCAAGACCTGCTTCGCCACACCATTGGAATTTACATCTCTTGAACTGGGGACTGTCGGACCCTGTCATCTGGCTGACTGTTGGTGACCTGCCTTACTGTTTGCTGCTTGTGGCCGGATAGCCTGAATTGCTCTACAGAGGACTACCCAGCAGCCCTCAAGACTTGAAGGACTTCCAGTGTCTCACAACTGTCTCATGGGAGTGAGTTGCACTGAGCCATTTGGACTGCTTTATAATTTAATTAACTGTTTATTTCTTATGTTATATATCTATCTGTATAAATATAATAAAATTATTAGCATTTTAGTTTTGTTTCTCTAGAGAACCCTGTCTAACACACCCATCCCATCCCTCCCCACCCCACTTCTGTAAGGCACCCCAGGTGAGGAGTCGCTTAAAGGCACAAAGACCAAAAGGCCACACAGTGCCAATGTGTGCCAAAGTCAGGACTCGCCACTGTTTCAAGAGCTGGGGCTTTCTAGAGGAGAGTAAAGGTGGAGCAGAAGAGAAACCTGTAATACTCAGTCATCATCAGGAGCTTAAGAAATGCCAGGCGCATTCTTAGGTATCATAACCAAACAGTGAGCAAGTTAAGCAGAATCTCTACCTGACTGGGGTAAATAGGCACAATGTTTTTCACGTGCCAATAAACTTAGGAGTTTCAGAATGTGCTAAGTGCTAGGAATGCAATCTGGTCCTACGAGGGCAGGCGGACAGCAGGGATCGCACGTGCAAAGGCCCTGGGGGTGGAGCCAAAGAAGGACCCGAATGGAAGGAGAATACAGCAAGAAACACCTTTATACGCTCTCTAGCCTTCAGCACCTAACCTTAGCAAAGAGGCCTTTGCCCTTGGAGACCAGTTTATATTATTTTCCAAGGCAGATCCCTTAGGCAAATTAACTGCTCTAAGCCTCCAAGATGCTTTAGGTAAGAGCAGTTTTTGTTAAGAGCTTTATTGAAGCAAATGGAAGGTCCAGTCCTTGCCATCTGCTACAACCAAAAAACCAAACTCTTTGCCATCGAGTCAATTCCGACTCATGCGCCCCATAGGGCAGGGTAGAATTGCCCCTGTGAGTTTCCAAGACTGTCACTGGTTATAGGAGTAGAAAGTATCATCTTTCTCCATTAGAGCAGCTGGTGGTTTCAAATTGCTAACCTTGCAATTAGCAGCTTAATGTGTAACCACTAGGCCACCAGGGCTCCTCTCAAAACTCCACGGGACACTGGACAGGGGAAGAGGTGGCATTCTCTCACATACCTCTTCTTTGTTCCCTTCTGGGTCCTCGACAAACACCATCACCTCTCCTTGCCCGGCACTGATGGTGTCCACGGTGAACTTGGCTGGCTGCTTCACCATGTTTCCGGTGGACTCGATTCCTGTCAGACATTTACATAACACATTAGGAGAAGGACCCCTCAGCCATCACTCACTCACTGTCTCTGCCCTCAGACGGAGGGCAAGGATGACAGCACCCAGCCCCGCAGTTCCCCGTGGGAGACAGGAGCAAGCTGCCATGGCAAGGTAAGACAAGGATAAGCAAACACTTGGCACGTCCTCTGTCCAGATCTCAATAAAACCCAACTCTGAAAATGTTCTGCACAATCCAGTCTGTGGGAAACGTTGTGGTAAGAAGCCAGGAGAGGCCTGGTTTTCGGATACAATGGGAGAGGAGGAAGGAGGTGTGAGCTGGAGGGTAGCTCATTTTTCATGAAAGACCAGAGTGTACTATTGAAATCTATTAAAATTGCATTCAAGATTTTGAGCTTGCACTTAATCGTAAACACGAATCTAAGAACAATTAGTTCTTACAATGTGGCCCTGCTCAGGACTTGCCCTCATGAAGTGATCACTAAAGATAGGGGTGTGGTGAAGAAATCAGATGGTGCTCAGCTATCAGAAAGAACAGCCTGCCATCTGGGGTCTTAAAGGCTTGTCTTAAAACAAGCAGCCATCCAAGTGAGGTATCCGCTGAATCTATATGGTAGGAGCACACTAGCCCGTGTGAGTAAAGGATTGTAAATAATAAATCCAAGATCAGAGGAGGAAATTGTATCAGGGCTTAAATTCTGAGCACCAGGTTAGCACAGGGTGTGGTGTCAGTGAAGCCCAAAGACCATTTTCAGAGTCCCTACTCAGATTAAACTTCCACTGAATTCCTTCAGACCACTGACCAGGGATATGCATGGTCTTGCCCTCAGACAGAGTGCATTGCAAAGTGGATTACTACAGATATAATTAGGCTAAAATTTAACATATGATCACTGTTTTCCCTTTGTTCTGGTTTCTATTAGCGTCTGCTTTCACTTGGGTTGTGGTTTTCCTGGTTTGTTTTGTTGTCATTATTTGTGTGATTTGTCTCTATATGAAATCCAGGTTAGCAAATCTACAGAGAGAAAACTTAGATTAATATTAGCAATAGGGAGCTAGTAATGATGTGTTTAAGAATGAAGAAAATGTCCTAAAATTGATTGTGGTAAAGACTGCACAACTCCTTTAAATATGTTTAAACCACTGAATTGTGTGGTACATGAATTCTACGTAATAAAACTTTTAAAAACTACATTCAATGTTCACATCTTTTAAAAAGGAAGCCTTTTGACATAAACACAGACTCACATGCAGTTGTAGGAAATAACACGCTTTGCCCCGTTGATCGGCTCATCTCGGTTGAGTTTTGGCAGGTTGAGGGTTTGAGTCCATTGCAGTTACCCACAGTTTTGCTTACTGCGTTTTTCCTGTTATTCCAGGAACCTTATCCCAAGATTCTTTCTTTTCAGACCACTACCTTTCTCTGTCCTTTTAGGGCAGGTCAGCGAGTGACACACTCTCTTCGCTTTCCTTCATCTGAGATGAGTTTGATGAATCGTTTGATTAATGAAAGGATATTTTCAATGGATAAAAGATTTTGCGTTGACTTTTTCTTTCCGCATCTGAGACATGTTGTATCATTTCCTTCTGGTCACCATGGATCTGACAAAAAACACTATCATTGTTTTTTCCCCTCCAGCTAAAGTTTCCTTCCTCTCTTGTTGTTTTCGAGTTCTTGTAGAAGTTTGTCTATAAAGTGTCTTGGGGGTGTGGGGTGGTGGTGTGTGTGTGTGCTCTGACCGGAATCAAAGCTCCAGCTCCCCACTATTTCCTGGGGCTGGAAGAGCAGACGTGCTCCCCCCTGCTTCTCAGATGGCCTCTGCCGCTGTGCTGGGGCGGTGGTCTCATCCCTGCTGGTCTGTGCCTGCTGAAAGTCAAGACTCCTCATTTGGTCTTTACTGGTGGAGGCCGTAGTCAGGGGCACAGTGTTTTCTGCGGTTATCGTCGGAAAGTTTTCTGCCTTGTGCCCCTTTCTTGGTCCACTGGCTCCAGCGAGCAGGCCTCCTGTGTTTGCACCTGTGGGCTTTTCCAAGTTGCCGGCCTCTTAGCTCCAAGGGTAGGATACATAAAGCAACAAGAACATCCAAAGGGCTCATAAGATCCTAGTTCCTGCCGTCCTGGCTGGTCTACGTTGTTCCCTCCACCTTCCCGAGACTTCTAAGGTCTGTTGCACATCATGTCCAAGATTTTTGTTACACTTCACGGAGCGAAAACATCTACTCCACCTTCCGAGCAGCAGAAGTTCAAGGATGACTTTAATAGCAACCCTTTTTATTACAGAGCACTTTGCATTTACACACAGGCGTGTTATGAAATGAATCCCCGCCCCCGTGTGCCCATCATCCCATTTCATAAAGTCATAGTTCCTCTCGACTCACGCTTCCCCCCCTCTCTCCTGTACTCCACAAGTGTAGAGAGCACCTTTCACCAGGTCCACAGATTACAACTGGGTCAGTCTCGCCAGTCTCATTGAACCTCTAGATGTCCCTCCGAGGTTCTTTTCCTTGGCCACTGACGTGGGTGCTTTCTTCGACACTCCAGACCTGCCTTTGTTGTCGTTGCTGTGTGCCGTCCAGTTGGTTCTGACTCGTGGCAATCCTACACACAACAGAACACTGTCGTATCTGCCCGGCCGGTCGGTCCTCCCCATCCTCACAAGGGTTAGAGCCGAGCTACTATGGCAGGGCCCATCATCTTGACCCACGTTGGCCAGGGTCAGCCTCATTCTTGCCAACCTGCTACTTGACCAAAATGATGTGCTTTCCCAGGGTCCAGGCTCCCCGAAAATGGGTCTGAAGTATGTGAGATCTGTATTTGTTTCCACTAAATCCCTTAGAGCTTTTTAGTGTTATGTCCTTCAGCAAGTGCTGAAGCATCCACCACCCAGGGGCTGACGGTGAGAGGATGCCAAGCGTAGTCTCCGGTCCCTTATACAGCACAAGCCATAGTCTGAACCTCACACATTGCCTAAAGGGACCTCAAATGGTAATGGGTCTGTTTCCGAACAATCAGGCTCTTTAGTGATCTAAGTCATGATAGGAGAAGAGGGCCCGGCCCCGCCCCTGGGATTAAGAAGAGCAGGTGGTGGCACTCCTGCTATGGTTGTGTGTGGGCGAAATGCTAGAATCCTGCCTGGTAGGGCCATGCTACATTAAAAGAGTCCGTGGGGCATCACTCAAGCGTCTTAGACGCTTCAGAAAGTCGGTGTTATTTCAAAAAGGTGTGTGTGTGTATGGTTGGGTCGGTGGGGGAGAACTTTCTTGATTAAGAGAGTCTAAGAAGAGATAGTAAACAAATTTAATCGAATCTTAATCAGATCTTGGTTTGCATATAAAAAACAATAACAATAATATATGAAAGACAATCCTGGGGACAATAAACTCACTGCCATTGAGCTGATTCCAGCTCACAGTTACCCTGGTGGGCAGGGTAGAATTGTCCCTGTGGTTCTCCTAAACTGTAAATCATTTGGGGTAGTAGAAAGCCTCATCTTTCTCCCACTGGTGGTCAATAGGAATATTTAAATTCAAAGTGGTTATTAGATAGCAGGGAATTGTTATTAATTTCCCCATGTGTGCTAATGAACACTGTGGTTATGTTAAGAGGATGCCCTATTCTTAAGAAAGGATTTCTATTTTGGAGTGACGTTTACTATGTAACTTATGTTCAAATAATCACACACCAGAGAGAAAGCTATTAATGTGAACACCTGTTGGTTCTAGGAGAAGATACACAGGCATTGCATGTGTGTCAATGTTATCCCAATCTTACTTATGAAAATTAAGAAATAATGTCCTTCTGAAGCCCATAGAAAAGGCGGCGGCGGCTGATCCTGATGTGCTAATCCTTCCTCGGCAGAAACTACACTGTGCAGACCGATATGCGACTGCTGTCCTTAAAAGGCTGGGGTGCTCGAAGTCGGAAGCCAACCAGAACACCAAATGTCTGGAAAAGGCTTCAACGTCCAAAAAGGAGCCTGGGCAGATTGGTGTCCTGCTGACTCAGAGGTCATACACAGGATGTCTTAGCAAGGAAGCCCTGCTGTCTTCATGGCCAGGGCAAATCTTGAGGCAGCGTTAGCATAATAGAAGGAGAAATGAACCAGCAACCGGAGGCACTGGCTCCTGCCCCACCAGCATCATGGACTGTGCTGATGGGCTGAGAACCCTGGTGGGGCTGGCATCTGAAAAAAAAATGGGAACAATCACCCTTTCTTCCTTTCAGGGGCCCCCACGAAAGTCACATGGCGGCTCAGTCATCATTCTCCATGTGGGAGAGCAGCCACCTTTCTTCAAATCTGAGTCACACGGCAGAAAGGGGTGTCTAGAGACAGATCAGCCTTTAAGTAAGAAAATGAAGTCATGTGGTGATTTACAGCATTCACCTTAAAGGCAGAAACAAGATCCCGCCACAGAGGGGCGGCTCTACAAAAACTGTGGCGTGCACAAGCAAGGGAATAGTCTTCAGCCTAAGGAGAAACGATGCTCTTATCCACGTCACCGCCTGGGGGAACCTTGAAAGCAGTGTGCCGGGCGGAATAAGTCAGTCACCAAAGGACAGACATAGCCCAATCCCACGTCCATGGAAATACCCTCATGGGCCAAGAAGTGCACGGAGACAACGTCGGTGAGTTTTTACCCAGTGACTGGGGGAGGGAGGACTGGACAGTTACTACTGAAGGAATCCTGGGTTTCGTCTGGAGCAACCAAAAATGTTTTAGAAACTGGTGGTGGTGGGGAGTGCACAACAGGGGAATTGACCCACATCGCGGCACGGAGCACCTGAAATGGGTACTGTGGCAAACGGTATGCTCTATACGAACCAAAACAAACAGTTCTGACTCACAGAGGCCCTCTAGGACCCAGCGGAACTGCTGCCTCCCTTGTGGGTTTCTGAGACTGTCCCTCTCTGTGGGAGTGGAAAGCCTCATCTTTCTCCTGAGGAGTGGCTGGTGGTTTTGAACTGCTGACTTGGTGGTTAACAGCCTAACGGGTAACCATTACACCACCAGGGCTCCTCGTTCTAGGTGAAGCAGCTTCCAAAAGCTCATGGAATAATTCATTACCAAACTATAAAGTAAAACAAACAAAAAATCAGGTTCCTGGGGGATAGGGTGGGGGTGGGAGGGGGGAAAGGGGAGCTGATATCAAGGAGTACAAGAAGAAAGAAAATGTTTTGAAACTGTGGTAGCAATTGTTCAATAACTATGGAATGTCATGATTTCTGTAAGAGCTCCCAATAAAATGAATTTAAAAAGAAGAAAATGCACCACCTTTTAATTCCATTTTCCCACAAACATTTTTGGGCCACCAAAGAATAAATAAAGATAATGAAACCTATTGGCTCTTGATTCGGAGAGCATTTCTCCTGGTGGGGATCTAGCAGCAGAGGACAAGGCACTTACCTCTGCCGTAGGCTCTGGCTTTTTTGGGGTTGAGTTTGGGTTTCAGAGGAGCCCCTGGCTTGAGCTTGGCCTTGGGAAACTGGGACAGGTACGTCATCACCGAGTGCTCATCCACATCTGGGTGAATGATTTCTTCGGGAGTGATGACCTGGAGGAGCAGCACATGGTGAGTGACCACCCAGAGCACACCCCTTCTCCCCGCAGCGGCTGTGGCAGACTGCTCTCAGAGCAGATGCTGCAGACACTGGGGAGCGGGTCCGCTGCTCAAAGACATGACATGCACAAAACCTACATGACAAGATTGGTAGGTGGATTCTGCTTTTGTTTTCTTTTCGTTTTTTAAAAATAAAGGTGCCGCTGTCCCATACCCCCCTCCCCCACCTTGAAGATCTTATGGAAATTGGAGCCCATCTCCAGAAAAAAATGTATTTGCACATGATTCTAGGGCCTTCTCGACCCTATTTTGCCTCCACACTCTCTATAAAAGTCTACTCACACCCTTGGACAAACTTTCCCAACGGGTAAGGCACACCCAATCCCGAGGAAGAAGCAACAAGTGTGCGTGGGTTTGTGCGGGTTAACAGTGCAGGGGTAAGTTGGCCCTTTTCTCTGCTCCTGGGTCTACTGCCTTTCTCTCTGATTCTGCAGCCATTAACATAAAATCCGAAAGAGACGGCACAGTGACAGACATGTAGCTCAATGCGTTACGAGCCACTAGAAAAATGGGGAGGGGCCACTTTCTCCTGAGAGTCAACCCAGGCGGGACAGGTGATGTGGCATCCCACCTGACCCAGCCCTGAACAGCACACACAGTCCTCGCCGCCGCCCCCGCTGAGGGTGCCGGCCAGGTGAGCCACACCTCCGTGGACGAACAGAAGGCTCTGTCTCGGGAACCAGGTTAACCAGATGCAGATCAACACCAGATGTACTGAGCTCCTCTCCCCCCACACTGAAACAGTTTCATGATCAGCCTGCAGGAACAAAATAGCTCCTCGGGTTTACACAGCCGCCATCTGCACATTCCACAGAGGGTTGAATGTGTGTGGACTTGGCCCTTTGGGGCTGGCAGACCCCCGCAACAACTTCACAGTGCCAAGATCATATGAGCGTCAAGAAGAAACCATGCTAGGTTTCTGAGGAGATGAAGAACATACTACACCATTTCCTGAAGGTAGCAGAGCCAGGAAATGGGCCGTGTCGTGGAGGAGAAGTGACCCAAAACCCAAACCAAAGGAACACAGGAAGGTTTTTGATCTTCCATAGAATCCTCTTATACAAAACTATGCTGAACTTGGACCTAAACACCAACTTAGTAGACCTTAGAGGAGCCTAGAATGAATGATGCCATCCATCCAGGGGCACCGGCTAGCCACAGCTTCTGTTGATAGCTACTTTGAACACGGGAGTCATGTTGCTTAATTGTTAAATGGACTTTCTGGACAGAAAACACTGGTTTCTCTCTCTGCTATGGAGACTCAGCTAAGCAATGTGGCTACTGTAGAAGTTATCCAAGACTTACTTACTTTCCAAGTTCTCTGGTTACATCCCCAGAATAGCATTAGGGGCAATACAAATTCTACCACAATGTCCATTAATGATAGATTATCCTGACTTTAAAAAAATATGTTCCAGGTCCTGTGACTTCCCCTAAAATGTTGGATTAAAACTATGTTGTTTAGGTCAAACATAGTTAAATGTCAGCATTTTCTTATGAATCAAACTAGTCATAAAGGTCCACATTGACACTCTGGGATTCCAGACTTTTAAGATATTTGGAGCAGAAATGGTATCAAATTTGCAGGCCATTGATAAAGAAGAGTGGCATGCGGTAAATATGAGGGGGGAACAAGAGAACGTCAAAGCAATGTTCCAGTCGCAGTCCTTGAAGACTGTGCACGGAGAAAGTCAGACTGCCTGCCCAGCCCAGAAAAGGTATCTCTAGAGTGCCCGAGCGAGCCAGTGGGTAGAGAAGCCTCCCAGGGCACAGGACATTTGCAGGCCTACCTGTGGGACCCCCAGCCAGTCGTCCGCCTGCTGCATGGCTTCCCGAGCATTATCCACAGGCTTCCGCGGGTCCCAGGATTCCCAGTCTGGGCATAGACCTGTTAGCAGACATCAAGTCACTTTTAGCATTTACTCCTTCACTCTTTGCCATCAAGTTGATGCTGGCTCATGGCCACCCTAAGGGCAGGGTAAAACTGCCCCTGTGGATTTAGCTGTTTACCATCAGCTGATTGATTAAAAGACATCGCATACCTAAACTAAATTTTGATGTGATTATCAATAGGGGTAACCCGCTTGGTCGATTACTTTAGTGAATGATGCCTTGTGACTCGCAGTGAATTATATATTTTGTAGCCACATGCCACCCGCTTCACACACACCCAAAAAGTCCCAGCTATGACCGGGCAGAGAGGGACATTATTCTGCACTAGCTGGAGATGTCTCCTTTAGGTGGCTGTCACCTTGCACTGAAACAGACATCAGGCCGTCCTTAAAGTCTGCGATGTGTGTATGTGGCCTATAAAACCATTTGGGCCTGGTGCCTTTTTGCAGATATCTGACTCATTCCTGGACACATCTGAGAAGACTGGATTAGCCTTCTGTATGATTCAAACATCCATTTGCTCAGAGGCAAAAACCTATCATTATCTTCAAAGCTCTTTCTTAAGACTGTAGGACTGGGGTACAAAGAGCTGAAACTGGTAAAACACTATCCTAAAACGGGTCTTTGAAAGGACGTAGGAAGAAAGCCCTGGGAGATGAGATCATGCTCAACTTGAATTTGCTCCTGTGTGCCAGCAGTTTATACACACGCTCTAGAATGGCCCTCCTTCCCTGCCAGCTAACACCAGCTGGTTCTGCTCTTGAGCATGATGAGAACCTCTAGCTTGTAAGATATTAATTAACATGACTGGTGCGCATGCGTGTGCGTGTGCACCCTCACACACACGCACACCACTTAGTATATGGAAAATGTATTAAAATAGATTTTTCAAAATTAAATATGATCTTTTTGGTGGCTATAAATACGGGCCCTAGAGCAACAGTTCTCAACCTGTGAGTCATGACCCTTCTGGGGGTCGAACCACCCTTTCACAGGATCACCCAATTCATAACAGTAGCAAAATGACAGTGATGAAGTAGCAACGAAAATAACTTTATGGTTGGGGGTTCACCACCACATGAGGAAGGTTGAGAACTACTGCCCTAGCGCATGTACCAGCAAGCACTACCCACCACGCTAACCCTGCCAGGGAGGAAAATTGCTACCTTGATGTACATTCAACCACTCAGGAACAAGAAGCCCATCAAGGGCGTTAATGCTCCAACTGGATCCTCACCAACCACTATTTCACAGTGTTGTGGAAAGCGCAGAGAAAACCATAGAGCATGGTTAATAAAAAATGGGTACTTTCTGCTCAATGGAAGTTTTTAGATTTTCATGCCAAGCCACCCAATAGAACCACATGTTTCTGCCGAAGCCAGCAGGAATCCAGGCACCAACTGTGGGGAGAGGCAGGCCTTCGGAGACTGGAAGCTAAACCCCAGGCCTGCGCCTAGTCCCCAAGCCTTCATTTGGCCATGTAATTGGATTCAGTGCTCAAACTAGCCTGGGGATATACCTCTATGACCTGTCACCGGGAGGAAATGCAGCCACTTTTAGTTCCACTCGCTGTTCAATGGTAGGTTAAAGTTGGAGAAATAGACCAATCACAGCATGCCTGGCTTTCCCATTGAAAACATAGAGGCCTGGAGCCCAGAGGCCAGCACCCCCCACCCCCACCCCACAAGGGTCATCCAGGGAGCGGTGGGCACTTACCTGGAGCACAGCTGTCTACCAGGGCTCCCAGGGCTTTGCCATCTTGCCAGTTCTGGTTGAAGTTGGTGATGGGCAAGTAGGGGATCTTGTTCTGGATCCATCCCAGCAGTCTCTGCTTGGGCGTCTGCTTCTTGGCATCATCGTCGCCCTCATCCTCCCACACCGGCATGGAGATGGAGTAGTGGAGGATCAGCGTCCACACCAGGCCCAGGATGAGCTTCAGGTTCCCATCCACGACGGCTTTGCTGTCTGCGGAGAGAGACAGAGGCTTGTCACTCATCTGGCTTACTCGAGTGCCGATGGCGTTCTGGGTCACCGAGAGAACTACATCTTCAGGGGTTAGGGGAGCATATTGCGGTACTGAAGAGCGTGCAGAGGCAGGGTCGGGAATTCCCTTCAAAACGCTTGGAGGTGAGAATAAACTGCAAACCAAATGAACAGACTCACAGCAACCCTATCGGACAGGTGGAATGCCCTGAGACTGACTCTTGACAGGAGTAAAAAGCTTTGTCTGTCTCCCGAGGAGCTGGCTGGTGGTTCCCAACTGCTGACCTTGCGGTTAGCAGCCCAGTGCAGAACACTGCACAGCACCAAGGCACCTGGACACAAGAACAGGCCAACTGACATTGGCAGGCTGGGTGGTGTGCGTGTGAGGAGGCTCTGGGCTGCTCTACTTGGATGCATGCTTAAGATCGTCCATCATTTTAACAAGGTTTTAAAATGTTAACACTTCAGTAGCAAAACTCAAAAGAACCAGTTTCAAAAATGGGCAGAGGACTTGAATAGACGTTTCTCCAAAGAAGAGACACCAACGACCATGAGCACGGGAAAGATGATCGACAACGGCGAGCATTCCCGCTACCGCCGAGTCGACGCTGGCTCCCAGCAAGCCTGCACGGGGCTTCCAAGACCGTCCATCTGGCTCTCCTTACAAACAGCCAGAGGCAGAGCCGGTGGTGGGTGGTGCTTCTCCCGTGCCAGGGTCCCCACTTCACACTTCAGAATGGTCAGTGCCTACTGGAGAGTAACTGGC
>NW_022103928.1:23695864-23701323 GCF_000313985.2 Echinops telfairi
TCTCTCGGGGAGGGCAGAGTCCTCAGAGGACTCTGGCACATGAAGGCGTTTGGCTTATCAAGGGATGGGCTAAGAAGCCTCACCCAGCCATACACCAGCCAGCAACGCTCTGGCTTTCTTAAGTCGTATGTTAACTGCTTTTCAAAAGGAAAATGCTCCGGTTTGGTCCATAAATCACACCATGAAAGCAGTTAGATCTATTTTTAGATCTGTTAGTCTATAAGAAAGGCACAGGAGTCTTTAAAAAACAAAAATGGAATGTACAAATGTGCTTTACACAATTGATGTATGGATTGTGAAGAGTTATATGAGCGCCTAATAAAACGATTAAAAGAAAAAAATGGGGGCACTCATTAACTTCTGTGCCAAATTTATGAAAAATATAATGTCCAGAACTTCTGTTTCCAATGAAGACAAGGTGGGTGTCCACATGCAAAAGCCCCCCATTAGGGTCTCATTGGAATAAATGGTCCCTTTATCTTGCTGCAGGAAGGGAGAGCAATCTTCATTCCAAAAGTGACTTCGACACGTGAAGGTTCAGATGCTCAAACAGCCTCTTGGACCGAGAAACAGATGGCAGCTTGCCCAGAAGACTTCCCTGGTTCCATCCACCTGAAACAGGAGACACCCCCTCCGGCCTTGAAATCAAATTGCTATGCAGTGTCCCCGTATCTGTGAACATGATCGCAGGTTACAGCCTTTCCAGCCCGACTGCTCTGCAGTGCTTGAGCCAACCACAACCAGGGAGCAGAGTGCAGGGGGGTGGGGGGAGGGGGCAGAGGACCTTCCAGCAGGGCTCTGCATTGTTAACAGGCGCTGAGGACCCCTTTCAGGATAAAGCAAGCCGTCACCAGTCTGCCTGCCCACTCACCTAGAACCTGCTTAGACTGTGACAGGCTGGAATCTGGCCACCAGTGTCTCCTCCCCGGATCCAGCCAATGGGAACTCCCTGGCTCTGGACGACACTGTCCCTCGAGCCACGCACACGTTTTTAAACTACTTAAAATCTGCTCTCGCTTATAAACACGGGCAGTGGCCTTTTTCCTCAGATGGGTTGAGTTGCAGCCACTTCGAGGATGGAGCGTTGTCACGTCGTCTGGGTACATTGGTTCTCGAGTCCTGGCTAGGAATGGACACGGGTGGGGACGGAGAAAGGCCCCGGCAGCTGGCTGCATCTGGAAGCGTGTCCTCTGTGGATAAGGGCCTCAAGAGCAGGGAGATGGTGACCTTGCACCTGTGTACACACATCAGGGAGGCCAGAGCCACACAACCAGCTGAGTACCTACTACGTTCCAGCTCTCGGGGGCTCATTCAGGGGCCTCATTTCTCCTCCTTGTTACCGGTGAGTGGCCCGGGAAGGGTGAGGTCTGACTGGCTCCCTTCTGCAATCTCGCCCTCCTGCGAAAGGACAGCAGGTCACCCTGTGCCCACACTCGGGCTGGCTGCCGGCAGGTCACCCTGTGCCCACTCGGGCTGGCTGCTGGCGAGAGGCAGCCAAGAAGCAGCTCTGCGGGGCTCCAGGACAGGCAGTGGTTTCGGAAGACCAGCTTCTAGTGTGCTGGGAACCCGTCCCCAGGATCACACCCTGCCCTGATGGCAGCACACCACGCCCTGTGCTGCCTGCCCTCTGACTTCTGCCACCACACTCAGTCTAGCAGTGCCGTTTACCAGTGAGGGGCTACGGGGCAGCGGCAGCAGGTGCATGAATTGACACAAACCACCCCTCCTTCCTGCACCTTGTTTCTTCCGCACCTGCCACGTGCAAGTGCTCACCGCCGACACCATCACGGAGCTGGGAGCGAGTGTGGTGAGAGTTGCCCGCAGTGCCCGGAACACAGAAGACATGTAATACATGTTCGCTCTCCTCCTCCCTCCATTTCGCATTACCCAACACTGCTCCCCCAAAGCCCGGAGCCCAGGATATATCACACAGGGGTTGTGGACAAGCAGGAGACTCAGTCAATGCCCGGTGAAGGGACAGACACACGGAATGTTAAATCTGCCACTTCTGGGAGCCACACGAGTCCTTGGGGGGGCGTTGGGGAGGGTGTTGACTACGGTATCTGGATCTCCTAGCTGCCCTGTTCCAAAGAGAGGCTGGCCTGCCACACGGGCAAACACCCCGGCTGCGATGTCTGTGCAGTGAGCGCCGTCTACAGCGGGCAGGTTACGACACAGGCGTGTAGCCTAGAATCACCCAGACGCAAGCAGGGGTGTGCTGCCAGGACTTCCTGAAAGGGCATATGGTACCAAGACCAGCCCCTCTGGGGCTCCCCTGCTTCCAACTCAACCTCGGTCCTTGGGCTTCAGCCCGCTGTGCCAGAGCCCTCTACCCTCTGCTTCTCCATCCAACGCTGCAAAACCACAACGGATGCTCAGTTACACGGCCCCTCCACACTCCGCAGTGTCCTCCAGCTCCACGCAGGAGCCACCAAGCAAACCAAACACCAAACTCACTGCCACCAAGTCTCTGCTGGCCCAAGAGTGGCCCTATAGGACACGGTAGGACTGCCCCTTATTAATTTCCCATACTGGGACTCTTTACCGGAGTAGCAAGCCCACAGAGCACCGGGTGGTTTCAAACTGCCGACCTTGAGGTTCGCAACCTAATTTGTAACCACTATGCCACCCGGGCTCCGCAGGAAGCAGTTTCAAGTCAATTATCACCTGCTGGCCCCACTGCCTAGCACACCTGGCCATTTGGGAAACAGGCTGCCACAGGCCCTGCTCCCTGCCCTGGCACACGCACGGCCTTCACAGGCGGAGCTGCAGTCATCTCAGACCGCTCGGCAGGAACCCCAGCATCTCTCGCAGGACGACAGCTGGTTTCGAGCACCGGTTCCGAGTGCTGGCTCTGCAGGCGACAAACGGGACTCTACCACTCAGTTTCTTCATCGGTGAACTGGGGGTCGCTGGGTCAAGAGCACAGGGCTGCCAGCCGGGCTAAATGGGCAGGCACAGCGCGGGCACTGGGCACAGGCCCACAAGATGCTCTGTGGGACAGGTGGGGTACTATGCCAGTATTACTACTGCTGTTCTGACCAGCACGGACTCAGACTCTTCCCACAGAGCTGAAGACAAACCGGACAAGAGGAGGGATAAAAAGGGAAAGTTATCGGTTCAAGGTAGCGACCCCAGGCTTCCTGGTCAGCTGTCTCTGCATTCTCCCCATGAAGGAATGCCCTCAAGGCAGACAAGCACCACAGGGCTCACGTTACCTGGGTCTAGAGTGCTTGGATCCACGGTCAATGCTCATGGAAGCAGCAGTCAAGAGATCAAAGGACGCACTGCACTGCGTAAATCTGCTGCCCAACACCTCACTCAAAACGCTGATAAGCAAGGATGTTTGGGAGGACTCGGGAGTCCCTGATCCACGGTGCCTTCAATCGCCTCACACGCATGTGAAAGTTGGACTTTCAATAAGGGAAACCAAAGAAGAAGTGTGTTTGAATTATGGTGCTGGCGAAGTATGTCGCAAGTACCATGGACTGCCAAAAGGAGAGATCTGTCTTGGAAGACGCACAGCTCCTTAGAGGCAAGGACGGCGAGACATTGTCTCGTGTGCTTTGGACATACTGCCGGGAGAGACCAGCCCATAAGGAAGGACAGGGATTGGCACAGTGGCTGCATGGGGGAGCTCAACTGTGAGTGAGGAAGGCTCCGGACTGGGTGGTGTTCATGCTATGGTACGGAGGGTCACTGGGGGTCAGAACCGACCCAACAGCCCCTCACAACAACAGACCCCAGACAGCGAGACCGGGTGCCCGCCTGCACCTCAGCCTCGCTCCCCAGCCTTCCTTCCCCCGTGTGCACACTTCGTGGCTGGACTGTGGGCCTGTCGCCCAGATCAGGGCCACCTGGACTAAACAGAGGCAGTTCCCCACTCTCCTCGGTTGTGTTGTTGGCAGCCCAGCCTGGGTGCCACCTGCCCCCAAGGCCATCTTCCAACAGTCAGCTGCCCAGGAATGGAGTCACATTTCCAGTGGCCTCAGCTCTTCCGTCCCCTCAGACCAGGGGCTGTGCCCTCTGATGCTACTCCAGACCCTTCACAACCTGAAGCCTGCGTTTGGGTCCCTCGAGGGGGCTTCCAGGTGCCCCAGGGGATGGCCATGCTGGCTTCTCTCTGCTATTCAGGGTGGCTCTCCATGGCCTGGAGTCAGCAGACGGGTCCCTGTGGGACATGAGCTGAGCTTTAGAAGCAGGCAACACGAATGGTATGGGCTACTCCACGACCACTAAAAACCTCCCCCTTTTTCTTCCAGACTTCTAGAAAGAAGGCACTTCCCAGCCTCCCTTGCATTCACCAGTGCTGCCTATCTCCCGTGGACAGTGAGCAGAAGTGAAGTGTGCCTATGTCACCTGTCTGCTCTCACAGAAGCCAAGGCAATGTGACAGAAGGAACCAAGTGTCCCTGACTGGGGTGCCCTCCTAAGTAAAGACTGGGAATAAACACAGTCTGACCGTCCTTGAGCCACTGGGCTTTGTCCATCGCTTTGTTATTGCAGTTTAACTACAAGAACATGCTCCAAACCTGGGAAGACCTGAGGTTCCATGAGCCTTTCTGTGTTCGGCTGGGTGGACTAGACAAACAGATTCATGGACACGCACATGTGTATAAGAAAGAGCTTTATATTCAAGAGCAATTGAATATTGAGAAGACATCCCAGCCTAGTCCAGATCAAGTCGGTACGTCCGATATTAACCCTTATGTCCAATACTAGTCCATGAATTCCTCTTCAGACTCATGCAGCCATGCAATAATGCCGAATGCAGGAGGATCACAGGCCAGTGGGTGGAAAGTCTTGTAGATCCAGTGGCGGTGGAAGCAGCTCAGTGCTGGCAGGGGTCTCCACGTGGTTTCTCCAGCTCCCAAGACTCTGACTGCCTCAGTGCAGCTCCATCAGTAATGTCTCGCAGGGAGGGAGCATGTGTCCCGCCTCCAATGAGCTAGTCCTCTCCTTAGTGCCTCCAAATGAGGTCATCAAGCTGCGACCTGATTGACAGGCTAAACTCCACCCCTTCACTCTTAAGTCTCAAATAGTCAACAGAGTCTGTAACTACCACACTGTCTTAACGAGTAACATCAAGCAAAGCAGTTTCCACTGCTCCGACGCCCCTTGATGGGAACCCACATGTGTGTCAGAGGAGAGTTGTGCTCTACAGGTGTCTGCAGCAGCTGGTTCTTCAGAAGTAGTCTGCCATGCCTTTCTTCCGGGGCACCTCTGGGTAGACTAGAACCTTCCACCTTTTGGTTAGCAGCCAGGCATACCCACTGTTTGTGCCACCCATAATAAAATAAGGGCGGGCTGGGGCACTGAGGTCAGCTGGACTTTTTCCTTCTGATAAGGGCAACTCACTTAGGTATTACTAACGAGCTGGGTGAGTCACCAAGTTTTATACGCAAATATGTCAGGGTGCAGCTACAGAAAGTGCATACAGAAAGCCTTTAGAGGTTAGTT
>NW_022103928.1:23701896-23708826 GCF_000313985.2 Echinops telfairi
TATATCTCAACCGTACAATTGTGCATTACTGAACCCAGAAGTAGTATTACTGAATCCAACTAGCAGTAATATTAGTAGCAGCAGGTGGGGGCTGGCACCCCACCTCCCCAGCACCAATTTTTTAATTTAATACTACAAGATGCCACAACAGACCAGGGGCAGGCAGCCAACAGTGGTGGTCGGATGAAATGGTCAGTGTTTGAAGGAGCATTCTGAGAGCAGGTCTGAACTGCTGGACGGGACTGCCGTGGTGGGGCATGGGGGACGGAGGCTCAGTGAGGAAGCTGACGGAGCAGGAGTGGTGATGGCTGCCCTGGATGTGCACAGGGAGAGGTGGTAGCCAGGGTTTCTTTACGAGGGAATTCCGTAAACACCCCCAAATCAGATTCCCTGTTCCTACCACAGTTCCGTAACATTCCTCATGCATAACCTCAGATTTCAAATTTCCTTCCTCTGCCAACTTTTCTTTCTGTTCTCACTCACTGGCTGGACAATTGTTGCCTGGAATGCTTGGAACAATTCATTTAGCAAATACTGTAAACTTTTACTTTGGCACAGGGGGGGGGGTGCTTTCAGATGATAGATCTACAATAGTGTGGTCCTGTTGAGTCAATTCCACCTGTGACCCCACACGACAGTAGAACTGCCCTCGAGCAGTGGCTCTCAACCTTCCTAATGCCGCGACCCTTTCATACAGTTCCTCATGTTGTGGTGACCCCCAACCATAACATTATTGTTTCATTGTTACTTCATCACTGTCATTTTGCTATGGTTATGAATCGAGTGACCCATGTGAAAGGGTCATTCAACCCCCAAAGGGGTCGCGACCCACAGGTGGAGAACCGCTGCCCATAGGGTTTCCTAAGTGGTGATATCTGGGGGTTGGGGGGGGTTGGGGGTGATTTTTCTGGAAATAGAGTGCCAGGCCTTTCCTCCTAGGTGCCTCTGGGTGGTGAGCCCTAGGTGGTAATCGTTATGGAAGCAGATCTCCAGGGCTTTCTCCCGCAGAGCCACTGGATGGGTGTGAACTGCCGTGCGCTTAGCCTGACACGCTCTGACGGACGTGGGACTCTGTAGTTCATTCATCCCCCTCACCCTGTGTGCCTCATGATTCAGAGGTATCGCTTTATTTGGAAGCTCTGTGTTCATCACCCACTGGGCTGTCTTTTTCACGCCACTTTTTGACAAGCTTTGTCATGATGAGAATTGCCTCATAGCCAACAACAAAGCCACGCTGGATTCAATGAGGTGTTGTAGTCAGGACCTTGGACAAAGTAAGTGTCCTCCTGCTTGATATTATTAGGAAATCCTTGAAAAGTGAAGACCAAAGAAAAGAAGCAGGCATGGTCAAAAAGTAGCCCATTGTTAACAAGGTTGAGCCCAAAGTCACAGGTCCCTGCACAGACTCACTGGGCAGCCGCCACACGGCTCTCCTGGGGCCTGGCAGGTTCAAGGCGTCCTGCACCTGTGTGCAGGGAGATGGGCACTGCGAGGGGTGTGTGTGTGTGGGGGGGGGGGGAATAGAGCATGTGGGTCAGCTGGGCCATCCCCTGGCTCACAGCCTCCAGTCACAACTGCTGTGAGAACAGGTGCATCTGAAATAATAAATGCTGGCTGGGAACAGAGGCCCTCGTGACCTTCTGACTGCAGCTTGGCCAAGTGTCCTGTGCTGTGCCCGCCACCATACCTGAAATGCATTTCCCGCTCCTGAGGGGCCAAGACGAGGATCTGAAGAGGTGCCTGCGCAGCCAGAGGGTAGGAACGGAGTGAGGGCCAAGAAGGGACCTGCCTGGAAAAGACTCCTAACAGAGTCTCCTCAGGTCAGCAGTAGTCAAGGTCTGACAGTAGCCCTCTCAGAGGCCTGCCCTACCTCCCTTAGCCTTCATATGGCTAATCGCATCGCACGGATGAGAAAACACAAAGTCCACAGAGGGGGAGCCACAGTCACTCAAGTGGCTGAGTAGCAGAGCCTGAATTTCAAGCCAGTCTCTCATGGCCAGACTGCAACTTCTCTGAAAGCGTCAGCCCCCAGCAGCTTGCTGGAGTGTGACCAGTTGTGGCTCTCCTATTTCAGGCGGGGAAACGCAATGTGGGCAAGTCACCCACCCAGGGTCACACAGCCAGCATGTAGCCGCGCTCTCTCCGGAGATGACCTCCAGGCAGGTCTCTGAACTTGAACTGCCCAAATTGTCTCCACAATCCCTAGCGTCCAAGGATTTGGAGAAAAACATGGCGACGGACAGCATTAGGAAGAGATGCAGGCTAGGCGCCAGAGCAGAGATCTAGTTCCCTCGTCTCCGTCATGACTAACTCAGCCGCTCCGAAACCCCATGACAGAGAAGTCTAACATCCCTGCAGCCCCAGCCTGCTGGGGGGAGGCCCCCCCGCCCCCTCCCTCACTGCTCAGCCCGTAAGCATCACCTCCTCAGGGGAAGCCAGGGACGTTACTTTGTCCAACCAGAGCGCATCATCTATGTTCCCTGTCTTCCCCGGAAAACAGAAAGTGGGGCCACGAGTACACTTGAACACGCAGCTTGTTGTATTCACTCAGCAAATACATCCTAAGTGCCAAGTGAACAGCAGGACCTGTGCTGCAGACAAAGTCTACTTCCAAGTGCAAAGATAAGTCCAGTCGACTTAAAAGTTCTCCACGAGAGACGACATTACTCAACAAAAAACTTGCCATCTCAGTGGGGCGAGACTTTAAAGGTCTTTCAGTGGGGAAAGGGTGTTTTTTGTTGCTCATATTAGGTTATGTTTCCTGAGATTTTGTTCTTACTATTGTTGTTTGGTATCCTTTTATAATTAAGAGAAGGAAAAAACCTTTTTTTTTTTTTTTCATGAACAGAAGAGGTCGTGATCCTTCAACTGCAGGCCTGGAAAAGTTGGGACTACTTACACAACCAGGTCAAGGAGGCTTCCTGAGTGTGAAAAGCGAGGGGCCAGTTTGCACCTCCCCCCCTCCTCCTCTCCCTAGCTGCCCTCAGGCTACAACTCCCATAAGCCTGGCTCCAGAATGGCAGCCTGCCCACTGACCGTGAGGTCATATGAACAAACCTCCCGTCTAACGCCCAGAAGAGGAACGAAGCTTAGGGGAGTTTAAATCATTTATAACTGCTGCCTCCCGCCCGCCCCGCGGGAAGAGACCGAAGTCCGCGGAGAGGGGCTGCTCAGGAGCTGGGCACGGCAGGCGCTCCTCCGGCTGCTCTGCTCACACGGACACGTTCTGGAGGGCACCCCCTCATGCCAGGTCTCCAGCTTCTGCTTGCGGGTGGAATTCCACACCACCTGGATCCGGGAGTCCAGAGCGTGGAGGAGAACAAGGGGTAGCTAGCTGGCTGGCTGGGGTAATGAGTTTAACGGAGATCAGTAGCCATGGGCTGGGGACACCTCAAAGTCAGTGACATGGGGCAGTTAGACATTTAGAGGCCCCCCTCCTGCCTAGGGTTCCAAAAACCTTGGCTCGTCTATTTAGGAGGCATGTGATTTAGGTCCCCCAGGTGGTACAAGTGTTGGGCTGCCTCAGAAGAAAGGCCGGGTGATCCCTGTGCCAAGAGCGGGCGGGGAAAACCTTATGGGGCATCCGTAGGGGTCGCCATGAGTCAGAAGCAACTCAATAGCAATGCTTTCTCATCTGTAAAGCGGGAGCAGTACCAGTCACCTGTACCAAGCTGCTGTGAGGTCACGTCGCAAAGCAGGTAGCATCACACCTGGTGTGGTGGTTCCCTGTTTCCAGCAGGTACTGTGACAACTAGCAGATTACTATTAAAATGATGGGCCCGGTGGGCTAACAGTGAGTGTCCTTCTCTTGGCTCTGTGCATGCGATTCTGTGCCATCCGGTTCTGGTTCAGGCCCGCTCAGTGGCGAATGCCCCAGACAAGCATTCCATCTGCTAACGACCACAGCACCGGGCCCACGAGGGACTCGGGATTACGGCTGATAGACTCAAGATGTTCTCCGCTCCGTGAGCTGCTGAATGAACGGGCAGTTTGCGAAAGTCTGCAGGCCACCCCGCCTCCTGCAGCAGATTCCTGAGCAGTCTGCAAGGGGCCAGGCTGAGCAGCTGCTGACAGAAAAGTAAATGCAAGGTCAATAAACTCAATTTGAAGCACAGGGTATTCCAGAAAGTTCCCAAACATTTTTTTTTCTTTTTCTAAAGGGGTGGGGAGGAGGGAGAAAAGGCTGGGAGACAGACAACTTCTGGTGCTGAAGTGATCTTCAAATATCAGTGCGGCTCCTTACAACAATATAAAGAAAAGGGGTGGGTGGGGGAGCATGAAATAAACCGTTAAATAAGTTTCATGACCAATCCATGCAAGAGGAAAAAGAGCTGTATGTTCCAATGTTGCAGGCGGCCGTGATTTATGAAGGGAGCAGGCCACGGCCCAGACATATGTATCATGCAGTCCACGTTGTAAGAGGTGCAATGCTGCATCTGGACAGAGAAAGCCGGACGCCAAACTGCCCTCACTTGCTCTCTCTGGGGAGAAGACTGCGGGAGCAGCGGAAAGCGGGCGTGTATTTTTTTGTTGCTGCTTGTTATCTGCGTGGGTGTTGTTTGAATCTTTAGAATGTAAACTGCATCTATTGCTCTTGTGGTAGCTTTTGACACACAAACCCCTGTCCCCTAAAACGAAAGAAGCCTAGCAACGTCCGTGTCAGGAGACTATTCCATGTCAGGAGACTATTTGTTTTATATGAGTTGTTTGCTGGATCCTGTAGGCACACTGAGGCCGCGGTGAAGTGAGCGAGCTCTGTCTAGCGACAACAGCAATGTGCACGTGGGCTACGGGCCCAGTGGTTCGGGAGCATAATTCTCACTTTCCCCAAAGGAGACTGGGGTTCGAACCCCCGTGACGTTCCCTCATGAGCGGCCGCCACCCATCTGTCAGTGGGCGCTTGCCTGTTGTTTTGTAGCCAGGTTTCGGTGGAACTTCCTAAGGCGGTGTCTACAGGAAGAAAGGACTGGCAATCTGCTTCCAGAAACCAGCAGAGGAAGCCCTGGGGACCACCACGGTCCTCACACATCCATCAATTGCTGAGACTGGAGAATGAGCAGGCTAGCATAGCCATTTAGTTTCCATTGTGCATGGGGTCACCATGGCAACTAACAACAACAGGTTTGCATGTGGGCAATTAGGTGGTTGGCGGCATTATGTAACGCTATTGGCATACAATATCTCTGGGAAAGAGCAAAAACGTTCTTTAAAAATAAAGACCAACCTGCCAACTCAGTGCAGTGGCTTCTGGGCGGAGGAGCCGAGGTGGCGGTTGGGGGTGGGAGGAGGGGAAGGGAGAGGCCTTGCCCCTTTTAATCATGCGTGTGATTCTCGTCATGTGCAATGATGCCTACACACAAGCAAATACACGCAGGCTTTGAGGAGCTGCCCGGTGGCTGGCCGTGCACTGTTCACCTTCTCTGAGTTTTCACACTGCCGCCATCCAAACACCCTCCTCCGGACTCCATCCCACCCAGCACTGCCATTTCCAGGAGGAATGGGAGGCGTGGGCAGTACATGGCAAGCAGGCGGAGCCACCAGGCTGCCTTTGGCCATGGTTTCCAATCCACCACCCAAAAACAAGAAGCACCTGGCCACCCACCTTGTTGCCCCCTGTGACCGCGTGCCCTTGCCAGGCACCCACAACTGGCCCTTTACACATTGCTGGGGCCACCCCCTCTGAGGTATGGGGCACACATGAAGCAGGCTCTGGACATGGCTGATTCCCCACAGAGTCCCCGGGGTGCCATGGGTAGGCACGCTTTCCAGAGCAAAAGAAATGGTGACTAAGTCCCGTGGCTCATAAGCGGCAGTGCTGGGATCTGAACACCAGCCCTCCGACTCCTGGGCACACCGGTTGGCTGCTGACCTGGGGACGAGGGAAGGGGATACTATGAGTGGAGTGCTGTGAAAAATACTTTGAAAACTGTCGAGACAGAGGCGGGGCGGCGACTGAGGATTATTACATCACCTTCCTCAAAGATTCACCGCTGTGTTCCCCAATGACCAGCCGTAGCAGGAAGATGGATGGGTTGGCACCTCGCAGGTCAACTCCACCTCGAAAGAGCAGACACGGTCTAGCACTCCCGAGGCAGGCTGCCCGCGTGTGGCACAAACGAGAGACAGGGATAAATAACCAAGGCCTGCCCCAACCACCAGCTGCCACCGTCAGCTCAGCACCCAGCAGGGCCAGAGCCCTTCCTTCACTACCAATCCTTCATCTACTGGGGCCTCAGCTGGGGGTCAGAAGCTGCTTCCGGCTCTGCAGGAGTGCCAGCCCTGGCATCTAAATCTCACAGCAGCTCTGCCACGACTGGGCTCCGCGAAGCCCGCACTCACAATCCCGGCCCTATCTGCTTACTACCAGAGCCAGTTCCAACTTTCTTTCTTTCTTTTCCCTTAGATCAACTCGCTTTCCCCTGTTCACTCAGCCCAAGGAACTCCAGCTGCAAAATGACAGGTGGGATGCATGTGCTGCATGTTTTAAATACGAAAACACGCTTGTTATAGGAGGCTGTGTGATAATAGCTCGTCTTCTCCTGAATACCATGGCTGCACTGCCATGCACTAGATGGCCTCTGACTAAATGCTTCTGTGGGCATCGAAAGGCAGCTGGGCACACACTCGAAGGAACAGTTGTCAAACTTGCGGCAAGACTTTTCACAGCCTCAGTCCACAGACGTATCCTGACACTCTCCAAGAGAGAGCTAGGATCCACCCACTGCTGCCATCGCGTCGGCTCTCACTCAGAGGCTTTCTGAGGTTACAAATCCTTACAGGAGTGGATCCAAACCAATCTCATTTCCAATGAAACCAATTCTCACTCAATAAGGCGGAACAGAACTGCCCGGGTGGGTTTCAGCAACCTCCAATCTTTCCAAAAGTAGAAAAGAGTCTTTTGTCTTTTTCCCAGGGAGCACTGGTGGTTTC
>NW_022103928.1:23709803-23710827 GCF_000313985.2 Echinops telfairi
GTGGGCAGATGCTTAAGCCAGTAGGAAGCGGGGGAGTCACTCGGATGTGAGTGCGTGGAACACAACTGGAAGATCAAACTACGGGAACAGAGGAGCCAGTACTTCCACCCAATTAACACTTAACTCTAAGCTTCCTATGTGGGGGATAGGAGGGAGTATATTAAAGTAAAAATCTTTTTCTTTTCTTTTCTCCATTTATCATTTTATTGGGGTCTTGTACAGCTTTTTAAAAAAAAATCATTTTATTGGGGCTCTTACAGCTCTTATCACCATCCGTCCATTCATCCATCCATTGTGTCAAGCACATTTGTACATTTGTTGCCCTCATCATTCTCAAAACATAAGCTTTCTACTTGAGCCCTTGGTATCAGCTCCTCATTTTAGTAAAAATCGTTTCTGTAACAACTTTTTAACAGCCTCCTTTGCATGGGAAAGCTGGGCCCCGATGAAGCAGGACCAAAGAGAGAGGATGCCTTTGCAACACGGTGCTGGCAAAGAATAGTAAATATGCCATGGGCTGCGCGAAGAGCAAACCACTCCGACTTGCAAGTACAACCAGAATGTTCCTTGGAAGTGTGGGGGGAGGGGTTTCATCTCATGGACTCTGGACACATTGTGTGGAGGGTCCAGTCCCTGGAGAAGGACTTCATGCTCAGTAGGGGGGCAGGGAAATAGAGGAAGACCCTCGATGAGATGGGTTGACATGTGGCTATCAGCATCGGGCTGGAGCACAGCAGGGACTGTGAGGATGGTGCTGGACCCGGCAGCGCTGTGTTCTGTTGTGCACATGGTCACTGTGAGTTGGTACTGACAGGACAGCACCGAGCAACAACGACAATAACTGAAACACATCCACGGTGTCCCTGGTATTAGTCAGTAATACACTTTTCAGAAGCATTGTAATACCAGCAGTGAGTCATGTGTTTGAGTGCTGATTAAATCCACTCCCTACACTTCTCTCTAGTATTAGATCCAAATCTAAGACTTAATCAGCGGCATGCTAATGGGGACTGTGCCCTGGCGC
>NW_022103928.1:23713029-23716003 GCF_000313985.2 Echinops telfairi
TTTGACACTGCAAACCATCTTGACGGGTCTGAAGGTCTAACCGTGGCTGGAGTATGCCTATGAATTTGAATAAGAAAACGTTGAGAAATTTATTTTTGTCACTAACCCCTAGCTAAACTGTGTCCCGGAGTGGTGCCGTTAACGCATTCAGCTACCAACCAAAAGGTGGGCAAGTTTGAGTCTACTCGAAGGGACCCCAGAAGGCAGGCCTGGTGACGTATGCCTGAGAAGCCAGCCGTGGAAAACGCGCCGGCGCCCACATCTGTGAGGACACGCGTGGAGTCAAGCGTGCTCAGTTAACGTGTCTGTAGTCAGTTTGGTTAACTAAAGCTCAGCAGTTCTTTTGCTCCACCATGAAAATAGACCAGTTGACACTGATGGGGGGTGGGGTGGGGGGCTTCAAAAAGTTCATGGAAAGTAGAAAGAAAATGTTTTAGAAATGTTGATGGCAACATATGTTCAGGGGTGCTTAATACAATTGAAAAGACGGATTGTCATAAGATTTGGACAATAAAATGATTCGTTTTTTAAAACGTTCAAGGAAAAGCCCACTAACTTCCTCTTCCATTGTTCTACAAAGTTTTCAAAACCCCTCATCTTGGCGCAACGGTGGCTTTGTCTCAATAATCTTCCATCACACCACAGTGTTGCAGATACCGCGGGCTGTTCTTGCTGCTCATCACCGCTTCAAACCCTGATAATGATCAGGCCCACCTCCCGATCGATCGTGTTACCTAACATGTTAACACAGAAGTGCATGTATCTCCATCTCCACAAACCTGTGTCTGATAACTATATCTTGACACAGTGGTTCCTGTTTTTAATCCCACGTACATTATGCATTCCAAAACCTCTTCTGAGATAAAGGTCTACCATCTCCAGGCAACCAGGCCTGATACACACAAAAAACGTTAAGAACAGACTCCAATTAATAAATGCTTAGAAGCAAAAAGAAAAGAGCTTCCTTGAGGGGCATGTTGTTCAATGACCACAGGATATGGGGCCCACCCTGCCAGAGCAAGGCCTCCGTCATCTCTCTAGGGAAGGCAAATGCATCTCCCATGACTCCAGACCACCCACCACCACCCACGTCAGCCTCCAGCCATGAACCAGCCAACCAGAGAGACAATTACCCACATCAGCCTCCAGCCAAGAGCAGCCAGCCAGAGAGACAACTGTGGGTGTGACCCCCAGCTGAAGCACCTCAGGGTCAGCAACAAAGCAAGGAGTTTAGCCTTTGTGGGTCATGGGTTCAGAACTACTTAATTTTGTCAGTGCAGTAAGAAAACACCCATAGATAAATAAGCAGATGAGCACGACTGTGTTTTGATAAAACTTTATTTATAAAATTAGGCAGTGGGCCAACTTTGGCTGTGCATGCAACACCACTGTCCAGCCGAAATCTCTAGAATGCTGTAACTGTCTTGTGTGTACTTTGCCAAACACAGTAGTCCCTAGAAACGTGGTTAGTGTAACTGAGGAGTTAAAAGTTTTTGTCTTAAATTTAACTTGCCACTCGGGACTGATGACGGTGCAGGTCTACAGAGTCTAACTCATCGCCTTTTACATCCTTTTCAAAGTCCTGTACCACCCAGCCAACACACACCCCCCACCCCCACACCCCCACCCCGACCCCCCGCCTCAGTGGCTACCCAACACAGAGGAGGGCCTGGGCCAGTGGGGTTAGCTTCCCATTCCACCTGTCTTCCTCATCTGTAGAAGGAGCACACCAGCTGCGGAGTGGACACAAGGCCCCCAGGACACACCACCACCGAGACTGGGCAGGGACAGAAATGTAGAAACACCAGAGAGAGCACACTGGGTTGAGTTGTGCCCCCCTAAAATCCATGTCTACCCAGAACCTCAGACTGTGGTCTTATTTGAATATAAGATCTTTGTAGAGCAAGTAGTTAGGGTAAGATGATACCGGATTGGGAGTGGGGCAAACCCATGTTCTTAAACAATGGCCGCGTGGAGTCACAGACACCCACAGGGAAGAACGCCATGGGGTGACACCGGTGCGAGGTGGTTTCCAGGAGCCACTAGAAGCCAGAACTCACTGGTCCCTGGAGCCCTCAGAGGGAAGAGGGAGCATGCCGGCAACAGCCCCTTGAGCTCAGACTTGTCGCCCCTGGACCGGAGAAAAGGCAGTTCTGCTGTTGTCGGCCACCCTGTGGCTGTAGACGCTTACACCGTGGCCAAACCCAGCACACGCCGCTAGTTCAGTCTAACTCGGGCCTGGGCCGCCCATGTGCTTTCTGTCACATAGCCGAATGGCCACCATTCAGGCAGGTCGTGCCTCGCCCTGGGGCCCTCCAGCATGAGCTGGGAGGCTGCCCACTCCTCGGACAACAACCTGTGCTCCACAGCAACACACAAAAAAGTCTGGAAGCTTCTGGAACCTCCGTGAAGAGATAAGAAAATCCGGTCATTCGTCAAGCTGGTTTTCCTGACCCATGGCCCGTTTCCCCTCTTACTCAGCTCTCTTAGTCATCGGGCGGGATGCCCAGTGGCTATTGTTAACAATGAGATCCACCTGCCGAGGGAGGGAGGCAGGCACCCTTCACCTAAAGGGCTCCAAAGACCGGGCTGGAGCCATTTTACACCAAGTTACAAGAACATTGGCAAACCCCGGCAGCCTTGTTGGAAGAAATCCCTAATTTAAAGGAATTCTTGACCACGCATAGGTTAGTGGGAGTCCCTGGGGGGGGCACAAAGGGCCCTACATGCACTCAACCGATAACTGAAAGACTGGTTGTTTGCAACCCCCACCCCCCACCCCGGGGTAATGCCGAAGAAAGGTCTGGCAATCAACTTCTGGACAGTCGGCCACTGCAAACCCTGCCTCTGGACACAGCTCTACCCCGGTGCACACGATACCACCCCGAGTTAGGCCTGACTCCACCAGCAACTGTTTCTGCTTTTCATAGATCAGTACCAACAGACATCAAGCGGTTGAGTTTTTAACCCAACC
>NW_022103928.1:23716344-23719507 GCF_000313985.2 Echinops telfairi
AGAGACCACAGCCCTCCTGCCCAAAGAAAACAATTCACCCAGCATCCCTTGGGGCCGGCGCCTGGGTGTCATTGTAAAAGCTCTCCAGGTGGCCCTTGGGCGCAGTGAAGGTTCAGAGCCACTGGACTGTAACTAGACCTCACACACATCTCTTCACACTCAAAACACCACCAAAGAGGGCACACCCTTCATGTGCACGAAGCCCCAGAGGCAGAGCCCCGACAACACGCCCATGCAGGGACTCCGCTGCTCCGGCAGCGGTTGGTTCAGGCGCCAAGACAGGACCACACATCACAAAACCACGCTCCACTGGAGGAGGGTTCTGCTAGTCCCTTAGAAGAGTCTGCTGGTGATGAGCAGGGGGGCTGGCAAAAAGCCCTCTTACACCCCGCATGCAATTTCTCTCTCTTCAAGAAGAATAACCGTTAATCCTGAAGCCCTACACAGAGAAGGAGATCAGAGAAGCAGGGTGGGGTGCTGTTCACTGGGGAGGCCTCGCCCTTGGTTCCTGGAGCTACTCCATCCTTGAGCACACACACCCCTCACCCCTCTAGTCGCCATGGAGTTGGTTCTGACTCATGGTGATCCTGTGTGTGTGTCACAGGAGAAAAAGGACCAACTTCGCGGAAGCACATCGCCAGGCCTTTCTTCCAATGTACTACTGGGTGAGCTGGAACCCCCACCGTTTCCACTAGTAGCCAAGCGCATGAACCACATTTGCATTGCCACTGTACCGAAAGGTCCGGGGACAGGGGGTGTCCAAATGATAAACAGCCAGACTAGGGCAAGGCTTCTGCAAAAGGAAGATCAGGCCCCAGACTCCCTCTGAAATGTTCTTTACGTGGCCAGTATCAGCCTCCATAACCTGAGCAGCCTGGCAGAGAGGAGCAGGGGACATCCGATTGTACAGACGCCTAAACAGAGGCTTGCAGAGGCCACAGTGGGAGAGATCTGCACCGCCCCATCCCATGAGCTAAGGAGACCCAGGCCAATGCTTCCACATTCTAATTGGATAAAGATGGGACGGAGGCCAGGCCTGCAGAACCTCAGCTCAAGGCCTCCACCTGCTTCCCAGGGAGTCCTCACCTGCTAAGAGTGGAAGCAATGAGTACTGTCACCCAACAGTTATAGCCTAGGATAATTGCTTAAGCAGAACCTCCATCGGGCCCAGAGAAACCTGAACTGCAAATGGACCCAGTCCAGGGTCAAACCCCCCCACCCCACCCGAGGAGTCCACCTTTTCCCAGAATATTTTATAGGAGATTCCAAATAAAATTAAGTGGCTGCAGTTACCACACTCCACATTTAGGTCAGGTCCCCTTTCGAACCTGACAGTCCACTCTTGCACAGCAAATAAATTACCCATGAACATGATCATTTTTAGAGTAAAAGCTCAATCTATGTCTTCAGGCTCCCAAGGAAAACAAGGGGTTTGCAGGTGTCTAAGTCCAGAGGACCAGGTGGTCACAAAGGGCCCATTTTCCAGAACAATGCTAACAGCCTGGTGAACAATGTCCCCATCAGTCTCCCTCCCTCCTCGCTCAATGAAGGGTCCGGTGGCGCTCTCCCAGAGCTGCCCGATAGTCTCAACACCCCCCCCTGAGGCTCCTGGAGCGTGCAGAGCCCCAGCCCTCTGTGCAGGGCACGGGGCCAGCTGTGTGATCACACACCACCCACCATAGAAGCTTCTGGTTGTTCCTCGGGGCTCAGACACTTGGCTGGGGGCTGCGCAAGGGCGGTAGGCTCCATCAGGCTTCCGGTCGTAATAAATGCCTCCACACCCCACCTGTGAAACTCCATTTCCATTTATTACCAAACCACAGCGCCCAGGCTTCCCAGCTTTCTCCTGAGGCCTTGGAGCTGGCCTTCCCAGCCGAGGACATCACTGACAAGCTTCTGACAATGGCTCCCAGGAGCCTAAACCTCTTGCTAATACCTTAGCAAGAGCACATTCCGCCTGGGTGAGGTCACGCTCAGCTAATTACTAATCTGGCCCCACCCCAGCACCCAAAGCCACAGCGGGACTGGACCAGCCAGCCGGCCAGCCCCACGTCTCTGGTCTCAAGACAGTTCCACACCTGCGGCCACCAGCCCGAGGGCAGGCTCCTCTGAGCAACTGGTGGGGCCTTGGGTTGCCAGATTTTGCCAATTAAAATATTCAGGACTCTCAAGCTACAAATGAATTTGGTTAAACAAATTAATTTTTTAGTATAAGCATGTCCCACGCAATGGCTTGTTAACGTGTGAGAATTGCCTGTACCAGTTGGAATATACGTTCATTTTTTTTAATCAGCTATTGTTTAACACACACACAAGCTGGAACCTGTGCAAGGTGGAAACGGGTCAGAAATGACAAACTCAAATACTTTCCCCTAAAATGAGCAGCAGAAAAGCAGGAAGATTGTCCCAGTCCAAGGCAGAAAACTCAGGAGACCTGCGAGGGGAAGGCAGACCCTGGGAGGGGTTCCGGCTCTCACAGGTTTCTCGGTATTTTCTTTGGAAACCCGGGTGGGGTCACAGGGGCTCAAGCTCTGCATCAGACTTCAGGGATTTCCTCAACTGCCAACTACTCATTTCAGATGCAGGCCACGCCCTGCCCAAATAAATATACAATGCACATTTTTTTATATTTTATTTTTATTTTCAACAATGCACATTTTATAAAAAGGGAAAATAAATACACACACCAGGTTGCTTTTAGGAAAGGGCATCCTGTTTTGCAAGGCGGGGGGGGGGGGTCTGTCTTTTTTTGAGGAGCCCCAGTAGTGCCGTGGTGACGGATTGGGCTGTGATCCTCAGGGTCGGCAGTTCGAAACCACCAGCAGCTCTTCGGGAGAAGACTGGGCTTGCTACACCTGTATATAGTTCCAAATTGGTTTCTGTACTCACACTGATCCACTGCCCACCTTCAAAAGTCAAGCTAAACTCATAGCCAACTGGACGGGTAGCAACCCTCTAGGGCCGAGTGGAGCTGCCCCTTAGGTTTCCAAGGCTGGAATCCGAAGAGAAGCAGACTGCCTCCCTTTCTCCCCTGGAGAAGCTAGCGGGTTTCACTAAGCAGTCCAATGTTCTGCCCACTGTTCCACCACAGCTGCTTTTAAAGAAGCCGAAACCAGAAAGGAGACAATTCACGTTGGACAAGGTGTCTGGGGGAACACCACAG
>NW_022103928.1:23720655-23722338 GCF_000313985.2 Echinops telfairi
TTAAACCCCCGGGATTAGGTCCCCGCATTTCATCCTTTCAACAGCACGACATTATCATCCCATTTCACAGAGGAAGCAACGGAGGCTCAGAAACTTGCCCAAGGGCATACTTGGGTGAGAAGCCAGGCTGGGATTCAGTCCAGTCTTTCCATCCTCCAGTCTGGGGGCCTGAACACACTCCACCGCCCCCCCCACCCTTACCTCAGACCGGCACACAAGGAGAGAGGTGATGAATGAGCTGCTCATGGTTTCAGACTAATTTAAGATCATCAACCACGCCAAACCTCACAGGTAGAGAGAGGCCTGACTTCTTTGGAACTCTCTTGTCTGTGTGGCTTTGAGTCAAGAATTGGGAAAGAGGATGGTCCTCACCCTCATAAAATGATCACTGAAGACATGAATGCCAGAGCCACGTGTGGTGAGGAAATCAGATGGCGCCTGGCTATTAGGTAAAATAGTGTCTGGGGTCCTAAAGGCTTGTCTCAAACTAAGCAGCCATCTAAGTGAAGAGTCAGCTAAGTCCACATGGAAGAAGCACACTAGCCCGTGTGATCCAAGGATTTTAAACAAGATCCAAACGCGGGAGAGGGTATGGTACCAGTACCTAAATGCTAAGCGCTTGGTTTGTGGAACGTTATGAAGGAGAGTGGAAGCCCAAAATCCATGAACAGGGTTCCTAAACCGTGGGTTGAGTCTCCGGTGAGTCTCCACTGTCCATAGACTATGAAATGGGGATAACCCTAATACTAAACAAAGAGCATTGTAAAGTGGATTTTAGCAGCTGTACCTAGACTGGAATATAACCTCTTGTCATCAGATATCCCTTCGGAACTGTTTTCAATGTATCCTAAATTTTTAATAGGCTATGCTTTCTCATAGAATGAAGTCTCTCTGTTTATATGATCATTACTGCTGGGTCCATTGTGCTGTTTGTTGCTCTTGTTGTCTATGTTTTCTATATAAGGAAGCCAGTGTGGCGGATTAATAATTACCAGGGGCACACAAGGGGAGGGTTAGGGAACAGAGTCAACACCAGCGGGTAAAAGGAGGAAGAAAATGTCCCCATGTTGACTGTGGCAATGACTGCACAGCCCTTCTTAATATGACTGAACTACCGAATTGTATGATACATTAATTATACCTCAAAAAACTAATTTTGCTTAATTGAGGGAGGATAAAGTAGGTGGTTACCCCACTCACAAGCACCAGATCCACCTGGGGCACTTGTTAGCGGGTCCCACTGAACATTCCATTCTTGGCTACCCAACTTTTAATGCAAGTCTAAAAGAAATAACTTGTAAGAAAACAAAACACTAACTTCTAATGTGCCTGCTCCAATTTAGACGAGTGAGTGTCAAAAGTCTGTGGGATATTCAAGAGTCCAAATTATAGTCCTACTAAGCTACCCCAAAACGTTATTCTTAAAAGAAAAAAAAAGTTCTAGTTGATTTGTTTTAATATGCCATACTGTGCCTGCTCGTGGGCTGTAAATACTTCTGCTGGGAATCATATAGAATGGGGTTGTAAAGCTTTAAATTTTGGGAAGCTGTAAAGGTCCATGTTTACAAGACAAACAGGCGTCAATCAACCACTAGTTACATTTTCTAAATAAAAATCTCTCGCTCACACAAACACACACGTTAACAACAGGTTATTATTATTTCAAGATGCTATTTTTCCCTC
>NW_022103928.1:23722455-23725891 GCF_000313985.2 Echinops telfairi
AAAGTGTCCTTTCAAGGGGGAGCTGGCCAACGCCTCGCACCAGGTGATCACACGTAGCATCCCTTGTAACAGGCAGGGCTGGTCTGATGCAGCTGGAGGCTTAAGACGAGTCTAATCAGGAGAAAACCTACCACGAATCTAAAGTCAGGGGCAGCCTACAACCTCGCAAGCCCAAGCCCCAGCCCGACCAAAGCCTGCTCGAAACGCAGCTCAAGCCCACCTGGCTTCCAGATCCAGCCTGCGCCTTTCACCAAGGACTAGCAGCCCCCGCCACATACATGGAACACCTGTTCTAAAGCTTGGCTTCTTCCAACATGTCAGTGTCGGGAATGGGTGCGGGGGTGGGGGGAATTGAGGTAGGGGGACTGTTCTCAGTTAAAAGAAAGGCTGAAGTTACTTTGAACCCAAATTCACCAGAATGATCTTTAACTGATTTCTGGATCAAAAGCAAGGGAGCAGCCACAAAGGGCCCATCTAGGAGCATGTGGATATCCTTACTGTTTCGGGAGTACATCTCTCGGGGATGGCAGTGGCACCGCGTTAGAAGAAGGCCCTTTTCTTAGATGTACGTATAGACTACAGAGCGGCGAGGGCCATGATGTGTGTACTAACACCAACCCCCTGGCCACGGAGGTGATTCTGACTCAGATCATCTATAGGGTTTCTGAGACGGAAAATGTTCCCAGGCACAGGCAGCCTCATGTTGCTGCTCCCAAAGAGCAGCTGATGGGCTTGAACCACCAACCAGCTAGCAGACCAACTCATCTCTGAGACTCAGGAAGTGTGTGATGTGTTGCATCTTCATAGGGAACACAGTAAAGCCAGGTGGCACAGTGTTACAAAGTAGAGACTTAAGATAAAAACAAAACAAACCCCAAGCTCACTGTCAATCAAGAACTTCTGACTGCGTGACTTATCGAACAAGGTAGAACTTGCTCTTGTGGGTTTCCGAGGCTGAAACTGTACAGGAGTAGAAAGCCTCGTCTTGCTTAGGCATAGTGGTTTGCTGGTTTCGAAGTGGGCAATGTGTAACCCACGACACCACCGGAACTCCATGGACACTCTGGGTGAAGGGTCTCTGGGCATTTGCTATACTGCTCTCTCTGTAGGTTTGAACTTTTTCCAATAAAATTGGATGAAAGGAGAGAAATAAAAATGCTTACACTTAAAATTAAGTAAATTAAAAGTAAAAGTAAAGTAATTATAATTTACTTAAAATTAAGTAAAAATTAAAATTAAGAATAAGCTGCGCATTTGTAAAATACATACCCCCCCAAAAAAAAAGGATCGTTAAACTTCTGGCTCTTGAGCCTCTGTGTTCATTAGCATGCTTTGATTTGCTTGGCGATACAAGAGAGAGCACACTTCCTTTAAGGGATCCACTTTTCTTCCAGGGGCCCAAACATTTTAAAGCAGCAACATCTCAGTGCAGAGAGACTGAGCGGGTCGCGAGTTGAGTCTCCAAACCCTAGATGGACTTTGCTGGGGAAAGTGCACCAGGCAAAGGAAAAATACATCCTGACATTGCAGCTTTATTCTCCCATTCAAATCCGATACATTCCATCTCCCAGACATAAAAAAAATAAGTAGGGACACGACATGGATGAACCTTGGAAAGGTAGGCTAAGACGGCACAGGCAAAGGCCCGGAATGGCATGGTTCCACCGAGAGGGATAGACCAGAGCCAAACAGTGCACACAGGCAGAAAGCGGCTGAGCCTCGGCAGCCAGGGCCGGGGCAGGACACGAGAGCAGGGAGAGGCTGCTAAAGGAAGCAGGTTTCCTTTCAAGAGATGAAAATGTTCTAAAATTAACTTTGATGGTCACACAACTCTGTGGATACGCTAAAACCCAGTGAATTGTGTATTTTTAAAGGGTGAGTTTTATGGTGTGTGAATTATATCTCAATAAAGTTGTTAAAAATAAAATCCTATACATTCCTCCAGGCAGCAAGCTCTGCCTTGGTCTGCCAAGCAGGAGGGAGTCGAATACCTAATCCCTGTGACCTGGGAGGCGTGGATGGTAGCCCATCCACTAAAGACTCCCTCTGTGACCTTGAACCTGCCCTACCCTGCCCCCAGCTTTAACTTCCCATCTGTGGCCCCAGGGCTGGGCTAGAAAGCAGCTCAAAATTCTCCCAGGCACACACTCAGAGAACCCACAAGTCCTGTACGCGGACTTTCAGCAGCACAGTTACAGAACACCTGAGAATGAAAGAGGATCATAAAACTTGAGCTCAGCCAAGATCATGTTTCAGGTTCACAGACGTCATCTAGTTATTTCCTACTCCACCTGAGCATTTCCACTCAGTTCAAAGGACAGCAATGAGAACGGGGGAGAAAAGTTGTTTTCAACACTGATCGGCGAAGATTTCTCCCCACATGCTTTGAGGATCCCACTGAAGCCAGTCATATTATCATCTCCCCACAGGTACATGCCGGAAGCAAAACCAGTCACGGCCTCTGAATTGTGTCCACTGGGGTTTTTCACAGCAATTCAAGGTCAGGATGTTGAAAGGACACGGGAACAGGTGCCCAGCTTGTCTCTACAAGCTCATTTCTCATCCTCTGGGCAGCAGAAGCCAGACACTTCAGCCACGAAGGCCAAAACTCTCTGCAGAGCCAACGGCAACAGGCTGGAAGTAATCCGTGCTGATTAGTGTTTGGGGAAATCCTTGGCCCGAGAGCAGGCCCTGATTCAGATTTTCCAGTCACAGCCACCCCGAGTCATGCAGCTTTGGGCCTAGCAGAAGGAAATTCCCATTCAAGCCTCTCAGCCATAGCTGTGGCCTCAGCAGGAAGGATGGGCTGTCTCTCCAGTGAGAGGCAAGTTCAGAGAGGTCCCAAGGTGCCCTCCCTGCGGCACTGCCTCAGGCAAGAAGCAGCCTTCCCACAAACTGGGTGGGAGCTTTACATGGGACATTTTCCCAGCCAGAATAATATTTATTATCAACACCTCGGACGACAGCATGCTTCCCAGCAGACAAGGAGCCGCACCTACCTATCCCTCCAGGGTGTCAGCCCACATCACAACCCCCCTCAAGAACAGGATCCACCTGCCCGGATTTGTCTTAGAGAGCCCAGCCACCCACAACTTCCTCTGATCCACCAAGCTGAGCAGAACAGAGTCTCCTTTGTGGCTGGAGTCAATGCTCACTCATAGCAACCCCTGTGGGTTCCCAAGACTCTAACTGTTAACAGGAGTAGAAAGCCCAGTCTTTCTCCTGAAGAGCTGCTGGTGGTTTTGAACTGCTGGCCATGTGCATCCCAAGCCAACAAGGAACAACTACAGCACCAGGGCTTCCCCTCTTCCTTTGTGGCTAGATGCCCAGAAACATGAGTAGAATACCCTAAGCAAGAGATTGGCTGAAACTTAGAAGCGAGTGAGTACGTGCATGCACGTGTGCTAGCCATAAGCCCTGGTGGAGTAATAGCTTA
>NW_022103928.1:23727125-23758748 GCF_000313985.2 Echinops telfairi
TGTGGATTTGCTTCTCTAACGTACCCAGACTAATACAATGTCCAAATGAAAAATTTCAACACCACAGAGATATTTTTATTTCCAGTGTTTGTGGGCGTTTGCTACTTATTAGCTATGTCAGTATTATATTAAATGTATGTTAGATTACATCCAGGTGTGCAACACATATTTCTAAATTAGTTATAACAATAATACAGTATACAAGGGGGTACCCAAAGCATCGAGCAACCCACTCTGAGTTAGTGCACCCAGAGGCATCACCTGGGAATGTTCTCTCTGATCACATTGAGGTTTTTCATAAAAGCAGTTTTGTTCGAACCTCATTTTTGTGATGGCTGATTTAAGAGAACAACATGCAGCTGTGACATTTTGGTTCCTGCTCAGGAAAAAATGCCGCAGAAACTGTTGTGCTGTTGAATATAGCTTACAAGGACAGTGCTAAGGGAAAAACAAGTCTAAGTTTTCTCATTTCAAAAAAGGTGAAATGTCGACTGATGACAAACCTCATTCTGAACATCCGTCAACTTCCCAACCAGAAGACTCATAGTGCATTTGGAGCTCATTCCACCAGGTCAGATTGTTAATCAGCTTTCTATTTAGAGGTTCTGAAAAGATAATGTAACAGTGTGTGACCAAAAAGACCTGATTTGTGGCAGATGGGGGACTGGTTTTGCCACCACGACACTATACCTGCTCACGCAGCCATCTCAGTGTGCCAGTTTTGGGCAAAAAGCAGCATGCCTCTCTTGCCCACGCACCTTACTCACCCGACCTTGCTCCCTGAGTGTGACTTGTTTGTGTTTTATTTCTGTGAGTGTAGAAGAACATGAAAGGACAGCTATTTGATGAAGTAGAAGAGGTGACCAAAAAAGAACGAGGAAGGTGCTGTCAGCCATCCAAACAGATGAGTTTGAAAAAAGTTTCCAAGAATGGAACTGCAAAGTTGACAAATGTATTAAGTGTAATGGAGAGTACTTTGAAGGTGATAAGGTTGTTTTGTAAAAAAATAAAAATACATAGCTAAGGAAGGAAGCCTTCTCCCACAAAGATTTATCACCTCTGAAACCCTATGGAGCCTTCTACTCTTGCCTCGATGTAGGGTCACGGTGGATTAGAGTCAACTCAACAGCAGGGGTGTGGTGTTTTGGGTTTAATGCCCAGAGATAGCAGCAGTCCTTCTCCGACAGCCGGGAGCCTGAGACAAGCAGCAGGCACAGGGAAGATGGAGACAGAGGTGACACGTGCTGGGTCTGTTGGAGCCTGGGACCCAGCCATGCTTGGGTCTAGGAGCTCTCAGTTACTAGGTCACATGGCTCCCTCTTTGATTTCATGTAATTTCATTCAGGTTCTACCACTTGCAATTTAAAACATACTAACAGCAACAACTCGATAAAAATCCGCCTTTTCCAAAAAAAGAAAAGAAAGATGCCGTTATGATAAGCCACCAAAATAATATATCCAGGCAACATAGCTAGTCTTCTGGTACATTTTTCTCACAATCACCCAACATTGCAGAGAAAAGTCGATCAAGGTTTCCCAATCCCTTCCCAGTCTGCCAAACAAATTGATCAGGGGTCTAGCGGTGTCAAGTGAGCTTGTCACCCACCTCCCCGTCAATGCCCTCACAGGACCATGACACCCGCCATGCACCCTCAGCATAAAATCACCGAGAGGGTTAGATGTGGAGCATTGCTGTGTCGTGCGAGGGGAGCAGGGCTAAGCCTGGAGACACCAATGCCCCTGGGAGATGGAAGGATGGCAAAACAACAGAGGAGGTCCTCCCTCAGTGGAGCCAGGGCAAATCTGGGGTCTACCCCACATGAAAAGGGATGCCACGACTGCTACAGCTGCACACCCAGACCCTTGGGGGAGGCCAGGCTGGTTTGAATTAGCGGTCATGGAGGATTCTAGAAGACTTGTTCCACCTGGGTTGCGAGAACCCACAGAAACCAAGCACAAGCAGCTTCATCCAGAATGCAAAACCAGCATGACACGGAAGGGGCAAAGGGAAGAGCGGGGTCAACGGGGAAGCTGGAGAAATGAAGGAGTGTGCCAAACTGGCCACAAAAAATATCTCAAGAATGCCAAAAATCGCTCAAGGCTTGAACATCTCAGAATGCTTAAAAAATTAAAGAAGGAACCGAGCGCGCTCAGAGTGGGGCAGCTGGATCCGAAGCCTCACAAAGTTCCACGGTGGGACCACCCAGTCAGCCAGTCAAGTCCTACTGTAAAGCCCCCTAAGGGAGTTCACAAAGAAAAGCCAAGCAGGGCTGCAGCAGGGAGCGATCCCCAGAGCCCTCCTGAGGCCCTCGCAAACACAGAGAGCTGCTCGCACACTAGGCTTTCGGCTCAGTTTGCTCAAGCGGGCGGGCGGGCATCTGCTGCTCCCTGCACAGTACAGACTGTGTGGCTCCAGGCACACATGCCAGGCAGGGCTGCTTAAGGCTATCCAGGCAATGGGAGGGCGTGGGGGAGGGGCTCTCCCATTATTTGGAAACCAGATTGGCAGTGACCTGTTGGTTGGTGATGCTGTGGCAGCGATGATGCTGGGAGCTGCACCGTCAGTATATCAAACACCAGCTGGTTATTGTGGTCGACAAGTTTCGAGGGAGCTTCTAGACAAGGAGAGCCCAGGAAGCGCAGTCAGGACAGCACCCCATCCATCACAACAGGGTCCTTCCTGTCGGATTCAGTGCTGGAAGGTGCGTCCCAGAGGGTGGCAGGAACAGTGGGCCCGAGCAGAAGCACAACGTGGCGGAGGAGCGGGCAGCATGTTGTTCTGTTGTACAGAAAGGTGGCCATGAGTCAAAGCCAACTTGCTGGCAACTAAGAAGCACAAAGTTGGGAATGAGAAGCCTGCCCTGGAGCCCCCTGGAGGGGGTACAGGTCTAGACACCAACCTTAATCAGAGCCTCCGTTTCCTCATCTGTGAAATGGGAATGAACACCATGTCTTGGCCCTTGCATAAGCACTATTGCACCGCAGCGTTTATCAAGAGCCTAGTGCATTCACATAGTGCGCACTCACACACACTGGTCAGCGGGCAAAGCACACTCTAATCAAGCTCTGATGGTGATCAAACCAGCCACGCATCTACTTTGTGACCTAAAACCATAACCAAAGATGGGGGGGAAGATGGAGAACAAAACCGGCGTTGGTTACACTCCACTCCTCTAGAAGAACGGTGGGGAAGGGTGAACAGGTTTTCAAGAAAACAGTCCTCGCCACGCCAGCAAGCACAGGCCAGGGGGCTGGCCCCCCACGTAACAAGAATGGCAACAGCTCCGTGAAAGTAAGACACAAGCGGCTATCATGTTGCCGGCCACAGGCCAGCTCCACGGGGGGTGGGGGGGGAGGCAGAATGTAACTGTTTACCCACACTCCTCCGCAGTTTCAGTGGCTGTCCTATTTGCTTTGGCTCCCTGGGTCAGGGTGGCCTGTTACTCAGCAAACACCGAGTCCTGCAGGAGAGACAAAGAGGTCAGCCACTTCCAAGCTGAGCTGGAGGTGAGGGTGAAGGTGGAGGCATGCCATCGAAGCCTCCCCAAGGTCTGGCCTGCTCCTGCCCATCTCTCTCTCACCTAGCGCAATGTCCCACGGCCTCTTTGCTAGGAGCACCCACCGATGCTGGACAACTGAAGCCAAATCCTGCGATTCCCCACCCAACAGGAGATTCTGGACAAATAAAGCAATTGGCTTCCCTCCAGAAGAAACTCAGAGTGCTTCAGAATTCTTTGGGAGGAAAAACACCCCCCAGGAAGGCCCCATTTCTGATCTCAAGAAGGCTGCTCTACTCAGTCTCGTGGCTGTCCTGTGTCTGCGGCTCAGCCACCAGTGACCGTGCTAAGAAACACTCTCGGTGGGGAGGCGAGGCGAGGTGTTGAGGTGGTGGTCTGATTCTGCCCCACACCAGCCTCGGGCTAATGACGCGGATCGGGCATCAGTCTCCTATCTACAAGAGGAAATGTCTGTGGCACCAGGCCTTCCGTAGATGCCAGCTGCGAAGAGCAGGGCACCACGTCTGCCCTAAGGAGTTACTCAAAGGCAGGCTCGCTTTTCTGTACCGGTGTTTTGTCTCACTCATCAGATCTCAATGCAAAGAACCCTGCACCGTGGTCTCTCCCGCAGTGGAGGTGAGGGGACAGCCTGCAGCCAGGTAGCCGCTCAGGTTGCGAGAACTAGTCTCTGGACAAGCTCCCTGAAGACGGCTCTCCCTGTGATGAGAGCGATGAAGCTAAGAGTGGGGCTGGAGGGAGATTTTCATTTATGAACACCTTTGTGTCGTTTTGATTTCATACCATGAGCAGGCATTAAAAATTCAAAAGTCTATCGTGTTTTTGTTTGTAGTTTATTTTAAGGCAAGCTACAAAAGCCAGGGTTGGCGAACATGGGAAGGAATCTGGGTGAAGACAGACCATCACTACAGTTCTTCAAGGGCCTGACTAGAGAGAAGCTGTTAGGTACGATCGAATTGATTTTTGACTCAGAGCAACCCCGTGTGGCGGAGTCGAAATAGACCGATGGATTTTCTAGGCTGGGATCATTTACTGGACCAGGTCTTCTCTCCTGTGGAGCAGCTGGTGGGTTTGAACTACCAAACTTTGCGTTAGCAGCCACGTGCTCAGGTTGCACCACAAAGGCCCCTCCACTCAGGGTGGTGCTGGTGTTAGGTCCAGTCAAGTCCGACTCATGCTGGCCCTGTGAACAACAGCATGAAACCCAGCTTGATCTTGGTTCATTCTTCACAACTGTCGTTATGTCTGGACCCACTGTTGCAAACACCGTGCCAGCCCATCTGGTTTTCTTCTTCTTCACGGACCTGCAAACTATATGTGACAAAGTCTCACCATCCTCACTTGCCAGGAGCATTCTGGCTGTACTACTCAGGGTCACACCTTTCTAACAAAGTAAAGAAGATGTCCGGGGAAGCCAGGAAAGCAGCATCAGTCCTGGGAGCTCCAGCCCCTCCCTAACCCCCAGCCCGGGAGCAGGCAGCTGGGAGATGCTGTCAGCATCCGTCCCCTCCTGCCCGTGGAAAGCTTCCTGCGAGCCTGCATCTTAAGCCGGCTGAGCAAAGAGCCCAGTCCTTCCCGGCAGTGTCACCAAAGCCACACATGTTTGATTTCCACTCAACGGCCATCAACGGTCCTGCGGGTCCTTATGCAACGCTGACAGTAAACACAGACACTGCCTCGGAGCTTAAGATTACAGCATCAAGTGGTTTGACTACAGCTAAGGAAATCTACACGTATGTCCTCCACATGCTGGGCCCCCAAGGAGACGCAGTGCACAATGGGGCCAGAGCAGATGGAGCGGATGACGATGGAGCTGAGGTGGTTTCAGGACAGAGCTTTAAAATCTATCATCACAAAGACTCCGATTCTGCCAAGAAGAGAATCAGCCTAGCTTTGGACTGGCCTTGGTGCCTCTCACATCCGGATGGCTTCCTAGCAATGAAGGGAAGCTCTGGGCTGAGACTCTTCAAGTTTCTGGAGAAGGTAGGGACAGAGTTGTGCTCACTGAATTGTCTTTCTATAGTTCTCCATTCCTCATGAAGGGGCTCTGGTGGCATAAAGATGCAAAGCACTCACTTGCTGCTAATCAAAACAGCACACCCATTCTCATCACCTGACTCATTGGGTTGTGGAGTCTCTCACAGTACGCTGTAAGACAGAGGAGAGCTAACTGCCTCCGAGGGTCTCCTGTGCTGTAATCTGTAGTGGGGGGCCTTGTTGGCGCAGTGGGTTATGCACTTATCTGCTAACTGCAGGGTCTGCAAGTCTAAATCCTAGTCGCTCTGAGAGGAAAAGATGAGGCTTTTCCCTGCCATGAAGAGTTACAGGCTGGGAAGCCCACAGGGGCGGTTCTACTCTGCTCTAAAAGATCCCTACAAGTTGGCGTGGACTTGACCAATGGCAGTGAGCTTGGGCTTGTTCTCTTAATCTTTTAGAGGAGCATCTGCGATCATTAGGTTTATTGGCCAACCTGGCCAGTAGGAACACGTGGGATTAATCAGGTTGCAATTTGATGGGAGGGCAAAGCTGAATGGCTCTGCAAGGCCCGCCCCCCGCCCCGGGTCTCTCTTGCTCTCTTCTGGTGATCGGAGGTGCCGGAGTGTTCCAGCTGCTACTGTAGCCAAGTTCTCTGCCTCAGCCTGTGAGCTACAGCACCTGTGGGCCAGCCAGCCTGGGGATCATGTCGCTAGAGCTTGAGGCTCCTTCAAGACCTGCTTCGCCACGCTACTGGTACATACCTTGTACATTGCACATCGCTTGAACTTGAGGCAGGTAGATTCTGTCCCCTTGTGTTGCTTTCATCCGATCACGGCCCGCTTCGCTGCGCTCCCCGAGCTACTGACTGTTGGTGACCCACCCTGCTGCTTGCTGCCCTGTAGGCAGACTCTGCCTGCCTTGCCCCAGGGAGGACTCTGCTGTCTGCTTCCTTGACCTTGGACCCAGCACCCCACCTGCATTGAAGGACTTCCAGTATATCAAGTGTTCCACAGAAGTGAGTTGAACTGAGCCCTCTGCACAGCTGTGCAGACTAATGAGCTATTATATTCCTTCTCAATGCATAAACTTTTATATATCATTTTATATATAAGCTTTTATGCCTATTTATATGATCACAAGTGTACTGGTCTTGTTTATCTAGAGAACCCTGCCTAACACAGCATCTGATGGATTCAAACTGCTTGGTGAGCAGCCGAGGACCTGACCACTATGTCACCAGGAACAAACTCATGATGGGCTGTGAGAAAGCCAACGGGTTTAGAAGCCAACCAGGTGGAGGATCAGAGTGATACCCCATACCACAGCCACCTTACAAGGACTGTGATATGTGGGTACCATGCTGTGGAAATATAAGAGGAGAAACAACTATTTCATTCTCTACATCCCCACCCGCAGCCCCCCGCCCCGCCGTGTGTGTGTGTGTGTGTGTGTGTGTGTGTGTGTGTGTAAGGCTTCACAAGGGAAAAAGCATTTGACCTGGGAGAAGAAGTGAGCGGTCAAGCAGGAAAGGCCTGGGAGGTGTGAAGAACATCAGCACCCACTTACAGCGAGGGGTTCGGTGGCTGCTGTGCACTGCAGCCACCAGCAGCAGCCCACCGAGCAGAACTCAATGCACAGGCTCGGTAACAAAACAAACGAAGAAGCAACTGGGCTGTCATCAATTCGGACTCATAGCAATGCTACAGGACGGATGGAGCTGCCCCATCCGGTTTCAAGGTTGTAATCTTTAGAGAAGTCCATTGCCTCCCTTTACTCCTACAGAGGGGTCTGGTGGGTTCGAACTGCCAACCTTTCAATTAGCTGGGTTCCTAAACCACCACACCCTCAGGGCTCCTTGATAGTCTCTAAACATGAAAAACTTCAGAGAGCGATCGATGAAGGAGGCTGAAAGTACCTGGTGTTTCACAGGGATGGCAAATGGCTTTCATCCCAAAAACCAAACAGTTGTTTGGAGCACTGTAAGGAAAGGGATTCAACAGCCACATCTGGGCTCCATGGAGAAGAATCCCACGATCAACCAGCTATGTCAGCCGTGGCGAGAGAAAGGTGTAGGCGCCAGGTGTGTGCTGACCCTGATTCTGGCTCAGTCCTCAGTGTTTACAGATGTGGAAACCGAGACTCGAAGTCAGAGATGACAACGAACAGAGTCCGAGTAAGGGCCAACTGTCTGGAGTTGGAGTTGTCCTTCGGGATCTACCTCCTCTAAGCCACAAGCCTTTCAGCCCGTGGGTTTATTATAAAGAAAAGCCAATTTGCCCCAAGTCCCAAGTCAATTAATTAAGAAGCTTGAACGTCTGAATCCAAAATAATTCCGCTTTGCAGTAAGGACCTTGGCGAGATCAGCAGTGAGAAAGGATGGTCTCATCTGACATTGCATCTCTGTAGAAAACGAATCCCGGTAAAACTCCTTCCCGTGCTGCCACCCCAGGCCGAGCAGGCTGTCGGGGCCAGGCTTCCCACGTGGCCAACCTGTCTGTCCAGTGAATCGGTGGCCTGTTCTAGCCTGGGCTGTGATGAAGACCCACTCTCCGATGGTCCAACGAGGAGTCCTCAAAGCTTCCCCTCTCCTCCTCACGGGCTCTTGCAGTCTGGAAGAGCACTCAGTGTGTGTGCCTGAGGGCGCTGGCTTGTCAGAAGTCCAAGCCTTGGAGCCACGCGCTTTTTTTAGTTTTTAATTGGGGAGAGTGGCGGCAGTTGAGCTACATTTTCCTCTCCATCCATACAGAGCCTGGAAGGCAGTCAAGCGCCCAAGTCCTCACACATTCATCCTCCCTTTCAACTCTTCCTGCTAAAAAGAAGGGGCGAAGGGAAGGCCTTCACTTCGCAGCCATTCTGCACCCTTGGTCAGGCTGAGAGAGTCACCTGGGAAGTTACCTGGTATTTTAAAAGATATGGAAATGATGCCACTTAAGTTTGAAGTCAGTTTTTTTTTAATCATTTTATTGGGGGCTCATACAACTCTTATCACAATCCATACATAAGTCAATTGTGTAGAGCACATTTGTACATTCATTGTCCTCATCTTTCTCAAAACATTTGCTCTCCATGTTAAGCCCGTGGCATCAGGGATTTTATTTCATACCCGGGCCTAGGTAACACCTTTTAATTATATGGGCAGCTTAAAAGGAACCTCTAGCACTCTACAATTTACATGTGTTTTTGGGGGGGTTTTGTTTGACCTGTTTGATCTGCCTGTGAGGTGAAAAGATAATCTCACTTCACAGGTGTGCACAGGGATGTGATTACCCTAAGTCACGGGGCACCAGAGTTTCGTGAAATGAAGGAGGTTTCTAAAGAACAAGCGGCGCCCCTCTATCATCAGCCCAGAGTGAGAAAACTCAAGTTCATTCTCCCACTCCCCTCAAGGGCCCTGGTTTCCCATGGGGAGTAGAACAGGACACCCAGGTTCGATCCAACCCTGACAAGCCCCACCCCACCAGTGATTGGCTGAGGAATGCACAGATGACCAGGCTGATCCAATCAAAAAGAGCCTCAGGATTTCCCCGAGTCTGCTTCTTCCAAAAGGTGTGGGTGTCCCTATAAGGCTTGGAACTGCTGCTACAGCCTAGCGACCAGCAGAGAGAGCAAGGGCCACGGCAGCTCGGAATCCATCAGGTCAGACCAGACTGAAGCTGTGCCACTACCCCTGCAGAAGCCAGCAATGCACTTCCTTCCTAGAGAAGGCAGATTTCCAGGGGTTTTGTGGCTTCCAACCACACTGCACCCCACCTGATAACATTTACATCCACCTGTCTCTGCTGCTTCCTGGCTGTGCAGGCAAGTTCCTACAACCCTAAAACGGGCATACTATTTACCTGACAGCTGCTAGTGAAACAGCAAGTGCTGTGAAGCACCAACTGAATGAGGCTTCTAGCACAGAGCAGACGTTGGCCGAGCGAACTGGGAAGGGTTTGGTTCGGTTTTCAGGAAGCAACCTCACTCCACTAGGCAGCCAGGGTGTTGATGCCGCAGACACTTTTTCCTAGAAGCACATCAGTTACAGAATCTGTAGCCATGAGAATGAAGGCATCTTCAACGTGTTGACCAGGGAAACAAACAAAATGAGCTCCAAGCCAACACTGCTTTCCCTAACCAGCTTAAACAGTATCGTTTTAAACACACGCCCTGTTCTTGTGGCGGGAAACAGAGAACCGGGGCCTCTCCTACGCGGCTGGGACAGCAGTAAAAGGTTTTCCACTTTGGGAAGCAGTCGGCAGTTTTCTCAAGAGCTAAACGGACAAATGCTCATTTCCCTCGCACATAGACCCCAGGGGAAAGGAAGCGTAAGAGCACATGTAGACTTATACAAGACTGTGGCCTGTTTGTGTTTAGACACCACCCAGCTGTCACCGGCAGTAAACAGGACAAGCGATCTCTGGTAAACCGACACAGTGGAACCCTGCTGGCTGTCCGGAAGGACAAGGGCGGAGCGCAGAATCATTAAGCTGTTCCGTGCCTGTACACCAGCGGTTCTCAACCTGTGGGTCGCGACCTCTTTGGGCGTCAAAGGACCCTTTCACAGGGGTTGCCCGATTCATCACAGTAGCAAAATTACAGTAATGAGGTGGCAGAGAAAATAATGTTATGGTTGGGGGTCACCACCACATGAGGGACTGTATAAAAGGGTCCCGGCATGAGGAAGGTGGAGAACCGCTGCTGTAAACTCATCTACAGAGACAGAAAGTCCAAGGACTGCTGAGGATGGCGTGGGGGAGGCAGGTGAGGGAAAGACAGCAAAGAGGCACAAGGAGACTTGGGGGGCTTCACAGTGTGTAGGTGTATCGAAACTCCTATGTTGACTGTGCCTCAATAAATAAACCTTTTTAAAAAATCAGAACTAATTTTCTCAGTTTGAAGAATTTGGGTGTTGTGAGGCAATCCAGTCGCCTGGCATGATAGTGTTAGTACAGGGTCTGTTCTAGGAGAGGCCACCCACGGTATAAGAGCTGGTCTCCCTGGGGAGCCAAAGAGGAAGAAAAAACCCAAGGGAAAGAGAAGCAAGTGGACCGCCGAACGAACAGCCTCCAGGAACCCAGTCACTGTTTTCTCTCCCATGAGACCAGAAGAACTGGACGGTGCCCAGCTACCATGCATGACCAAAGTGTCCCCTGGGAACACAATAGCTAGGTCTTGATACCTCTGCACACACTGAGGCTGGGATACTCGTCAAACTTCAAAACCTAACTACCCCTTTAAAGTCACCTTTAAACTGAAAGAGCGTTTAGCTCAAAAAGTAAAGAATGACACCTTGAGTGCTGCACTCTTTTAAAATAGTATCATAAATATGGCTGATTGGTCAAATAGCCAACCATCAGATATGTATATATGTGGCTGATTGGTCAAATAGCCAACCATCAGATATGTATATATATGGCTGATTGGTCAAATAGCCAACCATCAGATATGTATATATGTGGCTGATTGGTCAAATAGCCAACCATCAGATATGTATATATGTGGCTGATTGGTCAAATAGCCAACCATCAGGCCTGGTAGTGAACTCACTCTGCCACCCTGTGGCTCCCATTTCAGCCAAACAGTAGACAGATCTGTGAGGAGAACAAGGAGCCCTTGTGGTGTGGAGGATGCAAACTACACAGTCGACAGTTCAAACTCACCAGCCACTCTGAAGGGGAAAGATGAGGCTTTTTTTTTCCCCCTCCCATAAGCAATTACAGCCTTGGAAACTCAACAGGTCAGTTCTACCCTGTCTTCAGGTGGCTGTGAGTCAGAACTGACTCAGGAGAACAATTAACGTTAATGAGGGAGACACACCTTAGACTAATGAACTATTTGAGGTTAAAAGGGCAGCATTTCCTGAAAGACAACATTCAGAGGCTTAAGAAAGAAGGAAGAATGGAAACAGGGAGAAAGTGGGATGAGTGATATTACATGGTGAGGATTGCAGTCAATGACATGAAGCAAAATGTGTACGGACTGTTGAATGAAAAACTGATTTGCTCTAGAAACCTTCGCTCCATTCACAATAAAATTTTTTATCTTTAAATTGTCCAACCGATTAATGCAATTGCCATTACTAAGTTGTACGCCAATAAAAGTTGAATGGACAGAAGTTGTGTGATAATGTATGCCTACTTATGTCAGCGATGAAAACAACAATGAAAGAGGTACTGAGACTGCTCTTGTGCAACCAAAGACCTCGTGGGTCTTTTTGGTTCCTTGGTTTGGAGGTTCAGGGTCAGGGTTTCCTAGGGCATCCCCATTAAATTATCTAGTATGTTGAATACTTCTATTCCACCTCCTAATTCTCTGCATAGAACCTATGGTCTAAAATGTTTGCAAGCCTTCATCCAAGGACAACAGTGGGTCTCTGCTCCCCTGGAACAACGGAGAAAGTGGGGAAGCTTGGGAATAGGAGGAAGAAATGGAGTGCATCGCTCATTCCCTCCATAAACAACTGCCTCCTCTGCCATGAGACCAGAGGAACTAGATGGTGCCAGGCTACTACTACTGAGCATTTAAACCAGCGGTTCTCAACCTATGGGTCAAGATCCCTTTGGGGGTCGAATGACCCTTTCACAGGGGTCACCCAATTCATAACAGTAGCAAAATTACAGTGATGAAGTAGCAACGAAAATAATTTTATGGTTGGGGGCTCACCACCACAGAAGCAACTGTATTAAAGGGTCGCAGCATTAGGAAGGTTGAGAACCACCCATAGACCAAAGATCCTATAGAAGAAGCCTGCTCAAAGGGGAGAGAACACAGAATAGAACGTCAAGTTCTTATGATTTCTCTAGATGATCTGGAACCATGGAGGCTAGCGTCTGAAATTATTGCCCAGAGATAATCCTTCAAAACCTTAAATCCACAAATATCCCTTGAAGACTCCTTAAAACCAAGTAAGACTTTAGCTTAACTGGTAAGAAGCGTCTGTCTGGAGCAGGTGCTCTTCCTCTATGGGATCAAACTGATAAGAGAACTAGGAAGCGCAGGTCAGAAGCTGAGGAGGCAGCAGCAGCAAGCTGAGTTTAATGGGGGAGACACAACTCCAAAAGGGAAGTGGTAGAGTGGGTGCACAGCCTCAAGACTGGCATTGGTGTCTCTGCTGGAGCATGGGGAAATGGCTGTGTTGGGGTGTGTGCTGCTGTGTGTATTCACAACAACCCAAACAAGTTCTTCCGATGATCTGCATGAGACCCAATGGACAAGAGTCCCGCTAGTGCACAGATGAGAAATGTCGGGGTAGGGGGTTAATCGGAGTGAAAGAACTCGTGACAATGATGGCACAATGGGGAAGAAGCGAACCAATGCCACTGAGCAGTGTGTGGAGAAATCATTCAGTCAGAGCGTGTTTGGACGTGCATACTTTTACCAAAAAGAACATTCCAAAATGAGGGTAGGTCCTGGAGGAAAATGCACACTTTGGGGGTCACAGGAGCAGGTATTTGGCACAGCAGCAGCCCCCTAGGTCAGAACCAGCCTGAATGTGGTCACAATTCAATGATGCGCTTAGAAGGCAACTCGTGACATTGACTCCACCTTGAGCCATCCCCAGGCTGGGCTTGAGCCAGTGTTGGAGCAGAACCTCAGCAACCTCTGCAGGGACATCCTCAGAAACAGCTCCTCCACTGAGACAGCAGCTCCCTAAGTGTATCTGGCCAGCCAACCCCCTTTTCAGAAAAAGGCCCCTTTTAGCCATGAAAAACTTGTGTTACAGCCCAACATCCAGGATAAAGTGTAGGTATCTGCTCTTACAGTCCCCCTGGGCAGAGCTTTGGGAACAGCTGGCTGCGGTACACACAAGCAATGGGAGGAGCCTACGTTCTAAGGTTATGAGCTCAGCAGTCTCAACAGGTATGTGGGGAGTAGGGAAGGGGATGCCACTAAATGTGAATGGCTTCTATCTTATGATCAGCTCAACATCTTGAGGACAATCTATTTTCTTCCTTATACACAGAGTCCAGGCGTGTCTTTAAAAACAAACAAAAATCATGAACGTAAGGTGTGTCTCCCCTCCCTTGGTCAAGCCCAGTAGTGCATGCACCCTAATTAAAACAATGTCCTTTCATAGCATTGTTGTGCTGCCGTCAGGTAGCTGGTCACTTCCAACTCACAGCAACTCACGTGCGTGACAGATCAGAACTGCCAGCTTTAGGGGCGTGGATCACCAGGTCTGTCCTCCTAGGGGGGCACTGGGTGGATCTGAACCATCAACTTTGGAGCTAACCAGCCGAGTGCTTAACCATTGCACTACCAAGGCTCTGTTTTTATTATGAGCTTCCAAACTTTCACAGAAAATTCCATGATTGTTTAATTCCCCAAGAACATGCTAAAGTCCCTTCATCAAGCATTAAGATGGCACATCTTTTTAAGGGACATATGTCAAACACACCTAAAAAGAAGAATAATGTCATGTAGCCACTATGCAATTGAAGAAACAAAAGGGAAAAAAATAAACAAAAGGTCTTCAAGAGGCAGTCTCTGACCATAGTTAAGGGGTGTGAACAGCCTTGTCATCAGACAGACAGCATTGTCACGAGGATCGTGGCAGATAGGGTGAGGTTAAAATGTAATATCATCTGAACTCCCTTTTGACCCATTTCAAAGTTGTTTCAGTTAAAAATAAAAGTGAAGAGGGAAAATGTGGATTAAGCCTGTGGTGAATTCCCTCTGACCATAACCGGGTATTTGAAGAGCCTTGCTTTCAGCAGAGAGCATTGGAAAGTGCACTCTTACAGATGCAGTTAGGTTACAATGTAACACCTAATCATTTGATCTCCCTTGGGACCCATTTTAAATTTGTTCTACTTCTCAGTATTTCTTTTCGATTGAAGTTTTTCTCCGTTTTGTTGTTGCTGTTAATTTTGTTTGCCTTTTGTATGTTTTGTATGAAATCCAGGATCAATAAATCTGGAGCAACAGTAAACTGGATGAGTGGCTCCTTGGGGGTCCAGCAGGGGAGTTTGGGGGATGGCAATCGAATAACAATGAGTACAAGAGTGAAGAAAATGTTCTAAAGTTGATTGTGGTGAGGATTGTACAACTCTAGATTCTTGATACGACTGAACTATGGAACTGCACGATATGTGCCAACAAAACGGTTGGTTTTTTTTAAAGGGAGAGTCAAAAGCACCAGTCTATCCTTCACTGCCAGCATGCCCCCTCCTCCCAACTCAAGCAACCACTACCGAGTCTGGCACAGACCATGCCAGGCACACATGTGTACTCGGAAGATGTATGTGAAACTTTATACACACGCCGTGTCAGAGCTTACATATCCCTCTGCAATTTGCTTTCTCCCCACAAGGCTGTTAGGACCATGGACCTGAGGTGATGCAGTCACAGATGTATTGGGAAATGTCTCTGGTGCCTGTGTCCATGCCCTTGGCCTCTTCTACCTGATGCCCTGGTGCAGCCGAGGCAGGCGGTTCTGTGCCAGCTCAGATCACCCCACCCCCACCCCCAGGACCACGACCCAACTCCAGGACCTGGTTTATTTTCCCCTTGTGGCCCCAGGGCAGAGCCCAGCCATGTCCCCAGCAGGAATGTCCCTGAGGTAACCCTCCATCAAGGGGGAACGGGAGTGGGGGAGCTAGGTCTCCTGTGCCCTGCTCACAGGCTCCACAGAGCTGAGGCCCAGTGCCTGGAGCAACAATCCCACTTTGCACTTCTCTTCCTTCCCGGTTCTGCCCCCTAGGACCCCCTTAGACAAAATCAAAACCTCCTTGCCTTGAGCTCACAGTCCTGGTCTTTGTCCCGAGTTACAGTTGGATGAGGCAGCGGCAGTTAAGCACCTGGCTTACCTTGGGAAACGCACAGTATCCTAGCATTCGGAGTGGCACTTCAGAAGGCAGGCCTGGCCACCTGCTCCCGAAAGGTCAGAGACACGATGGAGTAGGGTCACCACCGTTGTAACTGGCTTGATGGCAAGTGATTACCAGTGACTCCATCGTTCATCACACAACTTACTTGTTTCTCTGTCCTTTAGATTGTTTGTCATTGTGAATTGGGCGAAAGTTTATAGAGCAAACCCCTTTACCCTTCACCAACTCAAGCACACAGCACCGTTTATTCATACAAAGCAGACACAAGCCCTCACTCAGGAGATGGATGGGGAAACCAGACTCCGCATCCCAGCCAGCTGGCCCAAGGAGCACCAGGCACTCCTGAAAGCCGACAACCCAGCCAGCTGGTTTCAGTGACTACCCTGCCGTGCAAACGCTGCCGTGCATGCTGATCTGCCCTACCCCTGTCCCAAAAATCATGGGTATTGCAAAGACTGTAGCAGGGTTATGATGGATTGTTACTTTAACACCGTAATAAACCCCATGAACTCTCTTTCAATGAGTTGTTGAGTTCCCCTAGAATCTAGGACTCTAAATATATTAGACATCACACACACGCACAGAATTGGTTTTCTAAACAACTCACATGGCAGAACCTGGTCCTGTGGCTTTCTTCCCATGCCTCCAAGTAGCCTTCTTCTTATCCACCCATTCTACCCTATGAATGCCACTCCCCATTAGCCTGTGTGCTCCCCAAGACCAAGCACCAAGTCCCAGCCCCCTCTCCACTCCTGGCTTTCCAGTACAATACCTAGCCCACAGCAGGACTCCCCCACACCCCCACAAATTGGGAATTGGTGAAAAGAATACTACACTCCTGCCTGGGCTAATGCTGGCCCAATTCCATCCTTCCAGCAAGTCAAGAGAACAGCTCAGTGTGGTGCAGGCCGACTCACACCCCCTTGATATCTCCTGCTAATTTCTTCTTTTAACCGAAAGAGAACAAACTTCAAGCCGAGAGCAGGCAACAGTGCCTAGTGGTATCTAGTAACCCTGGCTTGGTTTTATTTATGGTCACCATCGATGTGCCTAGTGAGGCTATGTTTCCATTAGGATAGTGACACACGGCCTCCTCTGAAAATACATTAGCCTTGAGAGTGAGTCAACAGAGAGAGGAAATGTTACGTGAAAAATAAAATAACCACCGCGTGGGCTGCGGCACAGTCAAGGTGGTTCCAGAGTGAATGGCTGAAGGTTGGGAAGCACAGGCCTGGCGGGTTCTCCCCTGTTACAGGTGGGATAAGAGGCTCTGAGAGCTGGCTGGGGTCTTGCCAATGCTCCAGCGGTGGAAGAAGCAGGGCCGGGACTAAGACCCAGTCCCTGGGCCCTATAATCTGCCTGCTCTGCGTCCGGTGCTTCCCAGGAGTAGTAACAGGGCTCTAGAAAGGGAATGGGTTAGTGCCTGCTGACCTGGCTGAGAACACCTGGCTGAAGGTCAACATCAATGGCTGGAGCAACAAAAGACATTGTGCAAGCGAACACACTGTTGTCCTGTCACATGGAAACAGTAACCAGGCTGCCGGATTCCTTCCCCTTGTTAACATGTAAAGATCTGTATTAGTCACTCGCTCAAATAAAACCCCCCACAAATATGGACGGGCTACCTAGGGGAAGGGTTCTGAGTGTTCCACAAATCCCAACCTAAAAGCAACCCTCTCCCCAAGATGTGCATCAGAAACCTGGCTCAGCCGGGCAGCATTTTGCTTAAGGGGGATTCTCAGGGGACAGAAGCAAGTGGTTTACGCAAGACACTGACAGGTCCTTCAGCTGGCTGGGCAAAGCCCACGTCCTCTGAAAACTACCGAGACTGGGGCCCCCAACCACCAACGTCCTTGCTGGTCTTGGGAGCCACAAATTTGCCACTGCCAGCCTCTGGCGGTCAATCTGGCCCAGCAGCCTGGACGCTGTTTGTGCAGGGTGTCAGGCCCAGAGTCCTGTTTCCAAGCAGTGCTGTAAAAATACCCTTGCCACCCCTGAGACTCCAGGTTGGACAATGCTGGGGTTAAGTGGTGGTGCCAGCACCCCCACAGTGTTCCCAGAGGTCAAGGACCGGAAGGAAAAGAAGAGGTGCTGGGGCCGAGGCAGGGATGAGTGAAGCTCCTGGGGGGAGGGAGGGCGTAAGAACAGGATCGGTGCACCCGCTTTGCTCCAGGTGGAAAGGGCAGTAGGCAGTCTGCCCAGACTCATGCCCAGCACAACCTGACTTGGAAAATGCCTGCTCTTCCTCCTCCGCTCGGCCTAAAAGTTGAAGCAGGAGCCACCCCGTGGCATTAACATGAGGACTCATTTTTTCCAAAGGAAAGCGGGGGTGGGGTGGGGGTGTCTGCATTAATGCTGACTGCAGCAACACTGGTGGCAGCTGTCGGGTTTGTGCCAGGCGCAGTGCACAGGGCCATTAGAGGCAGGCTCTTGGACATCCCAGAACCCTGTGGGGCAGAGCCCTTCAGCACCACCACGAGGCTCCCTAAGGGGGGCGGAAGGAGCTGGCCTGAGCCCAGACGCGGCCCCGAAGGGACTTCAGCACCCCCTTCCACGAGATCAACTTTTCAGAGGGGGTTCTGGGAAAACCGAGGGAAAAATGGTAAGAAAGGGCATTCCAAGAGATCAACAAAAAAAAAGGAGGGGCAAAAAATGATTTGATAAAAATAGCTCCATCAGCCAAGCAGGATGAAGTGAGGAAAGACATCAAGAACACTTGGCACCTGCAAAGAAACTTGGCCGGAAGAGCAGGAGCCACTGGCCGATGGTTCTATCTAACAGTTACTCCAACTCCCAGGACACTTCCGCTTCCAAAAACAACTCATTAGGTACCAGACATCTTTGGCCAATTTCTGAGGCGAATCCTAACCACCTCTCCCCTTCCTCGAGGATTAGGTCATTTCCTCCTCCAGTCTGGGGAGTGGGGGGCACAACGAGATGAAGGAGAGCAGGGATGGGGCACAGGAGAGGAAGACTGGGAGAGGCGGGTCCCGACGACAGTCCTTGGGTGTGATGGTGAAGGTTCTCTGTCCACGCGGCTGGGGCGCGTCTCTCCGTGGTTCAGAAGAGACAGTGTGATCATCTTCCCTATTGTGATCTGACAAGAGTGGTCAGTCAGTTGAAAGGGGAGTTCCCTTGGGGGTTCGGGCCACATCCAGGATGCACTTCATTTTGCTTCACAGGTGTTACATAATTTTTTTTTTGCAAATTGAAGGTTTGTGGCGACCCTCCACCAAGCAAGCCCTGCTGGCGCCGTTTCCCCAACAGCATGTGCTCATCACGCCTTACCTGTGTCCCCTCCAGGTCACTCTCACAAACTTTTGCATGACGCCACTGCACGCTTACAGGACGGCAGCGTAGTGTGGCTGTAACCACGACGCTACAAGCACTTGTGTGGCTCGGTCATGGCACCCCGTGCTTGGCTGCGGTCGTCTGCAAGTGAACCCACCAAATCTCCCAAGGCCTGAAACTGGCGCCCTGGTGAAGCTCACTCTCCCGGTCCTGCATCGGACTCTTCTTCATCCTCTGGTGATGGGGACCAGCACCCCGCCATCTGACATGCCAGTTTGGGGGTTCTCAGGCCTGTGACCACATGAGTCAGAAGAACTCTGGTTGGATCCATGGATTTGGCACTTCCAGCCTCCACAACTGTGTAAGCCAGGTCCTTAAAATAAATCTAGCAAAACGGTGATGGAAAAATGCCCTTCTCCCTTTTAATTAGTTTTTCCTTGAACTTTTTCAAACCCCTTCATGTGTGTGGGACATACACACACACACACACATACTGTCCTTCTTCCTGGGGTGTGCTCCTCCAGAGAACGTGGTCTAAAACACAGGGGTACTTGCCGTCCATCAAGGACGGGGCAAATGCTTTGCAGAGATTACCATAGACTGTCTTCCAACACGGGGGGCGCTGGGCTGCAGAGAGGCCAATTAACCTTCCCCAAGTCCCCCCAATAGTCGGGGATGCCACCATCTGCATCCCCAAGTGGCTTCCAGGCCAGCTCCTTTGCCTCATAAAAGGATGGATGACTACACAGGCCTAGGGTCCTGAGGGCTCCTGGGAAAACGGCTGCCTCCCAAAAGAGCCAATGTCACGAAGACCTTGTGGTCATATATAATTTTCAGACTTCAAAGAGCTCCCAAGCTTTTAGCTTTCATGAGGCTTCCTTTATTTATTCAGTCTTTTGTTATTAGTGCGGTTGTGATTGCCCTAGTCCCACCAGCCCTGCCCACCCTGAATTTTCTAACTAGCATGAGACAGAAGAACTGGATTGTGCCCTGCTACCACTATTGGCTATTTTTACCGAACCACCAGTCTTAGGGTCAGCAGCCCAATTTTTTAACCATTTGTGATACTCAAGAACGCCATGTGTGTATTTACCACAGCTTTTAAAAGAAGTCATGAGTCTCTGTGCTGGGCTGACCAGGAGGCAGTCACAACAGTTACCAAACATCACAACTATTATTAAGAGACCCTGGCAGTCCCAATAAAAGTTGGTCCTCAGACAGTCAGAGACAGGAAGCAGCTGGAACACCCCGACTCTGGGGTTGACCCAAACATATTTCTGGACCAAGACTTGCAAACCATAATGACACGCAAATCGGGTCTCCAATTTTAATGCCGGCCCAAAGCTCAGCAATAACTCAAGGATGAAATGATTTCCCAAAACGGCTCCAGTCCTCCCTCCCCCTCCCCAGCAAGAAAAGGCATTTCCCTCAGCCCTATTCCAATCAAAGGGCAGCTGTGAGCAGACTCTCCTAAAAGCAAAAAAAGATTTCTCAAGCAATTCTTTGACAGGGAGGTGCTTTGTTTTGGTTTGGTTTTAAGTTGTATTTCTGTGTGTGTGACCTTGCCATTGTTTGCAAAGCATAAGAACTACAAATGTAATCATTTAAATCTCAAAGCAAGGCTGCCCATATTCAAAGTGAATTTTGGAAGGGAATAACTCTCCTTTGGGGAAGAAGTAGAACAGGAGGAGTCTAAGCTCCAGGAAGGTTTGAGTCACAATCTGTCGCATACATAATGGCTTGGCCAAAACCTGGGTGTGCCTTGGTTTCCTCGTTTGTGTAACGGGAAGGACAACAACTACGTCTCTGCGTTGTGACAAAGTTTCACTTCACGCGCATTAAAGAACGTTGATCACAATGTAGAGTGCTTAGGAAGTGCTCAACATATGTTCCTTATTATACAAATTATTGCTGCGATTAAGGAGCCCTGGTGGCGAAGTGGTCATATGTTAGGCTGCTAATCACAAGGTCAGCAGTTCAAATTCACCAGGCACTCTGCGGGAGAAAAATGGGGCTTTCAACTCCCGCAGAAATTCACAGGAGCAGTTCTCCCTGCCCAACAGGTCCGCTGCGAGTCAGGGAGTCAGTTATTACTATGATTATCTGGACTCTCGGTGGCTGCCTATTCTCTCCATATTTTGGACCTCAATGTCCACTTTGAAAAGTTGATAGTGAAAGACACCACAGATGCTCAGAGGGTTAACACGGAGCATCCTTACCGTATTCCGTGTCACCGGTCCAAACCCATTACACACCAGAGTCGAGTCTGACCCCTAGCCACCTTATAAGGCAGAGCGAACCGCCCCACAAAAGGTTTCCAAGACTACTATTCCTTATGGAAGCCGACTGCCACCTCTCCCTTACACAGCAATTGATGGGTTCGAACTGCAGACCCTTCCGTGCAGAGCTAAGCATTTAACCACTGCCCCAATGGGATCCTCGCATAGTTCTACACACAGGTGAAGGTCTCCTGGGAGCCCAGCACCAGATGTCCCCTACTGTCAATGCCTGCTTCACCACCGTTTGCAAGGGACAATTATATTTTGTAGTTAAGGTGACCAGAAGTCCGCTTTTGGCGGGACAGTCCCGATTTTTAACAATCCCTCCCCCGACACCCCCCCCCACACACACACCCCCCTGCATCCTGCGGCGTTTTTAAAAAGTCCCGATTTTTGGAAAGAATGCATGACAAGCTAGGATATACGGTTTTCGGCTGCCATGTGGCTATTTCGCCAGGATGGGTTTTTATCAATGGTGTCTTGCTTTTGACCCGCTTTACCAATGTTAAAATCCGGTCACCTTATACTTAGTGAAAGCAAATACGCTGCAAATGGGGTCAGGGAGTCAGACTGAGGAGTTCAGTGCCACAGAAGTAAACAGACACAGCCCAGTACCTGGAGCACTTGAAAATCGTGGGAGGGAAGTAAGGCAGCAAAGTCAGGAGAGGCTATGTGCTGTACGGTGCGGTGGACTACAATCTGAGAAGGCCAGGGGATACCATGGGTACCTCGGGCAGGCTCCCTACGGATGTCAAGCAAGACAGCTGGGAAATAGGACCAAGTGAGGCAATTACGGTAGAAGCGTAAGGGGACACCCGGATCACTTCCTGTAAGGGACTCCCTCACAAGAGAGGCATTCCCCGGAGCCAGCTTGCTTCCTTGAGTGAAGATAAGCAATGTGACATGTCACTGCCCGGGTGCTTTCCAGCCTAGATCCACCAGGGCTCCTCAGCTCCGGACACTCTCTTGGGCCCTGCCACCAATGGAGAGACACTCCCCTGAAGTGTCCCTTCAGATGAGACATTTTGGAAACAGACCCCAGGACTGTGTTCATCCAACAGAGACCCCGAGTCACCTATAGGGTCTCAGCCCAAAGCCTTTAGCATGTGATGGGCAGCGAGAGCCATGTCTCCCACCTCTGAGCCGCTTCCCCCCACTAGCTGTGACAGTGTAGTCTTTGCTTCCCTGGAGTCAGAGGGCACCGCAGGGAAATCGGAGCATCTCACAAGATCTCACAGTTCATCCTTCCGATTGCTGTCGAGCTAGCCCACCTGTGTCGGCGGGCGCTGTGCTCCACGGGGCTCTCCAGGACTGGTTTGCCAGAAGGGCTTCCCCAGGCCGTTCTTCTTCGGTGGCACATCTGACCTCTCAATTGGCGGCCGTCTGTGAACTGTTTATGCCACCCAGGGTTGGTAGGGGGGTAGTGCGGGGCATGATGGGGAGAGAAAACAAGGAATCGGATTGAAAATCACCCCAATCCTTTCAGACAGCAATCCACAGGGGAGCCGAGCCCCTCCCTCAGGTGCAAAGGGCAGCAGGCGGAAGGAACATGGCTCCTGTGTGTCGGGGAGGAATGCTGACTGCTACTTGCCTTTTTTCAACTCTTCAAATCCGAATTTATGGGCCACAGCAGATGTACATAGTTCTTGCCACAAAGCCCCACCCATTCCCCTATAGCTCGAAAGCCAAAATTCCACCCCCTGTTCCAAATAGTTCCAACCTCTTTGGTTCCCTTTATATTGGAGCGGAAATTCCAGGAGAGTCGGTCTGGCGTGGCAGAAGCTGACCGGGCCTTATGAAAATCTCCAGAAAGGTGACCCATTTAGTCAAAGGAGCTTTCAGATCTCCATGAGAAAAGGAATTCATGCCAGGATAAAGGACCTACACAGAGAGGGAGAACAGGAGTGCTGTGTGAACGCCCAGACCTTGCAGCGAGCCAGCCCTGCGCTTTCTGGGGAGGCCGTGCTGCCTCGCTGGGATCAGCCAGACAGACCGGCTTTCTCTCGCAGGAGAGCTGCAAGGGGCCCGTGGGGCATACAAGTTCAGCCCTGGTGCTCGGGGTAGAAGCTAGCAGGAGGGCTGCCCATAAGACCCCTTGAAGATGGACGAAAGCAGCTTTCTGGGGTTGGAAACAGGCTGCCCCCACTTGTGCCAGGGTGGCCAGCTGATTTAAAAAAAAAAAAGTCCAGTCGCTCAGCTCAGCAAACACACCAGTGCACACTCCTGCCCGTTAATGTTTAAAGGGAGCAGCAGGGAGATGTGGCTGCGGACTCTTCTGACAGAGCACAGCTGTGCCAAACGGCTGCGGTCACCAAGGATCTCCCAACGTGTTCCTCTGACACTGTCCCCACCCCACCCCCCATGGGCACCAGAGCTCCACAGCCCACCCACCGCACAGGGCCCCTTCTCTCTTCACCTCAGCCTGCAAGGTGACAAGGACAGCCCTACCCTGAATCCTTCCCCAAAGCAACCTTTGACTGGTTCCTACCACCTGGTCTGTGTGACTTCACTCTGCCCAGAAAACAAACAGAGGCAGGGAGGGCCTGAGAGGCTCGTCCCAGAGAGAAGGCCCTACTCAGAGCAGCACCTGCTCCTGGGGACCAGGGGTTCAAGAAGGCCAAGGGGTCAAGAAAAACATTTACTCTGGTTGGTTTTTTTGTACAGAATTCCCAATTTCACCTTAATCAAGCTCAAATGAGTAGCGTTAAGAGCAAAACAAAAGAGGAACAAAACTGAAGGGATTAAAAAAAACGGTCTACCCCACATCTCCCCACAATCTACAGTACATCGTGTACAGCCTGTGAAAGCCAGAACCCTGTAATACAGAATCCTGTCAGGGACGAAAACGCAAATTATTCTCCACTCCCAGAGAGCCACAGAAAGGGCTGAGGCTAGTACTGATGGTGATTACACAACTCATTTTAAAGGTAACTTCATGGGGGAGGGGGGGGAAGGGGGAGGAAGTATTCTAAAATTGATTGCAATGATTATACAATTCTTCTTGACATGATTGAACGACTGAACCATTGGACTGTATGACAGGTGGATTAGGTGCCAATAAAGTATTTTTTTAAAAATAAAGAGCTAAGATGTACTCTCTCAGAGGCGGAAAACATTCGAGATCCAGAAAAACAAGGCCGTCCCTCGAGCTCTGCCTCTCCCCGGCTCCCCCCTTCTCCATCTCACTTACTAAGTGGGGGCATCAGGCCCGGGTCTGGGTTTTGGAGTTTGGCAGATTTCCTCCTCTGTAAGACAAGAATGAATATCTAGCCATCCACTTTCTAAGGCAGATCTGAAGGAATCAAAGGCAGGCCCTCACATCAGGTAAGCACAGTACACAGGAAACGTGCGTGCAAAGAAATGGTAGACATTGTACTAAAGGGTGCACCTCCACGTGCAGGTGCACACCTTGACCCTAGGCACCAATCAACATCGTACACGCATACTCTTGATATGGAGAATGGCCAAGGAAGATGCAGGTCCCATGTACTCCTTGCGAGCTTTCTAGCCGGGCTGCGTAGAGGAACCAGGTTTTGGTGATGGGGGAAAGGAGAAAGCCAGACATGCATTCAAAATCACTCAGTCTAATAGCCAGTCTTGGTTAAGTCAAAAACCAACCTCCTCCATGACTTAAGAGTGAAAGGGGATGTTGGCCCAGAACATTCTACTCCAAGAAGATGTGTCAGCAGGGACCAAAGAGTGACTGCTTATGGTAAATTTTGTCAACAGTGAGTGAGCTTAAATGAGAGTCCATCAAACTGGATTTTGTTTTTGTTTTAATCACTGAGCAGTTTGTCAAAACTTTATAATCACCATTTACAATTTATTATCTCTGGTTGTAAGACTCTCCCAGGAAGAGCCTTCACTTCATATAACTTAGTGTTTTTCTTGTCAAAAACAAACAAGCCCATAATGCCTTAATTCTAAGAGGGCATGGTTAAAATACCCACCAGTCCCACCCTTGCTACCACATTATCAATTCTCACCTGTTGTGTTGTTGCCTTAAACACAGAAGGAAACCACTGATTTTCTAATCACTTTTTTCAGGAAACTTTTTTCCTAATACATAGGCTCAGTTTCCCCAGAAAAGTGGGCTAGCCACCTTTCAAAAATACAAGGTCGCCTTACAACAGTGGTTTTCTCAACCTTCCTCATGCCTTGACCCTTTCATACAGTTCCTCATGTGGTGGTGACCCCTCGAACAATGAAATTATTTCGTTGCTACTTCATCACTGTCATTTTGTTACTGTTATGAATCGGGTGACCCCCAAAGGTGTCATGACCCACAGGTTGAGAACTGCTGCCTTACACAGCTCTGCTGAAGACAGTCCTGTGGCTCAGTAAGTAGTACCCAGGGCCATCCGGGCATCTCTGAGCATGCGCAGTGAACAATGGCTCGAACAGGCATGTCACCCGCTCCTGGGGAGCTCGGGCATGACCACAGCAGGAACCAGCCCCCATCAGCCATTTGACTGACGCATTTAATGAAAGCCATTGTTGGGGCAGGAGTTCTAACTGCAGAATAAGTTCCTTGAGGAGGTAATCAAAGACAAAAACTAAATGTACAATACTAACAATATGGAGTGGGGATGGGTGGGGAAGGGTTGTAAAAAACTAAATGTAGAAAAATGAGGACCTAATGTCGGGGGTTTAAATGGAGAGAAAATGTTTTGAGAAACGATGTACAAATGCGCTTTACACAATTGATGTGTGTATGGATTGGGATAACAGTTGTATGAGCCCCTAATAAAATGTTAAAAATGAAAAAAATTTTAAAAATTTAAAAAAAAAAAATGATGGCAATATATGTACAAATATGCTTGATACAATTGATGTATGGATTGCTATAAGAGGTGTAAGAGCCCCCAATAAATGACCTTTTAATAAAATAAAAAATAAATAAAATAAATGTAGAAACTCAGGTTCTCCAGGCTTCCGAAGCCAGGCAAGTGTAGCCCGAGGGTGCATGCGAGAATCCACCGGCACGCTGGGAAATGTAGACCTCACTACCGAATCTGTTACCTAAAGAGAAATTAAACTTGGCCATGAATAGTTACTACACAGATTGACAGTGGTCTTACAGCTTATAAATACATACACGTGCATCGAGCAGGGACATATTCACCGTTACTATGTATGTTTTTACTGATCTGAATGGCTGGAGTGGAACACTTCCCCCAGGCTAGATGATCTTTTCAGCCAGGTTCACCAGCCCTACCCACAAAGGGTACACAGAGGTCACCCAGCTGGCAGCCCTGTCTACCTCTCCACTGCCCCTCAGACACCTGCACCATGGCTCCAGCTACAGGATGAGGCCCAAGCACCTGCACTAAGCTTACAAACCTCCCCAGGGCTCCGTGGAGCTGTGTCCTCCGCCCGAAATGCTAGAGCACTCCTGCAGTCCTGCTCACATGGCTTATTCTTGATTAGACTCAAGACCTATGCTTAATAAAGGCCCCTTCCTCCAGGGAGCCAGCCCTTCAGACTATCCACCCCAGCCTGGGGGTAGGTGCTCGCCCTCTGCAGGGAATCTCCCACGGCTGCGAGAGGTCTGGGTGCTGGAGATGCAGAGGCTCAGCCCTCACCACAGACAGCCTGGATCAGGAGCTTCAGCATAACGAAGTCCACCAGTAGTGTGTGTGTACCACCGGCTGCCTCTTTCCTCCCCGCAGGGTTGTGTGGGGCAAGCAGGGACCACTGCTATCTTGTAATTTCTGTGTCTCCCTTCCCCACCCACCCCCGGCACCTGGTGTGGGGCCTGATTCAGAGAGGACCTTGCCATGTACTTGTGGAATAAGTGGGTGGGGGGGCATCTTCACCTGGGGTTCACTGACGAGAGGGGATAACTAGCATGACAGAGGGCAGTCACAGAGCTACACACACACCTGGATGGGCCGGAAGACAGGATGGAAGACAAAAGCTCAGGTTCAAATGCATACCAATCTCAGTAATAAGTGCTCTCTCTACTGGAGCCTGCTCACATAGAACACTCTTAGCATCCAAGAAGCAGTAACTATCCGTAGCTTCCATTTTCCAGATGGGGCAGCTGAGGCTCAAAAAGCTTAAAACAGCAGCAGATCAAGGTTGCACAGCACTCAGGGGGCAGACTCAGGATTAGAACTCAGGAAGTCTGGCTTCCAGGTCCTTCCCCAGAACTGAGTCTAGGAGGAGGGTCAGCAAGCCATCAGCAGCTCTCCCAGCCCTGACATTCAGCTCTGAGGTAAATTGGAAAACGTTTAAAGCATAGTATTCAGGTAACAGTGATTTTGTTCATTTATAAAAATGTATGTTTGGCTCTTGAATGATTTTTCAATGACTGGCTCTTCCATCTCAAAAGTTTGCCGACCCCTGGTCTCGGGCACATCTAGTCCAGCCTAGCATGTGGGGACTTGGAGGTTGATGACAGGGTGTCCCCCACCCCCTACCCTGAGGAGCTAAAGAAGGCAGGGCCACCAGGCTCTAGGCCCTGAGCAGCTGCAGCCCAGGAGCAAAGCAGCCCAGCAGCGGGTTCCCTGGCACCGCCTCAGCACAGGACCTGTGGCGGCTGTGCCCGGGGGGACAAAAGTTGGCTCCGAATCAAAGCCCTCCTTCAGAGGGCCCCTCCGCGCGCCCAGCGCAGGCGGCTGCTGACTGGCACGCTGGCTCCGCGCTGCTGGCAGAGCGCCACCGAGGCCCGGGCGCCATCTGGAAGTGATTTGGCCCAGAGATTCCTGAACGGGGTGGGAGGTTGGAATGACCAGGCGCCCGGAGCTCCCGTCCAGCTCGGAAACAAAGCTGGCGTGAACGGCCCCGGGGCCAGCCATAACATAGCAGGGTCATCCCCTTCCGGGCAGGCAACACCCTCTAGACAGTCCACAACCACATTACAACCAGTAGAATCAACGTTTCCCAAACACACTAGTCTCCCCACAGCAGGGTTGATGCTTAATGCCCTTCCACCCCCCACCCACTATGACTTTTGGGAATATTGTTGGATAGTGCCTTATTTATTTAGCAAACACTTACACCGCACTTACTATGTGCTATGAAGTATCCAGTGTACATTAAGAAGTATTAACTTGTTCAGTCTTTGTAACAGTATTTTTGAAGAGGTTGTGATGAGGAGGCTAAGGCACAGAAGTTTGCGATAAGCTCCTTAGTGGCCAGTGGGACTTGAACCAAGATTCCTAACCACCAAACAAACCTCATCACACACAAATGTGCTACCTTGTTGCAAACGGCCCATAAACTTGTTAATCCTTACAAAACATACTGCTTTGCTACTTTTTGAAACTGCTTTGGGTCTGGACTATGTTACCCAAAAGACAAACTGGCGTTTGCGGGGTAGTCCAGAATGAAACGACCGGTTCTAGAGCCAGCCAGAAGGGCTGGATGAACCCCCAAAACGATTTCCCCGAGATTATCTTTAAACCCTAAACCAAAAATATCCCCCTGACGTCTTAAAACCAAACAATGGTTTCACTTAGCTGGCGAGGAATGTCTGCGCTGAGCATGGTGCTCCTTTAAGAACTATCTACGTGAGATCAGATTGACAGCGGGGCTCCAAAGACAAGATAGGACCCTCAGGGGGCAGTGAGCTTGGGCTAACAGGGAAGGAATGGTTGCACAACTCAAGAAGGAAATCAACAGTACATCTAGAATCCCCAGGTGCTCTCCTGTGCATAACACACTTTTTTTTGTTTTTTTTTAAAGAAGAGGTAGGACACTTTGTACATTACTTAGGAGGAGAAAGGGCGAGGAAGGAAACGGGATGGGCGAATCTCTCTGCCTGGTGACCCCACATCCATCCCAGTCTGCTCTGGAGTGGTGGCCTGGCAGAAGTGACGTAAATATTAGGGTCAGAGAGCATACTCCGAAACGGATAGAATTCTTTTCTTCCCAGGGCAGTTCCAAAACACACCACCCAAGCTTCTGGACAGCCTGGCTCCTCATTCCAAGGTTGGGAGACCCCTCTTTCTCCAAGTTGGCTGGGCTGCCCAGGGCCTGAAAGGCTTTCAGAAAAACGAGTAAATAAAACTGCCATGTCCGGGCAGACACCTTGAATTAAATATGTTGAGGCCTCACTATGGACTGCCCGGGAACAACGAGCCTCTTAAGAAACTCTGCAACTCGTGGTGCGAGCCAAAGATGGGTCCACTTCACAAGCCACACAAACGGAGGAAACAGCGAGGGCTCCCTTGCAGTGAGGTCCCCCTGCGTGGGCAGCTAAGAGACCAGCTCAAATCTCCAAACTGGGAGTGGTACTAACGACACACTCAACCTTGAGAGTGCATCCACAGTATACAAACCCCATACTTCGATGATACTTTCCCGGATTATCCATTAGGTAGCAAAATCTCTTCCAACAAATCAACCCCACCAGTGAAACCAGGGTCGTCATGCCCCAAAGACACATCTCAACACAAGAAGTGAATGCATTACCGTCCTCCCCTCACTTCCCAGCAGGACACCCAACTCTGGGGCCCTTCATTACCAGGTCAGGGGCAAAGGCTTAAAGACCAGCCTCCAACCCGATAGCCCAGGCTGTCTCACTCGCCTCTCAAGCTGGATAGACCTGGGGTCTAGGCACCGTGTGCTCGCTGGGTGGGCTCTGTGAGAGACTTCCTACACGTGGAACCTCAGTTTCCCCATCTTTGAATAGGGATTTGAATACTAACAATAACACGAGCAGCAACTTACTATATGGGGGTGGGGGGGCATGCTTAGAGGTGAGGACTTGGGAAGGGCAAGGACTACTCTCGGTGATCCCTTGAGGGCTCCACGGGGTTGTGAGCTCAAGCTCGCTGCACGGTGAGCACAGCCCAGTATGACAAACAGCGCACACTATCGGAAGCCCAAGCAGGGGCTGGCTTCTTTTTGAAGGGCCCTTGGCAAGAGCACGCAAGGGCAGAGAGCCGAGGCTGCTGGCATTATTACCCCTGCCTCGGGGTCTCCATGAGCTGGAAAACCTGTTTGCCGTGAGACAGACTGGAGAACAACTAGGAGGCCAATGACAGGAATCAGACATGTGGTCACACCCTTGGACCCAGGAATTGCCACTTTGAGGAATATGGTGGAAGAAGACGAATTTAAAGGGAAACAAACACACTCAATGTAACTTGTGGTGGGAAGCAGCCCACACACAGCAAGGAGATGCCAGCAGCCCACAGCAGAGGGGGAAGAGGGGAGAGAGGGGAGTTGATGGGGGAATGGGGTGGGGAGGTGGGGGTGGTACTGGCCCTGGAATGTCAGGACAATAGGAGAAACTATGACCTTGGTGGGTTCAGGAATGAGAGCCACAAGGACCAGGTAGGAAACTGTAAGGGACCAAACAAAGTCAAGAATGAGAGAGCCCTACAAGTTCCAGGCACTGACTGCATGTAACAGCTGGTGAAAGCAGGCAGGCTCAGATTCTGTGGTGTTACTGGGAGTGGAAAGGTCGGTGTGTGTGTGTGTGTGTGTGTGTGTGTGTGTGTGTGTGTGTGTGTGTGTGTAATGAGAGATTTCAAGTCATGTTTGGATACTCTTGGTTTTCTTTCTTCAGTTAATTAAATAAATACACATTTTTTTTCAATAAAAGAAAAGAACTAGGTTGAGCCTTGCCAGGCCTACAGACTCCTCAGAAAAAGGGGGGGGGGTAGGAGTTCATGAAAAAAGGAGTAACTCCAAGAGGATTCTGGGGTTCCCCCTTCCCAAGATAGGAGATGTGCCCCCAAGCGGAAGACAATGCAGCTCCCCCTCAGCAGAGCAGCCAGCCTTGGGGTGGAGAAGTCCTGCTGAGAGGCAGGCCAGCCAGGCAGGTGGCAGCCACCTGGGCCCTGGAAACAGGAAGCAGCCCTACCTGCCAGGACAGGTGTGGGGGAAGGCATGGGCGTGGCCCAGTAGTTGCTCAGCCTAGAGGGAACCCCTTTTAGGCTGGAGAAAGTCCCCAAAGCCACACCCCAGTGCCTGGCTCTCTTCCTGTCACTGGAGGTAACTTCCTCGACCCCAGGCCCAGGCCTGGTGAGGGGGAGGGGCAACCCCACCCTGCACCATGACAGAACATGGGCACACGCATGTCTCAGGGCACACACATTCTCTGCCACACCCCGGCCATATTCGTACACATACTTGCACTTCGCACGCCCGGCTCCTGCCATCAGTCTTGCCACCCTCCTGGGGCCTACCTCTCTTCTCCCAATTCTCCCTTCACGCAGGAGAGGGAGAAGAACCCATCTCCTCTCTGGAAGCCCCTGGGGCTGGGGGCAGGGAGGGGGAGGAGGGAGGGGCGGACGCAGGGCAGAGGAATGAGAAACCTCCTTCCAATTGTCACCCACTTCCTTCAATTCTTAGCTCCATTCCTGCTGCGTCAGCGACCTTGGCCAAGTCAGTTAACGCCCCGGACCCCCTAAGGTGTGGGCACTCCAGCCCGCACAACGTGCGGCGATGGAGATCATTTTAAAGGCCGGCGGCGCAGGATAGGAACTAGCTTGGGCTCGGAACCCCGCGGCAGTTACTAAAATCACCTCCGTTTCTCAGTCCAGCGCGGGGCCAGAGCAGAGCGCGCAGCACCGACACGCCCCCACGGCTCTGCACCCCACCTCGGGGCCCACACCCATTCCGGGGACGCTGGGGAAGGGTACCAGGTCCCCGTCTCCACCCTGGCTGCGAAGCCCCGGGCGCAGGGAAGGCTTCCTCCACAGGTCGCCCAGCCTGGCCTCCAATCCGACACCCACTCCGCGGCCGCCGGGGGGCACCGGCCTGGGCGCAGCGGGGCCCGCGCGCCGGGGACCC
>NW_022103928.1:23759657-23763445 GCF_000313985.2 Echinops telfairi
CCCGCCCCCGAGGCCCCGCCCCGTCCGACCTGCGGGCGGGAGTGCGCTGCCCGCACTCGCCCCCTGCTGCTCTTCGTGGGCACTGCACCTCGTTCTGAGTTGTCCTGGGACCCCTTCGTTGAGCCCCTGAAGAAAGGAGCAAAGGAGCATCAGACCCCTAAGGGAATAAAGCAACGGGCCCTGGATTTGTAGGGAGCTAGACAGAAAGGGTGGAGACCCTGGTATGGGTCAGCGGGAAGCTACCGGGGCAGAGGAGTCCGCTGCCCATCTGTAGATTTAATAAGGTTCAATAAGAACTTTTATTGGGCTCTTGTGGGTACCAAGTTAGGCACTGGAAGACATGGTGAAGGAAACAAGCATTTTGCTACCCATTAATTATCATTATATGAATTAGAATATTATCAGGAGCATTTTTTGAAGGCCTACTGTGTGCCGGGTCATCTCTCAGACCCTATTAACCAGCGGTAAATCAGACTCTGGTCCCTAACTTCCAGGTATTATCTATGAGAGAGAGAGAAATGAGTCAACACACACCACAACCTCGGCTAGTAGTGATGGTAGAACTATGCAATCATGCTTGCTTGGGTATGACTTTCTTATAGGTCCTGTGACAAATGGCCGGAGAGAGCGAATTGAACAGCACACGCTCATGTATTATTGCACGGTTCTTTGTGCTCCAAGTCCCTCACAAGGCTGTCAGCTACGGCAGTGTTGGCTGCACGTGTTTCTTCCAGGTAGCCCTAGGGAAGAATCGGTTTCCTTGCCCTTTCGGGCTTTGAGAGGCCACATTCCTCGGTGGCTGGGCTAGTCCTCCATCTTCAGAGCCAGTTCCCTCAGCCCAAACCCTGCTCCCACTGCCTTCCCGCTGGGTCTCCTCCACGTGCACATAGTACACTCGCGCTGTTACAAGCTCACAATCACACGGCATCCCTGGGGGGCCCAAGACAGTGACAGCAAACGGCTGAAGTTTCAAGTCCACCCAGAGGCACTGCTGAAGAGAGACCTAGCCGTGTCTCAGGCATTGAAACCCGTGGAGATCAGTTCTACTTTAACATCCATGGGGCACCATGAGTCGGGACAAGTGGTTTCTGGATATAATGGTATTTCGCTTGACCAGATAATCCAGAATAATCTCCCCATCCGAAAGTCTGCTGGTTAACCAATTTCATTCCATGTGCTACTCTAATTCCCCCTTTGCCATATAAGGTAACATACCAACAGGTTTCAGCATTAGGACACCGACATTCTTGTATTGAGTGCTTTCTCTGCTCATCCAGGCTCTGAGCTCACCAGAATTCATTGCCTTTGAGTCAATTCTGACTCACCGTAACCCTATAGGACGGGGCTGGACTGCCCAAGTAGGTTTCTGAGACTACGGATTTTTTTTAATCATTTTATTGGGGGCTCATATAACTCTTATCACAATCCATACATACATCAATTGTGTAAAGCACATTTGTACATTCGTTGCCCTCATCATTCTCAAAACATTTGCTCTCCACTTAAGCCCCTGGGATCAGCTCCTCGTTTTCTCCCTCCCCACTCCCCCTCCCTCAGGTACCCTTGAAAATTTATAAATTATTATTTTGCCATATCTTGCACTGTCCAACGTCTCCCTTCACCCACTTTTCTGTTGTCCATCCCTCAGGGAGGAGGTTATATGTCGATCCCTGTAATTGGTTCCCCCTTTCTATCCCACCCTCCCTCCACAAAAGTACAGATCTTTGCAGGATTAGACAGCCTCATCTTTCTCCCTCAGAGTGGCTGGTGGATATGAACAGGTGGATTTCAACTGTGCCCACGATGCCACCAGAACGCCATGTGGCAATCTGCTTCCCTAAAGATCCCATCCTTGGAAACTCAGTGGGTACAGTTGCACTCTGTCCGACAGGGTTGCTCTGAGTGTAGCAATGGGTTTGGGTTTATTTAGGTCCCCTCACTAGAGATTAGCTGGTGGTCACCTGGTTAAAGACCAGGCAAAACAGGATTTGAGCCTGGGCCTGACTCGATGGGCTGTACGCTGCCTAAGAACCTCTGTGCTGCCCACCACCCCCACCTGCAACCCAGGTCTTGCCTTCGTCTACTGTGTAGACTCTACACCGGTGGTTCACAACCTTCCTAATGCCGCCACCCTTTAATACAGTTCCTCATGTTGTGGTGATCCCCCAACCATAAAATCATTTTAGTTGCTACTTCATCACACATTGCTACTTTGCCACTGTTATGAATTGGGTGACCCCTGTGAAAGGGTCGTTCGACCCCCAACGGGATCGTGACCCACAGGTGAAGAACTGCTGCTCTATACAATGGACCAGCTGAACAGTGGATTCACTAGAGGCAGAATGGGTAACTCTTCCCTTCCTGGTGTCCAAGGCTCCCAGGTCCCTGAAGCTTTCCTCCACCCAAACCCATCCATCAATTTATCAGCCAGTGCCTCCTTCCCTCGGGGACCTCCACCCTGCTAGGTGAGACTGACACTCCTGGGACCAGCAGCTACTAAGGGGCTAACTTTTCCCTTTCTGACAGTCCCTCTGCCCATCAACATGCAGTACTCAGTCTACCCCACGCTGAGCTGAGTCAGCCGGTCCTGAGAGGGACCAGGTGATTCTCATCAGACACTTGAAAGTGTCAGTTATCAGCTGCCCTCCTGTGGGCTCTGACTTGTGGTGGCCTCCGTGGCAGAGGGCAGCTATGCTCCGTAGGATTTGTCGTGGCTGCTTTGTGGGAAGCACATCACCAGGCCTTTCTTCCAAAGTGCTTTTGGTTGGCAGTGGAGCAGGTTGGCCATGCCGTCCGGGGACTCCTCCAGTTCTCTGAAAGTGACAGGAGGGGGGAGCAGAGCCAGTGACTTTAGAACTCGGAGAAGAAGCAGACAAGATTTTCAGATGACTCTACCAAAAGTTGAAAAGAGATGGAGCCCCAACAACCCAAAATGGGCATGTCTACAGGGAGCAGTTCAGCCCCTGCGGTCTGAATTGTCACCTGGCTAGGTCTTGGCTTCACAAATACCAAATCTCTGATTCATGGGTTTTTCTCCGCTCGCTCGGTAAGTCTCTGAGCGCAGAATTACACCGGAAGGGGAAGCACGGGCTTTGCTCTGAATCCCAGCTGTCCTGGCTTTGTCCAAGGACCCCACAGTGCCAGTCCTAGCACTTGTTTTTTGAAGTTTAATTATTATTTACTGAAAGGAGGCAAGCTTCTTTTTGTCCCAATGGAGGACTACATCTGTTCCCTTGCAGGATCTGGCCTGGGGGGTAAAATCTGGTAGAGCCTTTGTTGTTCCATAGAAATATAAGGAGAGCCACACATGTCATTTGAAGTGTTCTTGCAGCCCCATTAAAAGCAAGTAAAAAAATTAATTGAATTTTTTTTTAATTTTAAAATTAATGCCAACAATATCTTAAAACTCCCATTACGGGGGCCCACCGTGGACTGAGTTGTCTCCCCCAGAAAAGATAGGTTGGAGCCCTAAGCTCAATGAATATGATCTTATTTGGAAATAGACTCTGCAGATATCATCAACCAGAGGTCATACTGGACCAGGGTGGGTCTTGAATGCCATACCGGTGTCCTTATAAGGAGAGAGGGCTTTGAAGAAACACCAGAGACAGTAGAGATAGGAGCACAGATTGGAGCTGTGCTGCCACCAACGGAGGGACGCCTGGGGCCACCACACTAGGAAGAAGCCAAGGAGTGGTCCCCGGACCCTTCAGAAGGAGATGGCCCTGCCAACAGCTTGATCTCAGACTGCTCAAAAGCAGCCCTGGTTAATGTTCCCGGCTGCCAGC
>NW_022103928.1:23763686-23777797 GCF_000313985.2 Echinops telfairi
TGTGAGAGAGTGGGTTTATGTTGTTTTAAGCCACCTAGTCTGGGGCACTTAGAGACGACAGCCACGGGAGATGCCTCAGCCCTCCATCTCAGTACACTCAGGACCCAGGGTTTTCCTGGGACGCTAGCCTGTCGCTGCTGAAACCCTGAAAGTTCTGGAAACCAGAACAAGCTGATCGCCCTACCCAATAGAGTCCACATGTTACATGTCAACATGTACTCACTATAAAAGGTAGTTTAAGGTTTTGTAATCGCATTTTATACCTGCAGCCCAATTCAGACAGGCCACACTTCAAGTGCTCATTAACTACCTCTGACAACTAAACAAAATCCCCCAACCCCATTGCCACTGAGTCGATTCTGGCTCAGTGACCTGATAGGACAGAGCCGGGCTGCCCCTCGGGGTTTCCAAGGCTGTAGATCTTTATGGAAGCTGAGTGACTCATCTTTCTCCCGTGCTGACTTTGAACCGATGACCTTTCGGTTAGCACCAGAGCGCTTAACTTCTGCTACACCATAGCTTTTGTCCTATGAGTAGCTGTCTTCTTAGACGGGGCAGGTGGAGAGGAAGATGTGATTGCTAGATAGAATTAAACCTGGGAATAAGTTGGAGACGGTAAAAGGGCATGGGCATATCTTCTGACCTCTAACTCCACACACACACACACACACACACACACACACACACTTATGGAAGTACAGTTCAATGAGAGGTGTCCAAGGTGGGTTTGCTTTTATAGTTCCTCTGCCTCCTGGAATTAACGATTACAGCGAAGTGTCAAACTATTGAAAGCAGGGTACTGGGGGATGATCCCAGCCATCATCGTAGCAATAGTAATCACAGAAGTTCCCGTTTCCCAGAGTGCTGACATGATCTCCCTTAATCTTTACACCCACCCCAGGAGATAGTTGTTGTGCCCATTTGACAGGTAAAGAAACTGAGGCTGAGAGGGGATGGTTACACAGAGACAGAGCCCAGAAACTGAGGAGGACTAGAAAAGCCATTGTCATGATCAAGAGTAGTCAGGACCTGGTGCTGCCCCCGACTGTTTCCTCTTCTGTCACCTACATTAGGAGTCCCTTGTGGTGCAAATGTTTAACCTGCTCAGATGCTAACGGAAGGCTTGGGGACCCGAGTCTACCCAGAGACGCCTCCCAAGAAAGGCCTGGTCATCGACCTCCAAAGCCAACAGCCATTGAACACCCTGTCATTCGCCTCGTGTGGGGTTGGCAGGAGCCAGCGTCTCCTGGGCAGCAGCTGCTGTTGTTGCCTTAACCTACATCAGCAACGCAAAGGTATGTACATGGCAAGGGAGCTGCTCCTCCTATTATTACCATGACTATTATTACCCCTTTGTGAGCAAGCGTCTCAAGGCTGCAGTCGGAAAGTTCCAGGTTTACAAGTCGGCTTCCCAGAGAGAACTGGAAAGCTGCACCAGGCTCCACAAAACAAACCTGGCCCTTCCCCAATTGCATCTTTCCCCCAGGGCGGGGGAGGGGGGGGGGCTTCTCAGTGGTGACTTTACACCCCTGTCCACACCCTGCAGGAAAGAACAAGCAAAATATAAATGAGAATATGGGTTGGTTCTACCTCCACCCCCTGGGCAGAGAAGAGCTGGTTCAGCAGCTCCCTAGAGAGGTGAGCAGGTCCCCTGTGCCCCAGGGTGGCCTACAAAGGATCTGAGGCCCCCTGGGTGGGGTGCTGGGAGTACAGGCTTTCCCTGGGGGAGGTGACACAGGGTGTTTTGAAGGCTGAGGCCCCCACCATCCAAGCCCGCCCCCTGCAATAAGGACGGGGGTGCCGGCAGGCAGCTGCTTGAGGAAGGTACAGACTGTGCCCCTCAGGCTCCCACTCACCACTGGCTCCAGTGGATCCCATTGGGCAGCGCAGTGCTCGCAGACACACGGTTTTCTGTGTCTACACGATGGGGAGGAGTGATTTGAATCTATATTCTCCCCTAGGTTCCCTGTAATGTTTGCAAGGTCACTTTCTAATCCCTAGTCCTGAGTTGAGTGCCTCAATGTGCGTTATCTCTTTAAATCTTCCCAAGAACACTGTGTCGGGCACTGCCATGATGATTCCCATGTCACAGAGGCTGTAAGAAATCAAGTCACTTGCTCAAGGTCCTGTGGTGAGAGAGTCTGAATTGGAACTCTGCGCTAGCCAATTCCAGGGGCCGCCTCTGACGGCTAAGCTCTCCCAAGGTCAGCGCCCACAGGCCTGCCCTCCCAAGCCCGGCCCAGCTTGCCTAGCCGCGGACACTGAACGAAGGCAGGACAGCGGCCGCCACTCACGGAAGTCTGTTGTGTGCGGCTGGTTCAGCCGGGTGGGGCGAGGGCCTGCTGCGGGCCTGTCTGCCTCCCACAGGGCCTTCCCAGCCCAGGGTGGGACACCCGTCACACCCCAGTCTGGTTGGAAGCACACACACAAAAATGTGTACAGGACTGAGCCTTCTCTCTCCACCCTGTCTGGCTTTGGCATCTTTGGAAGGTTCAAGGGTGAGTCGGGTGTGTTTTTCAAAAAACTAGACAAATGTCTCAGAGTACCTTTTTTTTTTTTTGCTAAAAGAAAAACCCAGTCTAGTCACTGCTCACCTGGTCAGGCCAGTCTGTCTTCCAACTGGCTCTTTGTGGACGGCTTCAGAGCTGACAAAGCCCTTTTCCATCCCGATGTCCCATGCTCCCTTGGTGGCTGGGCAAGCCATTCTTCTCCTCGGAGCTCCCAAGGACAGGGACTGTTTACCTTAGTCCGGAGAGGCTCACAGAGTGGAGGTGCTATGAAGAAACGCTCGGGGCTGCCCCAAAGGAGGGTGCAGAAAGCTTATGCGGCTCACTTAAGGTCACCCAGGGGTGGGGCAGAACGCAAGGTGCATATATCTTCTGACTCCAAAACCTTCAAACCCACACGGCTCTTCCATGGTTCACGGCCCATCGGTCCCCAGAGAGCCCCGGGGTGGTGGGACCAGGTCACATGTGCTGGCACACCGCAGGTGCTCGGTAAATAGTTCACGTTGCCTGAAGAACTGAACACATGAAGCCTTGTCTCGGTGCATTGTGCTGGGCCAGCCTCTGCTCCTGTCTCATCTTCTGATGCTCACCTAGTCGTCCAACAAGCTTCTCTTTCCTCGGCGGTAGATGGAGAACAGGAACATCTGTGCTCCTCAGGCCGCTGGTACAGGCTCAGGGAGCCGCAAGGTGATATGGGACAGAGCCCCCTCTGAATCCTCCAGGAGCAGTTCCCAAGTGCCAGGCAGGGGGCAGACACTGTGGGGTGCAGACCTGCATCAGAGAGCCCTGCCCTCAAGGCACCTACACCCTACTTGGGGGGACAGAGGCGGTGCCAAGAAATCCCATCTGTTGGGCTGAGGGAGCCCCTGGGTGGTGCAAACGGTGGACGTGCTTAGCTGCCAACTGAAAGGCTGGAGGTCTGAGTCCCTTCAGAGGGGCCTCAGAGGAAAGGCCTGGTGATCGTGTCCTGAGAAGTTAGCCATTAAAAACCTTTGGGAGCACAGGTCTACCCTGCCCTGCACAGGGCACGATGAGGGAGAAGGGACTTGGCAGCAACTGGGATTCCTTTTGTTCTGGTATGTGGTGTTGTTTGTTTTTAATTAGATGAGTTGATTACGTGCACAATCGCCCTGCTACCCCAAGCCCAGCTGCACTGGGTTCTGGAAACTTGTTAGGAACTCGGAGCCCTCTGCATTCGAAGCTGTCATTTAACGAGATCCCAGGTGACTCACGCATTGAACTTGATAAAGCTTGATAGGGACCGCATGACAGTACGGCCGTCAGATGCACTGCCTTGGCACTTTGGAAAAGAATGTGAGGTGTTGTGGTGGAAAGAGCTCCACATTTATTATAGATCAACATGATTCCGCATCATCTGATTCCTGAACACATTTTAAAAATCAAAATGCTAATCTGTACACAGAGATGGCTAAGAGAAGCAGCTGCCCAGGTGCCAGCCTGGAAGGGAAGCCACACAGCACTGGCCTAGCTCAGGAGCTTCTTGCCAAGTTTCCACACAGGACTCAGCGTTCGGAGCGCCCCCTGGAGGAAGCTGAAACACAGTCTCCCGGGTGCTCGGTGCCCCACCCCAGAGTCCAGCTGCCTGGCCCACTCTCTCAGTCCTTGGTCATTGTCAACTTAGACCTTGATCAGGGCTGCGAGCTGGCCCCAAGACCTGGTGATCTGTTAGTGGGCCTTCTGATCTATGCACTGTTTAATACATCCCCCAGGAATCTGACTGGGTTGGACAACTACCATTCCAAAACAATTCCACATAGGCTCACAGGTTAGGTTGCATGTCATGCATATAATCTATCTTTTTGCTTGAGAGGCAGGAGGAAGGCTATTGGTAAAAATAGTCTGTGTTGTCGTGGTAGTTGAGAATATGCAGAACAAAAGCAACTCCATAATTTCCCTAAGTGAATTCAGTGACAGTGATCACAAGCCGCGCTCTCCTCTGAACAGTTCTTCCCTCATCGACATAAACTCACGGTCTTCGAAGCTCCCTAAAGGTTTGATCTCATGTCGCGACCACTCACTCACTGCTGTGAAGTCGATGCCCACTCAGAGCGACCCCAGAGGACAGGGTGGAACTGCCCCGTGACTTTCCAAGACTGTCCCTGTTGGTGGGGCTAGAACACCCTGCCTTTCCCCAGCAGAGCGGCTGGTGGTTTCAAACTGCTGACCTTTTGCATGGGGCTCAGCCCTAACCACTAGGCCACCAGGGCTCCCCCATGCAGGCAGTTCTTTACAAGAGCCCCCTGCCCCAGGCAGACATTTGTAACTAACTCTAACCAAAACGATGGTTGGGTTTCATAACCAACTACGGATGACACCGTGAAACGGGAACTCCAGAGCACTTAGTTGTGCGCCAGCAGAGCCTCAACGCCCCCCCGAGGAGTGTTCATGTCCACAGAGCAAGCGAGGACTGCCCAACATCAGGAAAGGTGTCCTCGGGGCTCTATCCTTTCGCTGCAGGTACTCACTCTCTCTGCTGAGCAAATAATCTGAAGCGCTGAACCACATGAAGAAGAACAGGGCATGGGTATCGGAGGAAGGCTCAGTGGGAACCTGCAAGTTGCAGATGACACATACTTGCTGGCTCAAAATGAAAAGGACCCTTAGTACTTAATGGAGAAGAGAGAAGACAGCAGCCTTTGACAAAGACAAAAACGACACCTCAATATTAAGAAAATTAAACTCCTCAAAACTGCACCAATATGCAACAGCATGATAAATGGACAAACGATTGAAATCATCCAGGATTCTGTTCCACTTGGATCTGCCATCGATGCCCATAGAAGCAACAGTCAAGAAACCAAACACCCTGCTGCACTTGGCAAACCTGCTGCGGGGAAAACTCTTTAGGAGAAAATAGGTCACTTTAAGGACTAAGGCGTGCCTGACCCGAGCCATGACATTGTCAATCACCTCATGGGCAGACAGACACTACACAATGAGAAAGGAAGGCCAGAGAAGCACGGTGCCTCCCAACAGAAGAATGGCCAGTGTGCCGTGGGCTAGCAGAACAGACAAATCTGGGTTGGGTGAAGCCCGACCAGGATGCTCCTTAGAAACTAGGATGGCAAAATGTTCCACATACTTTGGCCATGTTACTAGGAGGGACCAGTCTCTGGAGAAGCGTTATGCTTGGTAAAGCAGGTCGGGGCTAAGGAAGACGACCCTGGACACGATGTGTTGCCGCAGTGCCTGCAGCAACGGAGAAGAAAGAGCAAAGGAGTCCCAGGAAGGTCTAGAGCAGACATTTATTCAGGGCACTCACGAGCAGGTGAAATGATAAAAGTTTTTCACTTTAAAGTTTAAACACTTTTTACCTTAAATCTTCAATCTCTGAAGTTTTTAAACCTTACACGGCTGGTGAGGATGTTAAATGGTGCCAGCACTGTGGAAAATAAGTGTTTTCTTACAGAGTTGGCTATACATTTACCATATGATTCAGCCATTGCAGTGCTAGATAGTCACCCCAGGGAAATAAAAGCATGTGTTTATACAAAGATTTGAACTTGAAAGTTCCCTCCCCGCTTTATTTGCAATTGCCTCAAATTGGAATCCACCCAAATGTCCATTAACAGGTGAAAGGATAAACAGCCATACGATGGAAGGCCATTTGGCGATTAAAAGGAACAGAGGGCTGACACAGGCTCCCATCGTGAGTCTCAAAACAACGCTGCCAAAATAAAAGAAGCAGACAAAAAAAGCTCATTCCCTATGTGCCATGTATATAACATTCCAGATGGTGACTAGTCTATGGGGACAGAAAGCTGGTCAGTGCTTCTCCGGGGGGAGGTAGGAGATTGATGGGGAGGGGCCACTGCCTCGGAGTCAATGCTGGCTCATAGTCGCCCTATGGGACAGAGTAGAACTGCCCCTATGGGTTTCTTTATAAAAGGAAGAAAATCAGGATACAGCCTTTGATGGTCACAGAGCGTGGGTGAGGGGGTAGTAGCAAAACAAAGCAAACATTAACGATTGGAAAAAGAATATGAATATACTTTGGGGGAGGGATATGTTCACTATTTTGTGATAAGGATCTGTTTACTATATGTTCATTATATTAGCTGGGTGTGTTTGTTAAAACATCAAATTCGAGGGAAGGAGGGTGGGGAAGGGAGGGGAAAACCTGAGGAGCTGATACCAAGGACTCGAGTGGAAAGAAAATATTTTGAAAATGATGATGGCAACATATGTACAAAAGTGCTTGACACAATGGATAAATGTATGGATTGTGATAAGAGCTGTAAGAGCCCCCAATAACATGATTTTTTTTTAAAAACGTATCAAATTCTATACTTTAAAAATAATTATGTCAATTATACCCCCCCAAAAAATAAGATGTAAAGAATACAAATCTATATTACATTTATGAGCAGGAAAATAATTAAAAATAAGCACACATTCAAAGGCACATAAAAAGTGTGCCCCCCCAACCGTTTTGTCTTCGTAAGCTGCTAGTCTCCCCAACCCGGAGTGGCACAGGGTCACTGTACCAAACCTGCTGCTCTCTTATCCAACTTATTTAAAACTCTTTGCTCCTTTCTCTCCACCCACGCCCCACCAAGAGGGAATGAAGTGGGACCCTGCTGAAAAGTAGTCAGATAAGATTTCCTCACTGCCCTCCCTCCATAATGGCCCGGTCTCTCCCCGCGGAGCTCACAGGCTGCCAGGAATGGCGGCGACGTTGGCCAGCAAGTACACGCTCACCTCAGACCAGAACCAGCCCCTGATGGAGGATAACCCCCTCCAACCCTTGGGATCTAGCTGAAGTCAGTCCGCCCTCCTCCTACTGCCCTGCCTCCCTCTGTAATTGAGGACAGCAAGTGTCCTTGGTTTCCCCAGAGCCAAGCCCGGAAGCTCATTAATCCGAAACGAGAAATGCATTCTTGTTGGCTGGAGGGGTGACCAGTCGTGTGGTCTCAAGTGGGTGAGGACCAGAGCGAGGCCACTGGGTCAGACAACTTTGCAGAAGGCAAACCTTCACTAGTCGTAACAATTATCCTTACTGCAACTGCCCCAGGTACGGAGCCAGTGCTGCCAAGAGGGCTGGCTCCAAAGTCTAACCTCTGAGCTGGGGCACTAACTGGCTCCCAGAGAATCGGGCCTGGTGGGGATTCTGCGTCCAGATCCAGGTTCAAATTCCTGCTTTGCCAACATGGCTGCTGTGAAGTGCTTATGAGCCCATGCGGGCAAGACGGGGTGCTGGGCTGAGCACACAGCAGGTAACTGGAAGTGACCACGGTCGTCCCCCTTGTCCTGAAAGGTCTTCTTCTGAAACAGTGGTTCTCAACCTTCCTCATGCCGCCACCCTTTCATACAGTTCCTCGTGTGGTGGTGACCCCAACCATAAAGTTATTTTCGTTGCTACTTCATCACTGTAATTTTGTGACTGTTATGAATCGTCATGTAAATATCTGATATGCAGGATGTATTTTCGTTGTTACAAATTGAACATCATCAAAGCATAGTGAATCATCACAAAGCAAAATGTCATTATATATTGTGAAATATTTATTCTAATTACAAATAAATGAAATTTTGTCTTGAAGCATGGTGTAGCATGGGTAACGGTATTCACACCGGGTACTCATAGGTGGGCATATCTGCATGTGGGACCCGCCTGGAGATGGATAGAGGAGCGGTGTTTTCCAATGATCTTAGGCGACCCCTGTGAAAGGGTCGTTTGGCCCCTACAGGGGTCAAGAACCACAGGTTGAGAACGGCTACTCTAAAGCCACTTCTACTTTGGTCTGATTGAGTCAGTGTTGCAGGTGTCCCCAAGGTGCCAACAAATCCTCACCATCTGTTGGGGTGAGGGAGTCCCTGGGTGATGCAAACGGGGAATGTGCTCAGCTGCTAACTGGGAGGCTGTCCATCTGCGTCCATACCGAGAGCCTCAGAGGAAAGGTGTGGGGAACAGAAGGATTTCTCTCAAACTGTCTCCCCCAAAATATGTATCAAACTTAGATGCTTGAGATTGACTGTACACCTGGAGGTCATCAAGAGTGGATTGGGAGTTATTCTCACTGAGAGGTATCAGCTGTCTAGATCAAGCAGACACCACGGTTTATCCCACAACAAATAGGGCCCATTCCCTTCTGACATTGTTCCCTTGAAGCAGTGCCCAAAGGCAAGCCCAAGACCACTCTAAGATGACTAAGTCATCCCCCTCCTATTGCTTGTATTGCCTATGTTGCAACCCATCCCTATGACGTAGGTTGTTATCTGCTATCAGGGGGCGGCTGGGGGGGGGGCTGCTCCCATGAGGGAGGCAGCTGCTTCTGCTCTGGCAGCCGGGTTCCCCCCACGAGGACCACCAAGCGGGGCAGAGGTGAGCAATGCTACCATGTAGTCTGACTGTGTTATTGTATTATCTCTCATGCTCTCGATGACGTTAATATAATACTTATATATCTCAACCATACAATTGTGATTACTGAACCCGCGATTAGCGAGTGGGGGCTGGCCCCCCACCTCATCAACTTTTTAATTTAATACTACAGAAAGGCTGGCGATTGACTTCTGAGAAGTTCGGCTCTGTCGGTCACGCTCATCCACTGTTGGCGAACTGTAAATATGCACGGCCCTGGCGGAAAGAGACAGTGAGAACAGGAATTCCACACATACCAGCAATCCCTCTTCTGAGTGTAGCCTCCAAAGTGTAGCTCCGCTCCCGTGTTCATCACAGCATTGGTCACAATACCAAGAAGTTGGGACCCACCAGACGGTTGGCTGAAGAGTGGGTAAGAACCCTCAGTCCATGCACACACAGTGGGACACTGCACATTGCTGGAAAACCATGATGGAATCGCAAGACATCCCATGACATGGATGGACCCGGACAACACTGGGCTGAGTGGTAGTCCAGCACTCCTATAAGCATAAAAACCATGACAAAGACTTGCCTACCCAGGGGAAGAGACTGTGCCTATTCCCAAGTGTGGTAGTTACATAATCTGGTGTCAATTTGCGAGGATTATGAGTGAAGGGGTGGAGTCTGGCCAATCAAGATATAACCAATGAGGCCTCTGTGTGGCATGGCCTTCTCCTGAGAATTCTGGGAACTCCTGTATCTCCTCCTTGGAGATGAGAGACACTTCTCTCTCTCTCTCTGCTCACTCCCTGAGATGACACTTTACTGACAAGACACATGGTGCCACACCCTGGGAGCTGAAGAAGTCACATGGACCTACCCTGATGCAACCAGACCTCTGGAGCCGGAGAAGCCACGCAGAGAGCCCTGCTAGTGCTGCGAGGCTTACAACGCCACTGGACCCACAAGACTTCCAAACCTGTGATCTTCCTGCATTTGGCATCATTGCCTGTATTTCGTGAGTGTGAAGAGGACTTTATGGATTGGTATTGGACATATGGACTAATATCGGACTTATGGATTTAATCTGGACTGGGCTGGGACATTTTCTCAATATTCAACTGCTCATATATAAACCTCTTTCTTATACACATGAGTGTCTATGGATTTGTTTCTCTGGTGTACCTGGACTAACACACCAAGGGAGGGAGGGCCAGGGTGGGAAGATGAAGCCACAAACTACAAGGTTGACAAGTATTGACATGCGGGTGGGGGGGCAGGGAGGATGGAGGTCCGTAAAAGAGAGAAGAGAAGTCAGGGGAGCAGTGTTGGATGAGTGGCTGAAGGCAGTGTGGATGGTCTGAAATGCAAATCCCCACCACCACCTGATTAACAAGAGAAAAACCTCTACCACACCCCACCCCCCCCAAAAAAAAAATTAGCCATTGAAAATGCTCTGGAGAACAGTTCTGCTCTGCCAGGCACAGGGCTGCCAGGGGTTGGCATTGATGCCACAGCAACTGGGGGCTCGGGAAAGAACTCTGAACTGCAGCCGCCCTTCATCAAGTGAGCACACTCTGCAGTCAGGGTCTCCGGTGACCAGACGGGGACACGAAAACCAGAGCCCAGGCCCCTTCCATCAGGAGTTTGTCTGTGAGTCTCTGCGTGGCCATTACAGTGGACGTCAGAACCCCAAGATCACGTCGAGGAGGTAAATTACAGAACACTGATTAAGAGATAAAACGGACTTCCACACCCCCTTCTTTAGGACCTACGAGTAAGAGTGAGTCATTGCAGGCATCGATGCATCTAGACTTCAGAGGGCAGGAAAGCCAGGAAAAGATGGCCTGCCAAAGATGAGAACTAGTTGGGGAGGAGGAGGAGGCAAAGGGGGACCTGGGAGGGAATTTCAAGTGCGGTGTGGTAGGCCCCAGGTGAATGAACCCCCTCTAAACGCAGTGTCTTTACCTGTGAGATGGGATTGAAAAGGCCACTTGGCCCATCCAGGAACCCCCTGGGCTATTCCTAGCCTCAGCCTCCTTTCCCATCTCTCCTCTTGGGAAAGTCTGGGTCAGGGAGAGGAATGGACAATAGAGATTCAGCCTCCTGGGCCCGGAGCACAACCAGTCTTGAGCTGAGCCCCATCCTTCTCTTGAAGGGGCCCAGCCCCGGACACCAGGCTGTGGAGGGCCAGAGTGGAGAAGGTACTTTCCCAGGTTAAACAGACTCCCCAGCAAGTCCCAATGGTCCCACAGGGCAGGGGCACTCACCCTGTAAGCAGTCACCCCAAACTTAAAAGGGCTCCGCCCGCACCGGCACCAGGACCCTCAGTGCTGGTTGGGTGGTTCAGGGCGTGTTCAGTTGGCACTGCCTTCATTTCCCAGGGCTGCTGTGCGAAACCCACGCAGACCAGGTCGGGGGTGCTTAAGAGACATTCCTTGTCTCACAATTTCACGGGCACCAGCAGTGTGGATTCCTTCTACAGGCGCTGAGAGGTACTCTGTCCCCTGGTCCTCACCTGGCATGTGCTGGGCCCAGGCTTCCTTGGCTTGCAGCTGCAGGGTCACATGGTATCCTATCTCTGGGCTCCTCCCCTTACTCTGCAGGACACCACTCAGATGGGATTAGAACCCACCCCACTCGCATATGAACTCGGGGTGGCTAGCTGACAACATCGTCATCTATTCTATTTCCAGGCAAGGATGCCATCACAGACTTCGGGCCGGAGTCCATACCAGGCACGCATTGATCCACCAGGCCTCGCCTGGTTGCTAGTGACTCAAATCCTAAAGTGAAGTTAGAAGAGACTGGCTCCCTAGAATCAGCGCCCTCAAGGGAAGGGTCAGGCAAGGCCGGCTCCCTCCGCCTGGGTGACAACATCATGCGTGGTCCCCGCCCGTTGTGGGCTCTACCTTCCCATTCTGCTGGCTTCCTCTTGGGGCAGGCAGGCCCTCTCCATGTGGTGATGAAGTGCCTGTCAGCACCCCAAGCTGATCTCCTTCCCAGCAAAGACATGGGCTGACGTCCTTGGCCTTGGGCCAGGCTAAGCCAATCTCCGAGTCAGAGGTCGTGGGGCTCTCTGGCCAGCCCGGGAGCACACGCTATGGATGGGGGCAGGCAGGAAGGACAGAGTGACCTAATCCCTTCCTCTGTGCCAGGCGCTGGGGATGAATCTGAATCTCGCAGAACCCTGTGAGGCAAGTCCTGCTCACAACCCGCGTCGGGTAGAAGGAAAACGTGGGTCACGGATGAAGTTACTTGCCCAAGTCCCACGGCTGGGCTATAGCCAGACTGGCCCTCATAACTCCGGCACCACGCTCTGACCCACCACAGGCACCTTCCTCCTTCCGGCCAGGCTGCATCCCTCACTGCCTGCTTGTCTGAAGACTGCACTTCCTCTCACCTTCCGGCTTAAGCTGTGCACTCAGTTCAGGGTATTTCCTTGTCTTTCCTCCGCCCTGACTCCGACTCATCTTTCCAGCTACAGCCCAACCTGCTCTCTCTCAGGGTGCCTCCCCTGACTGCTCAGGTCAGGGAGACCCTTCGTGGTGGCCTCTCAACCCTCAGATCTCCCCAATGATGTGCCATCATCTCCCGAGACTCGATGACAGGGAGGCAGCTCCATGATGCCCACCCGTGGTGCAGCCCTGTGGCTGCCGCTGCACCGGCTGTGGAGGGCAGGATTGGTCGGTCCATGGTCGCTTCGCTTCTATAGCTGCTGTAATCAGTTCGCTCTGACTTAGTTGCTCAAAACAGCCCGCTGTTCTGGTACCTTCTGGAAGCTTCAGGAGAGAACCCATTTCTGACCTTTTCCAGCTTCTAGAGTAAGGTGACCAGATTTTAACATTAGTAAAGCGGGACAAAAGTGGGACACCATTGATCAAACTCAGACCCTGGCAAACTAGCCACATGGCAGCCGAAAACCGTATACCCTAGCTTGTCGTGCATTCTTCCCAAAAATTGGGACTTTCTTAAAATGTGGCGGGACGCGGGAAAAATTGTTAAAAATTGGGACTGTCCCGCCAAAAGCGGGACATCTGGTCACCTTATAGAATCTAGAGGCTTCTGACATCCCTTGTCTTGGGGCCCTTCCCTCCATTTTCAAAGCCCACGTTGTCCAAACTAACCAAAGCCACCGCTATCAAGTCCATTCTAACTAGAAGGACCCTGTACCAGGTGTCTGAGACTATGCATCCTTATGGGAGCAGATAGCTTTCTCTTCCTCCCACGGAAGGGCTGGTGGCTTTGAACCACCAACCTTTCAGGTAGCCGGCTAATGCCTAACTGACATTGCCACTCTGACTCCTTTAGCAGCTTCAGATCTTTTTGCTCCCTGCCTGGTCATCAGCCTTATTCTCTCTATGGCTCCTACTCCCTCAAAGACCCTCTTAGAAGGTTCCTGGTGACTTACACAGAAGGCGCCCTGGGGCTGCATAGGGTTAAGTGCGTGGCTGTTAATCGAAAGATCAGCCATTTTGAATCCACCTGATTTTCCATGAGAGAAAGGCATGGCGGTCAGCATCCATAACGATTTACAGCCTGGGAAACCCTCGGGGCAGTTCTACTCTGAGTTGGAATTGGCTTAAGGGCAAGAGATTTGGTTTTGGGCTCAGCGACTCCGTGGTGGGCCCACCTGGATAATCCAGCCTAAGGTCCTATCTCAAGACCCTTAATTCATTCACCCATACACAGGCCGTTCTGCTGCATGCGGCCTCAGTCTCGGGTTCTGGGGGTCAGGATGTAGATATCACAGGGTGCCACAATGCAGCCCACCACCTTGGTGGAGCATGTGGGTTTCAGGCCTGGGGGCCTGGGCTTGTGTCTGGGTGCTTCCTCTTCGAGCTAGTTGTGGGACCAAGTGACTGGGCCTCCTGGGTCCCAGCGGTCAGGAGGTGAGACAGCACAGCCGTTTGCAGAGCAGAGAGCAATTCAGAGCAGACAGAGAACCGCCTCGTGGGAGGAGGCCCTTGGCTTCAAGCCCCAACTCTGAGTCAAGTTCCTCATTTGTAGTTAACTTCCCTACATATTTGCTCATTAACTCTGATAACAACCCAAGCTGCGCTCACCCAGCATCCTGGTGCCCTCCACGAGACATGCCATCTCCTTGGGGTGGGTCACAGCTGCCTGGTAACTTGTCAAACCTTCCTATGAAGCTCCTGATACAGATACTCTGTCTTGTTCACTCTTCCTGCCAGCATAGCACATAACTCTAATGCAGTGGTTCTCAACCTGTGGGTCATGCCCCCCTTAGGGGTCAAATGACCCTTTCACAGGGG
>NW_022103928.1:23778306-23786314 GCF_000313985.2 Echinops telfairi
GATGGACGGACGGACGGACAATCACCAACACTTCATCTTGAAGGGGACCCGTTAGTGCTAGGGGTGGGGCATCCATTCTGTGGCTTCTTACCGACCCAGTTTCCGCCTAAAGAACCCACATCCTACCCCCGTTGTGGGTGTGGTATTTGCTCTACTCCTTAGTGATACAAAGCAATTAACTGCCAATATCTCACCCCAGGAAGGCAGATTCCAGAAAGGCAAACAACCCTCCCATCCCTGACCAGGAAAAGAGGCGTGAGGTCTTGCCGCCCACAGGTGATGTCTTAAGGAGTCTCAAGGTTATGTTCCCCAAAGCTGGAAACTCATCTTCTCGTGACCCATAGCAAAGCATGAAGCATTACAGCACACACCTCCCCCTCACTGATTCACAGCTTCCTGTGGCCCCTTCTGTGCCCCATCCTCCTGAAAGACAACTTCCAGCCCACTGGAATCAGGATGTACTCTGCACTCGATCTGATTTCCCTGTAGCACATGCCTCTTCTGTGATACCAGGTATCACTCATTGGTGTAACTGCTGATGGCTGTGGCCAGGCCCTTGCCACACGGTAATGTAGGTACTTAACCATATCCCTCCACATGGGACAATTGGGTTGCTTATTAGAGTTACACTAGTTCGAATAAGCCTGCAGTCAGGATGCAACCTTTGTGTAAAAAAGGTGGCGGCAGGGACGTGTGTTGGCTTGTCTGTGTATAAAATTCCTCTGGAACGGTTCACAGTAGGATAGTAATATCGCTACTCTGAGTTAAAGGGGTGGGAGGGATTTTTACAGTGTGTTCTTTGTAGATGGTGGTTTTTGTTGGGTGCCATCAGGGCCATTTTCAACCCAGAGGGATCCTGTCGGAGAGAGTAGAATTGCCCTGTAGGAGTTTCTGGGCTAACATCCTTATGAGCTCCAGGTTCTTCTCCTACAGAGTTCCTGGGTGGGTTCAAACCTCCACCCTTTTGGTTAGCAGCCAGGCACTGGATGTCCACCCATCCTGCTGTGCCCCCAGAGCACCCACTGCCATCAAGTCTGACTCATAGAGGGATCCAAGGCTGTCGACCTTTCCAGAGCAGACAGCCTCACCCTTCCCCAGGAGCAGCTTGTGGTTTTGACCGACCAACGGGTGAACAGCCCACAGTGCTACCGGGGCTTCTCAAAGATACTGCAGGGGGGAGGGAGGATCAGCCTGGCAGACACAACCTTAAGCAAGTGACAACCTTTCAGAACACCTGTGATGCTGTCCTGTATCCCTGAAGGGGTGTGATGAGCAAGACCTGTCACCTCAGTCCACAACTCACAACTGGGTCTAATCATGAGACAAGCATCAGACAATCCCAGGCTGGGGGCCATGCTGCAGGCGAGCTGGCCTGCACAGCATTGTTAAAGTCATAAAAGAACAACTGTCACAGGCAGGAGAAGACATGACTAGATGCAATCAGGAGCCTGGATGGGATCCTGGGACAGAAAGGCAGCACTAGTGGAAAGGAAACGAACGCCAAATACTGTCTGGAGCAGAGCTACTAGCAATGTGCCAATGCCTGTTCCTTAGTTTGGACAAAGGTACCAAGGTGATATAAGATGTTGATCATGAGAGAAACTGGATGAGGCGTATATGGGACCAGTCTGTCCTACCATTTCAATCACAGGGCAACGGGTTTCTCTTTTTACATGGCCTTTCTGGTCATGGTCTCTCCCACCAAAGGATTGGGTAGGACCACACAAAGAAGGGACATGTGGCCCACCGAGGGACTAGTTTTGCCATCCCACGGGGCTCATAAAGAGCCCATCCACCATTTAGGGGTGGGGGAGCCTTACTACCATCAAGAAGAAGAGCCAGGAGATCCTGTGCTGAGAACCCGCTACACCCAAGAAGCCACTGAAACACTGAGACAGCATAGGCAGAGGACTGGCAGACAACTGCAGCGGGTTCACAACCCCCAGAGCAAGAGATATGAGTGTGTTTGGCCAGAAGGCTTCCTGGTGGAGTGAGTATTTCCAGGCATTTATCAGACCCTAACTCTTGCCGAGCAGGACAGAAATCAAGAACCACCAGAAGAGGCTTGCCTGTGGACGTAGCTGAGAAGAAGCTGTTCTAGTCAGAGAATGTTCTGGTTACATCCAAGTTGATCTTGATCCTAAACTGCATCCTGTTATCCATTTTACATGGATCCACAGTCAATGCCCATGGAAGTAGTCTGGAAACTGAATGACAAATAGCATTGGGCACCTAAAAAAAAAAAAAAAGCTTTCTTTCAAGGATCACAAGAGAAAAACAAAGGTCCCTTTGAAGACTAAGGTGTGGCTGCCCCAAGCCATGGCATTTTTCAATTGCACGGAAAAGCTGAGATGAATAAGGGAGATGAAGAATCGGTGTCTTTAGAGCACGGTGCTGGCCAACCCAAAACCAAACGCACCACCGTGAAGTCAACTCTGACTCACAGCAACACTACAGGACAGAGGAGACCTGACCAGTTGTGTTTGCAAGCCTACAAAGCTTTCTGGGCGCAGACAGCCTCATCTTTCCTCTCGGAGCAGCAGGTGGATTCAAACTGCTGATCTTGGGGTGAATAGCCACGTGGTGCCATAGACTGCCAGATGAATGGGCAAATTCATACTGGAAGAAGTGAAGCCAGAATGTTCTGCTCCTTGGAATCGAGGATGGTGAGGCGTCATACTATGTCCTTGGACATATTCCCGGGAGGCCTCAGTCCCTGGAGAAGGTTGTCATGCTTGGTAAAGGAGAAGATCAGTGAAAGAGAAGAAGACCGTGTTTCTTTTTTAACAGGTTTATTGGCACTTCACCCACATATCATACAATTCAACATTCAACCATATCAAGAAGAGCTGTACCCCAAAGATATAGCGTCTAGGGTCTTAAAGGTTTGTAGATAAACAAGTGACCACCTAGCTGAGAAGCAACAAAGTCCACATGGAAGAAGCACACCAGTCTGTGTGATCACGAGGTGTCGATGGGACTAGGCATCAAGCATCAAAGATCCAGAACAAAAAAAATCATATCAATGTGAATGAGGGGGAGTGCAGAATGGAGACCCAAAGCCCATCTGTAGACAACTGGACATCCCCTCACAGAAGGGTCGCAGGGAGGAGCCAGTCAGGGTGCAGTGCAGCAACGATGAAACATACAACTTTTCTCTAGTTTTTTAATGCTACACACACACACACACACACACACACACACACACACACATTATCATGATCCTAATTCTACCTTACAAATCTGGCTATACCGGAGGATGTACACTGGTACAGATAAGAGCTGGAAACACAGGGAATCCAGGACAGATGATCCCTTCAGGACCAGTGGTGAGAGTGGGAGATACCGGAGGGTGGAGGGAAGGTGGGGTAGAAAGGGGGAACTGATTACAAGAATCTACATATAACTCCCTCCCTGGGAGATGGACAACAGAAAAGTGGGTGAAGGGAAACATCAGACATAACAAAATAATAACAATAATTTATAAATTATCAAGGGTCCATGCGGAAGGGGATGGCAGGGAGGGAGGGGAAAAATGAGGAGCTGATACCAAGGGCTCAAGTAGAAAACAAATGTTTTGAGAATGATGAGGGAAATAAATGTACAAATGTGCTTGACACAATGGATGCATGTATGGATTGTGATAAACGTACTAGCCTCCAATAAAATGATTAAAATAAAAAAAAAGAATCTGTGCGTCAGTCAGCAGACGGGGGATTTACGGTCTTGAAAACCCTAAGGTGCGGTTCTACGCTGCAAGGCCACAGGGACTTGGTGGCAGTGGGTGGGTGCTGTTGGATGAACTTTGCCCTTGAACTTCTGAAAGACCAAAAAAAGGAAAACTTCAGCAAAACTTTTCACTCTGGGGTGGGAGTTGAATTTGGTTTTGGAGGGTGAGTGACTGTGATGACTGAGTCCCACCTCACTCCAGGCCGGGGGAGGAAGGATAGGGACATGCAGGGACTGTCCACTGCACCCTTTAGGTGTGCTCCACCCGAGCCCCAACTCCCACCAGAGGAGAATGACCCAATCAATAGGCTACAAGGGCCTCCACCCACTCTCTCTGCTCCTTGAGCAAGCGGAGCTGAGCAGGACGCCCTTTTATTTCTTTGGGTGTCCACATTCTGGGGGTGTTGAGGGGCAGAGGCAGGCGCTCCTAGGGGAGAGCTCAAGTCTGGAGAGTCCTTAAGTATGGAAAACTGGGCGACAGGGAAAGGGCATGGGGTCTCAGTTCCACTTGGAAGCTGGCCAGCCCCCTCACCCGCCCCTGCCTTATTCCACCCTGCCAAACACTGCTTCCCGCCGAGGCCCCACCCAGCACCTCCCAGCCCCGCCTCAGCACCTTTGCTCTACAGGAAACTAAGCCCTCCCAATGGCCCTCAAGGTCCAAGGCCACCTCCTCCATAGGCCTTCCTTGTCCCCCTCTCTCCTCTGAACCCGGACAGCACGATAGACCAGAAGTACAACCACTGTTTCCCGATCACCACCTGCCTCCATTGTTTCCTGAGGGCTGATGCCTGCCCTCCCCCCACTCCCCGTCAAAGCTCGGTGACAGCTCCTCAGTACAAAGGAGCCAAACGGCTGAGCGTGTGCGCTCTGGAGTAAAAAAAAAAGACCTGAGTTCAAATCCTGGCTCCACCCTGCACACTTGGCACTTCATCCTACCTTCCTGAGCCTGCCTTTCTCGGGGCTTCCAGCCTATTCAGCTTGACCCCAGCTGAGCATGTGCCTTTCCATCCCGATACACAGAATCCGAATCCGAATCCGAATCCAGGTGAGTCTTACAGATCCCAGGTGAGTCTTATTACACAACCCCCTGAGGATCTTGTTAAACCGCACATTCTGACTAGGTGTCCCAGGCAGACAGGCAAATTGTCAGCAGGGGTTCCAACAGGAATGAACTGACTTGCAGGCCTGGTTTCTCTACCTCTAAGGTGAAGATGGTGTCGTGGGTTGGTTGAGAGAATGTACAAGTTGAACAAAAACAAACTCACTGCCCTCCAGCCAATGCCAACTTACAGCGACCCCAGAGGACAGGGTACAACTGCCCCAGCGAGTTCCAAGACTGTTTACACGAGTAGAAAGCCCCGCCTTACTCCCCTGCAGGGGCTGGTGGTTTTGAACTGCAGACCTTGTGGATCACGGCCCACCATATAACCACGGTCCACCAGGAGCGGTTGGCACTGAGGACGGGTGAAGAGGACTTTGGCCAGGCACGTAAGTTAATCTGGCTGATAACAGTCAACACACACACGGGCACTGTTCTCAGCAGAAGCCACTGTGGCGAAGCCCTGGAATCTTCACGGTCACCCTGGGAAGCTGGCATTCCCGTGAACCCCACCCCACAGAGGTGCACAATGATGATGAAGTGACGCGCCCCGCATCACACAGTCGGGATGGGAACCCATACTGGGCACTGCCAGCCTCTCCGGTCTGAGTGGTGGGTCCCTCACTGCCTAAGAAAGAGGGAGTTGGTCTCTAAACGCTTTTGTGTCCCAGGGAACATACTTACTGTGTGCACAGAGAATTATGCGAAGGATTGAGGCGTCTCATGTACTCTTCAAAGCAACACTGGAAGTGAGCCTGGCACTCTGGAGTTGATTCTGACTCCTAGCCACCCTATGGGACAGAGCAGAACTGCCCCTGTGGGTTCCCCAGGCTTCAGTCTCTAGGGAGCTGACTGCCACCCACCGCTTTCTCGCGCAGAGTGGCCGGGGGAGCACTAGCCGCGGTGTCACCGGCCCTTGCTCTTTATAGGGGCCACGCTCTACTCATTTCACAGCTGGGGGCTGAGCTCAGTCAGCACAGTCGGACACGGCAGAGCAGGGACTTGAACCCAGGTCCACGCTACTCTTTTTCCCAACTGGGGGCTAGATAGAGCCCTTTCTACTGTGTGCTTAGGGCAATAGGATTGGGGAGGCTGGTACTGTTAGTGGGGTGACTCATTCCTTCCCTGACTCCATGCATGTGATGAGGTCAGGGCCAGCCCCCACCCCCACCCCCCAAGCCTGCTCTTCCTGTCATCTCCATTACACCCAGGGCAAGAAGAGGCCCCGGGCAGCCCTGAGGCTCCAGAAAGCCTGGTTTTCCTGGAAGAAATGAGGAGGAGGGAGCAGTTTAACCTTCCAGAGAACACCTGGGGTGGATTGTCTGCCTGGAGCCAGGGGTGACTGAGATGTCCTCATGGGACCTTCCCATCAGGTTCTAGGGCCCTAGGTGGTCTTAGCCACAATGGGAGTGGTATCCCAACAAGATGCAGAGCCGACCGCCCCCCACCCCACACACACACACTTAATGTTCAGGTGGTGCAGATTCTGCATGACCAAGGAGGCTTCCCAAAAAGCCCAGGGACAATGTCATGATCTCTTCATCCCCTTTCCCCTGTGACCTTTTTGAAGTCCCTTCAGGTTATGCTCACTGCAACCCCTACTCCAAATCGCCCCAGACAGACAGACAGACAACCAACTGTACTGTACAAACAACATGTTTGGTTTTGTTCATTAAAATAGGCTAGATGTATTAGGGCTATTTCAACCACACTCAATATTAGAGAAGATGGCTGTGGGTTTCCTGACTCCCATCACTTACTCAGCGTCGGCAGTGCCTCCCTAACGTCGTCCACCCTTATTTTCTCCTTTCTTTCATTCGTCTGTGTGTGTGCTGGGTGCACATATGAAATATTTTAAATCAAGTCCCAGACTGTCATTGTACAGTACCTTTGTGTTTATCCCAACGACTGTGAGCATCTCCATCTATAACCTCACTTCTGCTAACGCACTGAACAGAGTAAACTGGGTCTGAGAACACCCTCTCTTCCCGGGCTGGTTTTTAAATGGCAACCTCACCTCCTTGTGACACAATCCCCTCACCTGCTCCATGTTCACCTTCTAACCTTCCATACCCCCCATGTGCCATCAGGCTCTTGTGCTGCAGGGATTTTCATGTTACCAGGATGTTGCCATGCCATGTCCCTGGCTTTAGAGTCACCAGGAGTGGACAGGTTTCAGCATAGCTTCCAGACTAAGGCACCGTGTGAAGAAAGGTCCGTAGAGCATAACAGACCACTGTCCCATAGATAGTGCTGGAAGATGAGCCCCTAGACACTCAAAATAGACAACAGCCACAAGGATGGCTCAAACAGCCCAGTGATCCTGAAGACAGGATAGGACCAGGCAGCATTTCACTCGGTTACGTCTTAGGCCATCATGAATCAGAATCAGCTTGATGGCAAATAGCAACAATAGACCACATAGCCAATTGAGTGGATGCATGATCTTTTATCTGCCCTCACTAGACTATAAATTCTACAAGGTCAGGAGCCTTTAATCTTTTATCCCTAGGCCTAGAGCAGTGCTTGGGTGTACTGGTTGCTAAAGACATATTTGCTGGATGAATAAATTTATGATTCATATAAGGAAGTCTGAATGCAATGTAAGATAATAAGAAGTCTAAAGTAAATATTAAAAAGGAAATTGTGGTGAGGTGACATGGCTCTTCCATCCATATCTTTGTCACACCCACCACATGAGTGGCCTCTGCAAACAAGGTGTGGGAAACACCAGTAGGTGGTGGGCTGGTGGGTCAAGATGGGGCATCTCAGCAGCAGGTACAGAGAATTCCTGAGACCACCAGTGGAGCACATTGGAGATCCCTGCCTGGAGTGGCAGAGGCAGCGGTGGCCCTGCCACACTGAGACCAGAGGCTGAGGCCAGGAGACTATGAGGCAGGGCAGCAGGCTAGCTTCCTTGCCCCAAGGAGGCAGAGGTCAAGGGACCAGGTGGCTGGGAACTTGAGGACCAGAGAGAGACTTGGCTGCTGTCTAAGGTGAAGAGCTGCTGTGGCCCACTGACTTATGATACTGACTTGGGGGAACCTCTTAACTTCTCTAATAAATCCCCATAATCGTGAGTGTTGTCTGTGAGTTCTGCGTGGCTATTACAATGGATTATCAGACCCAGCAGAGAAGCAGAGTGTCGTGGGAGGAACTGTTCAAAATAAAGTTTAAAAA
>NW_022103928.1:23786414-23787635 GCF_000313985.2 Echinops telfairi
CATAGCGGGGAGGGGGAGCGAGGGGAGGGAGAAAGTGGAGCTGATATTGAGGAGTCCAAGAAGTCAGGAGACGTTTTCAAACAGACACTGGTAGTGATTGTATAATACTGTTTGATGTGGTTGAACTATGGAATGTATGATATCTGTAAGAGCTCCCAATAAAATAATTAACTTTTAAAAAGTAGAGTGAAGTAGGAGGAGAGAATGGAGGCCCAGTGACCTCTGTCCCTTGGCGATTGGCCTTGGGTTCCCGTGGATATGGGTTCTCCTGTGTGGAGCTGGAGGAGGTCAGGGGTAGTCTCCACACCATATTCTCACAAGTGGAATGAAAATATGAAGAAGAAAAAAAAGGAGGAAGAGGAGGCCAAGAATGAGGTTGGAAATGGAATCTAAATATGAAGCCCATCGTTTAGTAGAGATAGGTCACTAGCTTGGCTCTGAGCTTCGTAAGGACAAAATCAAAAAACAAACCCTTGCTTATTTGTTGGGCACATGGTATTGGGTATGCAGCAGGTGCCAAGTCCTGCACGAGGAAGGAAGGGACACAGCAAAGACAAACTTTGCCTCTGTCCTCCTGGAGTTTAAATTTTAGTTGGAGGAAGAGCTATCATCAACCCTGATCAAAGAAATAAATAACGGGAAATTCAGGAAGTGATCCGTGCAAGGAAGACTATGAAACGCTAACAACAGAGTCCCTTGGGTCTGGGGGTGGGTAGCTGGCTGGGTCATGTGTTAGGGTCATGTGAAAGGTGACATCTGAGACCTGTTGTGGATTAAATACGACCTTCAAAAGAAATGTTTACTCAGAAGCTCAGAACGCAATCTTATTTGCACTGAGGACTTTTCCTGATAAAATGAAGGTAGGCTTCCCCAGCGGAGATCATCTGGCTCTGAACCCCGTGGTGAGTACCCTTCTCAGAGACAGCGAGAGAGAGAAGACACAGAGACACGTGGAGAGGAAGGTGGTGTGAAGACAGAGGCAAAGCTGGAGTTAGAGAGACCCAGGCCAAGAGGCATGAACCAGACGCTCTCTCGGAGGGCCTAGGGAACCAACCATTTTGAGGACTTCATCTTGGACTTCTGACCTTCAGAGCAGGGTGAGCATCAATGTCCTGGCTCTAAGCCAGCGGTTCTCAACCTGTAGGTCACGACCCTTTTCACAGGGGTCTCCCAATTCATAACAGTAGCAAAATTACATTTATGAAGTAGCAAGGAAAATAA
>NW_022103928.1:23789229-23790249 GCF_000313985.2 Echinops telfairi
AAAAAAAAAAAAAGAAACAACACGTGCAGTAAGGTATAGACCAAGATGGAGGATACATGAAGAAATAATAGCACATCATATATAGATATTTTGTTTAATAAAAGTTTCAATTATTTAATAAAATAATTGAACATATTATTATGTTCAATAATAATAATAATTTTATGGTTGGGGGTCGCCACAGCATGAGGAACTGTATTAAAGGGCTGCGGCATGAGGAAGGTTGAGAACCCCTGCACTAAGCCATCACGTTGGGAGTAATCTGTTCGCTCAGCTGTGTTAATCAGGGTTGGCTAGAGAAACAAATCCAGAGATACTCATGTGTGTGAGAGAGCTTTATGTCAAAGAGCAATTGTATACTGAGAAAACTTCCCAGTACGGTCTAGATCAAGTCCATAATTCCGAAATTAGCCCATAAGTCCATAAATTCCTCTTTAGGCTCACGCAGCACAAGCACAAACAATGCTGCAGATGCAGGAAGATCACAGGCTGATGGGGGAAAGTCTTGTGGATCCAGAGGCGGTGGAAGCATCTCCAGGGCTCTGCCATCAGCGCAGCTCCATGTGGCTTGTCAACAGGAAGGTGAAGCAGAGAGAGAGAGTGTGTGTGTGTCCTGTCCCCAGGAAGGAAGAGAGGAAGTTCACAGAATTCTTATGAGAAGGCCACACCCACAAGGAGGGATCAATCAGGTTGTGATCTGATTGACAGGCTAGACTCCACCCCTTCATTCTTTTATCAAGTTGGCATGAAATTGTGTAACCACCACAGCAGCCCTAGGAAACAAATAGGAGAGGCCAGTCACGAAGGGTCTCCTCATAGCCTCTCCTCAGTGGGAGGGACGAGCGGGTGCTCTGCTGGAGACACGATAATTTCATCAGTGACTTGCAGCCTGAGCACACATTAGCGTCATCCTGGGACCTTTGAAAATCAATTCAGATGCTCAGCTATACCCTGGAAACAACCGAATCAGGACCACTGATGGTGGCATCCAAGCATCAGTATTTTCAAAACTCCCGAGAC
>NW_022103928.1:23790609-23795583 GCF_000313985.2 Echinops telfairi
TCAGCCTCCAAGCCCTTGGTTCCACCTTTTGTTTTGTTTGTTTATCTTCCTTGCCTCATGCCCCTGAAGCTTTATGATCATTACTTTTAAAAATTGTGGGCGAGGGAGGGGGTGAAAATATACACAACAAAGCACACTCCCATTGGACCATGTCTAGACGTGGGTCATTGGCAATGGCTTCATGCTCTGCCTCATGCCACCGTTTCACACGTCTCTGCCCATGCTGTTTGACCATGGGATCCAGGGCTTCTGCTGCCAGGCTACTTCTGTAGCTGTGGGTTCAAACCCCGGCTCAGCTGTTTACTCACATGCGATATTGGCTCACCCTCCGACCCTCAGTTTTCTCTTCTGTAGAATGGGGCTGTTCATAGCAGTCTGGGAGAAATTCAGCGACAAGACCCGAGAGAGCAGCACTTGGGAATGGGCACTGGTTGGTCTGAGCCAGGCAGCTGGGCCAGGTGCTGGTTAGGGTGGAAGATGCCTAGTGCTCTTTCACCTCTCAGACCAGCCAAGCTGAAGAATGCGCTCACAGGTGCTGAGACGAGCCCCGGAGAGGGTGAGATTTTCTTGGCAGATACCTGTTTACCTTCTCCAAGTCTCGGTTGAACTCTCGGTAAAATGGGGAGATGAGGAGGAGCTGCCTCATTGTCAGAGAACATGTGCAGACCCAAACCAACCAAAAACCCCAACTGCCTTGTCACGGGGCAGAGCAGACCTGCTCCTGTGGGTTTTCAAGGTGGTAAGCTCTCTCCCCGCGCCCCCCGCCCCCCCCCTCCCAATCTTTTCCTTTGTTTTATTGTTGTTTGGAGGGGGGAAGGAGGTGCTGTAAATCTTTACAGGAGCAGACAGCCTCATCTTTCTCTCATGGAGCAGCTGATGGTTTCGAACTGCTGACCTTTCAGTTAACAGCCCAAGACTAACCACTACACCAGCAGGGTTCCTCACACGTGTACAGCGGGTGCTTCATCCTGGTCAGCTTTTGTGACGGCCTTATTCAGGTCTCGCACGGAGAGGCTTTCTCGCACCCCCCTCCCAAGGGAAACAAAAGCACCCAGAGGTGGAGAAGGACACCCAGTGGGAGCTGGAGAATCAGGCTGGATGCCCCACCCCGAGCTGCTCCATCAGGGCCAGCGCTGGCTGCAGACCAGTGGGGAGAGGGAGGACTCCTGCCGCCAGAGTCCCCATCAGCGGCCACAACACGGGAGATCCTGTCTGGATTGTGGGTCCACAGACTCAGCCTTCCTCTGTGTGGCCACCTGCCCTGAGATGGAGCCCGTGGTCAGAATAACAGGGGGAAGGAAGGCTTGCCCACAGATTCCTCAACCCAGAGAGAGTTTGCCCCTCGGGGAATACTGGGCAATTCCGGAGGCAATTGTGAGTATCACAGGGAGGTGTGTGGGAGCTTGCAGCTGGCACCTACCTGGGTGAAGGCAGGAGTACCTTCCACCTACCCCACCCTACCCCCACCTTGCCCCTAATGTAAGGTGACCAGATGCCTCGCTTTTGGCGGGACAGTCCTGATTTTTAGCAATTTTTCCTGTGTCCCGCGCCGTTTTTAAAAAGTCCCGATTTTTGGAAAGAATGCATGACAAGCTAGGGTATACGGTTTTCAGTTGCCATGTGGCTATTTCGCCAGGATATGAGTTTTTTCAATGGTGTCCTGCTTTACCAATGTTAAAATCTGGTCACCTTACCCTAATAACAAAATAGCAGTAGTGCTGAGGTTGAAAATATTTGACCTAAACCCCAAACACTGAATGGCTCCCTCCATGGGAGAACCTTCTAGCACCCTTGGTCTGGCTCAAATGGCCCGGAAGAGCTGGGTGGGAGCTAGCCCTAGGAGAGTAGGGTTTTGTGGAACACACTGTGGTTTGGGCCTTCCCCCACCTCTTCCTTCCCCTTCTACTTCCCTTGCAAACCCATTCTACTTGGTGGTGTGGCTACTGTCCTGCCCCCACAACAACATCCAATGAAAACCTCTTCCTCACTCAATGGTGATTGGTTCAGGAATGGCATGTGACTCAAGGTAAAGCCAATGAGAGTTTTCTCTGAGACTTTTCTGCCAGAGCCTTAATTTTCTCTGGGACTTTTCTGCTAGATGCGTACTAGAGGCACCAAGCTGGCAGGACATGCACATCCAGGGGACATCGAGGCTGCCATAGGAACAATGTCTGAGAGACAATAATAGATGGCTCAGTGATATGAGTCAGAACCTTTTTCCTTTTATGGAATTGATTCTCTGTCCTGACTAATAGAGCCCTGTCTCTCCCACTGGGCTGGGAATTTCCTGTTCTTTTATCTCATCTTTAGGCATGTGCCCCTCCCAGTGCCTTCCATCCCTTCCTGGAGTCTGGAAGAGGAGGAACCGCTCATCATCCTGAATGGATCGAAGTCGGAATTCGCGCACAGGAGCCTGCAGGGCCGAGCAGGACTGCGCCATTGGTTTCCAAGGCTGTGCTCTGGACAGAGCAGAACTGCCACATCTTTCTCCCAGGGAGAACCACCGAGCACAGTGGGCTAGCATTTAACCACTACCCCACCCGGGATCCTTGACCTGCGGTTACTCACCTAAGGGTGACTCATGGAGAACCTCTGACCTAGAGCAGTCTGCTGAGGCCAGAGAAAACCATCTCCCAGGGGAGCAAGGACATTACATCTCTGGGCTATTCTGAGGACCTGATGTCAGCTATGGACACCTCCCCGGCCACGTCCACCGCTAAAGCCATGTCCCTGCCTGCCCTCACACCTCTCGGTTTCGCTTTTCAAGGGAGTTAGCCATGATTTTGGACTGAGTTTGACATCTGTCCCTGCCCTTTCCTAGCTGAGTTGAACTGTGAGCTGTAATGGTGACGTGCTGGGCTGCTACTCCCGTAATGAGTTACGGTCTTGGAAACTCACAGGGGCAGTTCTAGCCTGTCCTGAGGGGTCATTATGAATTGGCATTGATCATGGCATCGAGTTTGGTTTTGGGTTTGGTCCCTCCAGCGTCCTGGTGGTACACAAAGCCAGCAGCTCAAATCCACACATTTCTCCACGGGAAAAGAGGCGGCTTTCTGCTCCCATAAAGAGTTGTAGCCTTGAAAACCCCAAGAGACAGTTCCACTCTGTCCTCTCGGCAGTGCGTGGGGCTCAGGCCCTCAGTGGGGCCTGCTGCAAAATGGGGATAAAGATGACATTGCCCTCAGGGGTTGTTTCTGTTGGTGTTGTGATTGCTGGGGTGAAGATTACGTGAACCCATATAAGCAAAGCCCTGAGTCTAGCGCCTGCCATCTAGCAAGTCGTCAACACATTTGGGGGGGAAATATTATGCCGGAAATGTTTTGCTTGAAAAACAAAGAAAAAAGAGACACCCTGGGCCACACCTCCCATCTTAAACTCGGTCCCTGAGACCCATGGCCAGGAGGTGGGTGTGGGGGCCGGACGCTGGCCTGCTGGTGCTGGGCAGTGGGGCCTGGCATCAGCAGGCTCCCTGGCACACCCAGCCGCCCACCCGTGAGTCAGCCCCACTCCTTAACCCGCTGCAAAATGGACCAGTCACTTCCTGGCGGCCCCAAACAAAGGCCTAGATCCTGCCGTCCAGGAACTGCCCCCTTATCGCTCCCAAGGCCTGATAAAGAGGAGCAGGAGGGCCTGAGTCAGCATGGAGTCAGCTTTGGCACTCAGCATGGCCTCAGGCCTGCCCCCAGCTCAGCGAGCCAGAGCTCGGCCCTGCTGCACTGCCTCCTGAAGACATTGTCTAAGAACTATTTCTGGGCGAAGCAGCAAGCCAGTAAATGGGGTAGCCCCTAGAGCTACCAGACAGCCAGGTCCACTAGGGCTCCAGGGAGTGGGCAGGGCCAGGAGCTGCGTGAGAGGGTGGAGGGAGGAGAAAACAGGGCCACACCCACCTGCTGGAGCCTGGCCTGCAGCCTCCCCTTCGCCACGCTCTGATCTCACTGCCTCCTATCTGAACCACAGACTCTTAAACCCCTGGTCCCAGTCCAGCTCAGAACTCTGCTGTCACTCCCATGGCCGATGGTGGCCGTGGTCAGATTTTCTTCAGATTCCCAATGCCTCAGTTCTGCTGGGGAGCTATGATGAGTCCTTGGCAAGAGTCCAGCTGCAGACTCCCCTGGACCTCTGCTGCCCTGGCCCAGAAGGGGCTATCAGAATCCACTGGGTGTGCTGAGGGAGGCTTGAGGGAAAGCTTCCAGGAGGAGGTGGCATTTGTGCTGGCATGGTATTCTGGCAAGAATGAAAGAGGCAGGAGGGGAAGGGCAGGCGATGGCCAAGCCAACAATCCCAATCTGCCCAGCTCCCACCTGTCAGAGCTCCAGGCAAAGGGTTGCAGTCAAAAGAAAGGGAAGCTCAACGTTTAGCAGTGGCATGACCTTGGACAAGTCTGTCCCTGCCTCTCTCTCTCTCTGAGCCGCAGTTTCCGCCTCTGTAAAATAGGTTGAGGCTACCCATTACCAGGGCTTCGGGGGAGAAGGAGCCAAGTTCAAAACATAGTAGGCACCTAACCCACTGGATCTCGGGCGGGGTGTTCATGACGGACTCTTGGCTGCTTCTCTGACCCAGGTTAAAGGAAAGGGCCAGGGTTGGGGGCGGACAAGGCCAGGCTAACCCGGATTTCCCCATTGTTCCCGGCCACCACTAGTTTGCTCCCGGAGTCTGGAAGGAGGAAATTCTCTGCACAAAAGCCGGAAGGCGGAGGTGCCCCTGGGGCGGTCAGTCCGCTCCCTGAGCCCCCAGCCAGCACCTGCAGAGCTGAGCCAGGAGCCTCACCCTCGGGTGTCATGGGGGTAAACTGAGGCCCAGGCCAGGAGCGGGCCTGTCCTAGGTCATCCTGGGGCCACATCAGGGCCCCCTTCATCCTGTTTTCAATTCCACAGCCCCAGACTGAGCACGCGCTATGAAGTGTCCGCCAGTGTTGTTAGTGCCACTCAGCTCATTTTCTTGCCCTTTCTTGTTTTTGATCATTTTATTGGGGCT
>NW_022103928.1:23797273-23798944 GCF_000313985.2 Echinops telfairi
GTGTCTCATAGTGGGGCCGGCCATATGGTCCTCTCTGTGCATTGTCTGCTCTGAGCAGGAATATCATCTTCAACGCTTGGTGGGCCAGGATGTGCTCCGCTCTCTCTTCCTTCCCCTTCATTTGCTCCCATATGCTCTGATCAGACATGTCCCTCTCCCTGAGCTGTAGTTGCAGTGCTGTCCTCTGAAGTGAATTCTTTGGGGGGAGGGGTGCGGGGGGGGGAGCACTCTCCATCTAGTTGGGATTGAGGCTGGCCCTTCCATTGAGTCTATTTTCGACTTGTAGAGGTGTAGCAGGATAGGGTGTTCTTGGTTGTCATCTTACCTGAGCAAGTCCCCAGGCCTTTCTGCTGTGAGCCAGTAAAGAGTCTCAGAATCTCATGGAGGCAGTTCTACCCTGTCCTATAGGGTCACTGTGAGTTGGCATCAGCTCGATGGCAGTGAGTCTGGTTTGGTGGCACAATGGTTAAATGCTCAGCGCTGGAGGACTGTACAGATCTGCCCATTGCGTTTCCAAGACTTTAAATTTTATAGGAAGCCTCATCTTTCTCTCATGGAGCAACTGGTGGATTGAACTTCAGACCTTGTGGTTAGCAGGTCAGCCCACTGCACTACCAAGACTCCTTACCAAGTATGCCTTTAAAATCATTATATATATATATATCCCAAAATTTTTCCATGTACAATTAAGTGACATTGAATAATGACAACCACTTGCCTCCATCGCCAAACTTCCCAACCCCCCAAACAGATACTCAGCGCTTCCTAACTCAGTCTTCCTTCCCCTTATCAAGCATCTCTTCTCCCTGACCACCCCTGCCACACCCCTGGTAACCACTAATCAAATCTGGTCTCTACAGATTAGCCTATTCTACATATTTCACATAACACACCCACACACATTTTAACAGCTTTATTGTCGTATCACTTGCAAGCCATTCTGTTTGCCTGCAGAGGCTACGAATGAGTTCCAGTGAGAGTATTTAATAATGCTGCTACCTTAACAAAGCAGTTTTCACGGCCTCTCAGCCCCCAGCCAGTGGCCCTGTTCCACCTACAGCCTAGCCCCACCCCTCAGCCCTCACAACTCCTAGCCTGCTTTCTTTCTTTTTTTAAGATACTTTTATTGGGGGCTCTTACATCTCTTATCACAATTTATATATTCATCCAGTGTGTCATGCACATTTGCACAAATGCCGCCATCATCATTTTCAAAGCATTCTCTTCCCACTTGAGCCCCTGATATCAGCTACCCATTTCTTCTCCTTCCCACCCTTCCCCTCCCTCCATCCTGAACCCTTGATAAGCTATAGATTATTATTTCCGTGTCTTACATCATCCTCCATCACCCCTCACTCACTTTCCCATTATTCGTCCCCCTGGGAGGGGGTCTAGATTGATCCTTGTGATCGATTTCTCCCTCCACCATCCCCTAATCTTACTGGTATCCCGACTCTCACTGTTGGCCCTGAGGGGTTTATCTATCCTGGATTCCCTGTGTTGCCGGCTCTTATCTGTAACAGTGTGCATGTTCTGCAAATGTGGTGAAGATGGCTGATGGTGCCCGGCTATCAAAAGAGATAGCGTCTGGGGTCTTAAAGACTTGAAAATAAACAAGCAGCCATCTAGCTGAGAAGCAACAAAGCCCACATGGAAGAAGCACACCAGCCT
>NW_022103928.1:23799303-23801363 GCF_000313985.2 Echinops telfairi
GCTTTCTATAAGTTTGCCTTTTCCAGAAAGCCATACACCCCCTTTTCTATTTAAATCCAAGAGGAGCCGCTGCTCATTCTGAGGCAGGGAAAGGAGATGACTTGGGGGCAGGAAAGTGTGTCTCAGAAGGGCCCAGAGTGTGGGCCTGGCCCCTGCTGGCTCCCCTCCAAGAAGGCAAGCCTGCACTCTACAGGTGATGATGCAAACAGCAGCAGTGACAGCAAAAGTCCCTCCCAGGCCCAAGCCTGGCCAGGCATCATTCGCTCCTGTCTGGACCACAGGCAGGGGAGGAGGAGGTCTGCACAGATGGCAGGAGGCCCTAGCTTCCTAGTGACCAATTTTTGAGGTGCCAGGCCTGCAGTTTGCTCAGTGTTCTCACCAGCCTGCTTGGCCAGGGAGCCCTGCTTTCTCCTGCCTAGTCACAGAGGTCATTGTTCCCCACTTCTGCCTGTGGGCCCCCACTGGCCCAGCCAAGGTTACCTCGAGCTGGAGTGCTCAGAGAAAACAAGGGAAGGCTGCACTGATTTATGAGGTGGCCCCAGAACAGATGCCGTGAAGATCTCATTCCCAAAGGCAGCGAGTTGGGAAGCCCCGCTTGGGTCTGGGCTGAGTTCCGCCTAGAGTCACTGGTCAGGTGGACACTCGAGAGGCCTCTTGGTTGCTCACCAGGAACTGGTCTTGCGATGTTTTCTGGAGACCGGACTATGATTTTATTCTTTCTGGAGCAGCCATGTCCAGGTGGGAGGAAGAACTTCCCAGTGTATCCAGCAAGACAGCCGTTCCAAGCGCAGGAGAGGAAAGGTGGGGAAAGTGGTGATTCAGACAATCAGAGAGAGCCCGGTGAGGCTTGGCTACAATCCATCAGTCACTCCAAGAGCAAAAACAGCTGGTGACCTCCCTGATAAAGATGACAGCCAGGGGACTGTGGGCACTTTTGTCCGGTAGGGGTACCACTGTCAGAAGTGATTGAACGGCACCAATAGCAGGACAATCACAGGAATGGCGATGATGACCTGGAATGCTTAGTCAAAGCTTCTTACATGCTGTTCCAGGATCCCTGATGGCACAGGAGGCAAGGCACTGATCTACCAACTCTCGGGTCAGTGGTTCAAAACCAACAGCTGCTCCATGGGAGAAAGCTAAGGCTGTCTGCTCCCAGAAAGATTTCAAGTCTCAGAAATGCAAAGGGGGCAGTTCTAGTCTGTTCTCTAGGGTTGCAATGAGCTGGAATCAATTCGGTGGCAATGAGTTTTGGCTTTTTTGGTTATGTGTTGTTCTACGGTTGTCTCATCACGCCATCATCACCATTATCACTGTTGCCCCCACTTGACAGATGAAGAAACTGGGGCTCAGAGAGGAGTGGAAATCTCAGATGTCACACACAGCAGCAGTTGGAGCTAAGCGCTGGCAGCTGGCTCAGCGCTTTCCCTTTAAGCACGATGTGGTACTGGTTCTGCCACGGACCTGCCTTGTCTTCTGCTAAACTCTATTAGCGCAGCCCCAGAAGACCAGGGACTGACCAGAGCGGACATTTCCTGCACCCCTACCTGCCTCCATGAAGCCAGGGGTCAGTGATGCTGAGCACGGAGAAATGGGTGTGGCAAGAGAGGCAAGAGGCGCTTTGCACATTGTGATGATTAACGCTGTGTGTTGACGTGGCAAGGCTGTGCTTCTCCTTGGCTTGTCCGACCTCTGCAATCATTGTCATTGTGCACTCCGATCTGAACTAAAGGGGAGTCTCCTTTGAGGCGAAGCTCCCCAGTAGGTAAATGCATGCTGTGCACAGTGGACTCTCTCTCCCAACCCTGCCATCCCCTCAGTGCCTGGTCTCCCGTTCTTGGGGCGTAAGCCAGCAGTGGCCGCCAGCTTCCCACCTGACCTGTAGATTTGGGGTTCCTCAGTACCTGCAATCACAAAAGCAACAGAGGGTTTCAGCCCATCTTCTGACTCATGGATTTAGAATTGCTAGTCCCTCCAATCATAGAAGTCACTTGTCATTTCCTTGGAGTAAAATTCTGTCTATCTATCTATCTATCTATCTATCTATCTATCTATCTATC
>NW_022103928.1:23801463-23810104 GCF_000313985.2 Echinops telfairi
TCTATCTATCTATCGTCTATCTATCTATCTATCTATCATCTATCTATCTATCATCTATCTATCATCTATCTATCTATCATCTATCTATCTATCATCTATCTATCTATCATCTATCATCTATCTATCTATCTATCTATCTATCTATCTATCTATCTATCTATCTATCTATCTATCTATCTATCTATCTATCATCACTAGTTTTACTCCTCTAGAGAATCCTCTAGAACTCCTCTAGAGAAGGTACTTTGGGCATGTGGTCAGAAATGAGCGTCCCTGGAGGACATGATGCTTGCTAAAGCAGTAGGGCAGCGAACAAGAGGAAGATTTTCGACCAGCTGAATGGACACAGCGCCTAGGTCCATGGCTCGGACTTAGAACAGTGGCTCAGACAGCACAGGGCCTGGCAGGGTTTCCTTCTGCGGCGCACAACGGCCCCTAACCACCACCACCACCACCACCTCCACCTCCACCATCACCACCACCTCTACCACCACCACCACCACCACCACCACCACCGAGACACACCGTTCAGAACACACTTGCGGTTGCTAACTCATCCGCCAGCTCTCAATTCCAATGTCGCGTCTCCAGAGAGACCTTCCTGAGTCAGCCTCTCCACAGTGGCCTCCCCTGGCTGGCTTTCTCGATGAGCTAATTCTTGTATCTCGTTATCTGTTTGTTCGCTCACTGCCTCGTCTCACGGGAAGAGTCCTGGTCCGTGAAGGCAAGGGCCGTGTCTCCCGTTCTTCGCTGCATCCCCAGGGTCGAGATTCATGTTTGGCACAGAGGAGACCTCCACATAGGTCTGTTGGTTAAAGAAGCGGCTGTGGCAGGGGAGGCAGGGCTAGCATTTTCTGACACATCTCTGGATTCGGTTTGGTTTATTTTGAGAGGCGGGTTAGGGTAATATGAAACCAATCCATGGAGCGAGAGCTTGGAGTTGAACACTTTTAGGAAAACATCAGGCCCAAATCTGCAAAGACCCCCCCTTAGCGGAGGCCCAGGCAGCCTAGCAGGCCTGTTTTCACGCTGGAGCCCGAGGCCTCCGCCCAGGCCCATCCACGGCCCGACCCACCGATTAGGGAAGGAAAGAACTGGGAGCATGAGCAGCAGACAGAGCTAAAGGCCTGCTTGTATGTGTTTGTCCAGGGAAAGTATCCAGATTTTACCAGTAAGCACAATGATTCCTATGTGCTATTCTCGAGCTTGTAACTCAGCCTGGTCTAGCAGGCCTCCTCGCTCGGGTCTAAGGCAGTGCTGCCCGGTACAACTTTCCACCACGGGGCAATGTGCTACGCTCAGGTGGCAGTCGCTCACCACACGTGGCCCTCGAGCACTTGAAATGTGGCAAGTGTGACCAGGAACCAATTTTAAACTTCATTCACGGCTATCGATGTATATTTGAAGGGCCACATCTGGCCAGCAGCGACCTCCCTAGGCGCAGCTCTCCAAACAAAGCATCAAACTCTCTGCATTGAGCCGACGCCAACTCAGAGTGACCCTACAGGACAGGGCGGAACTTCCCCTGTGAGTTTCTGAGACGGTCACTCTTTACAAGAGGAGAAAGTCTGTCTTTCTCTTGAGGAGTGGCTGGTGGCTTTGAACTGCTGACCTTGCAGTTAGCAGCCCAAGGCTTAACCAGCACTGCTGTTATTGTTCTTAGGCGCTATTGAGTCAGTTCCAAGCCAGAGCGGCCCTTCTGCACCACAGAGGAAAACACTGTCGGGGTCAGCACCACCTCACGGTTGTTCCTCGGCCGGAGCCCACTGTGGCAGCCGCTGCTGTGTCAATCCATCTCCATAAGGGTCTTCCTTCTATTCCTCGCCGCCCCTCCACCTTCCCAAGCACGAAGTCCTTCTCCGGGGACTGGCCTCTCCTGACAGCCTGTGTAAAGTACGTGCATCGAAGTCTCACCATCCTTGCCTCTAAGGAGAACTCTGGCCATACTTCGCCGGCCCTTTCAGCAGTCCGTGGTACTTCAGTAGTCTTCTCCAGCGCCGTCATTCAAACGCCTCCTGCCTTCTGGTTCCTTGATCAGCGCTTTCACATGCATACGAGGCACCTGAACATACCATGGCGGGGTCGGGCACTAGAGGAAGGTTCGTTTTGTGGTCTTACGACTTACTGTGGATTCAGGCCCCAATTCTGAAAATGTTCGCTGGTAATGAAGCCTAACGATGCTAACTAACAGGAGGCAGAGACGTTGTGTCTGGTGGGGACGCAAATGATTTCTGGTGAATAGAAAAGTTAACTCCAAAGGCTGAGGCTGTATTGGCCCACGGGCCAGTTTGACTAGTGGAGCTGACTGAGCAATCTCACTCTGAGCTCCTCCCCCGCCCCCACCCCCACCCCCCCTCCTCCCCCCTCCCGTGAATACATAGGAGGAGGGTTCAGAACGTTTGTGGGAAGGAGGCAGAAAGAGGTCATAGGGTTTTCCCCTCCCCTTTCTAAGGTCTCTTCCAGTCCCTTTCTCACACCATCTCTGGGACCAGTGCTGTGCTTGTCCCTCATGAGGGAGTGAAACACCGTGCTGGCCAGTGACCACTATAGACTTGCCGGAGAATCTTTTTGAAAATGACATTGGCTACAGCAGAGGCCCAGAGCTGCTACCTCAGCTCCCTCCACTCCCCAGCCACCTTCCTGTCCCCCAGGCGGCTCATGGGACGGTGTCCGCCCATGGGCGTCGGTAGGACTGTGCCCCACAAGCTTTTTCACAAGGACATCCCAGGCCTTGATTCCTCAGGCCAGACTCGAACCTCCAACTCTTTGGGTTAGCAGCCGAGGACCTGCACCATCAGCCGCACCGGGCGGGACTCCTCTCTGTCCCTGGGCTAGGAGCACCTGGCGGGGGAGGGCGGGAAGCTGCTCCCCCACCACCCCTGAGCCTGTGGGAGGGAAGCAACCCTCTCCTTCACAGTGGCCTTTGGTAGCAGCCGGGGGTGGGGGTGGGGGCAGCAAGCTGAAGAGTGGGGGGCAAGCTGTGGGCCCCGGCCGGCCACACATTTGAGGAGCAGGGCAGAGGGATTGTTGGTGAACCCTGCAGGAGGGCCCGGGGTGGGGCCCATGACCCAAAGCAGTAGGCCAAACAGCCCCTGTGGACAATGAGGTCATCGGAAGTCCTCGCCCTCAGATTGGCAGGGAGCTGGGTGCTAGCAGGGCGCTGGCTCCCTAGAACTAGACATACGCAGGAAGCCCAGGTGGGCTGGGAGAGAGGACTGGTGAGGCCTTCAGCCCAGTGGCTGGGATTCTAGCTGTCCAGGCTGGGGTCTGTGGGAGATTGGGGGGCGGGGGGCAGGGAAGCAGGCTGGGCTCTAGTCCTCTCTCCCTCCTCCCTCCTTATTTGGAACATAATTGCCTTTCCCAGTCCCCTGATAGACTGGGGACAAGGACACGCCTAGCACAGGGCCCAGCATGAAGCTGGCACTCAAGTTAATGCCATCTCTGTTTTTCAATAAGCGATGCCCTGGACTCCCCGCCTCTCCCCACCTTAGGAGTCCCTGGATAACGCAAATGGATCACACACTGAAAGGCTGGTGGTTCGAGTCCACCCAAAGGCCCTTGGTAGAAAGGTCTGGTGATCTACTGAAACAATCAGCCGTGGTCAACCCCATGCAGGGCAGTCCTCTGAGTTGGCATTGACTCAATGGCTATTGGTTGGTGTGGCCTTTTTTTGACAGAGAGAATCACTCTGAGGACAGGTGGGTGGGATATGGAACTGAAGTAATTCCCGCCACCCCACCCGCCACCCCCGAGAATGGAAAATCTCTTTTAATTTAAAAAACACCCTGGCACCACCATTGTCTCGGGCTCACAGCAGGGCTGCCGCTGACACTAGTCAGCCAGGTGTGGGGAGCTGGCATCTTTGCCGCCTTTGTCCTTGAGGGGGGGAAAATTCCCACCCACCCTATCTCATCCTCACCCCTCCTGCCCTACACGCGCACGCGCACACGGACCCTCCCCACCTAGCGGGAGTCTTGAGGAGACCAGTTCACAGAGAGACTGGCCACAGGTCTGCCTGGTGTTCTGAAAAAGGCCTGCTGGCCCGGTTGGCCCTGGGCTGGTGTCTGGGAATTTAGCTATGGGGAGGGTTCCCACCGATTTCGGAACTGATCACAGCAGCTCCCTGTGCCCACACTGTTTGTATACACAATACAGTTCAGGCTGAACCCCTGATATCCTTCTGGGTGTTGGCTAGGTGCCAGGCAGGAATTGCTTATGTGCCAGCCCCCAGTAAAGCCCCTGGGCACTGAGCCTCAAATGACCCTCGGTGGTCGACAGTGTGCTATGTCAGCTCCTTGAGGAGAACCAAGCACAGCCTGGGAGAGGGACCTGGTGGTGCAGGGGTTACACGTTGGGCTGCGAACCACAAGAGCGGCAGTTTGAAACCGCCAGTCTCTATAGAGAAAGATGAGGCTTTCTACTCCCATAAACAGACCCAGTTCCACCCCGCCCTAAAGTCTCACTGTGAGTCAGAGCAGACCGGTGACAGTGAGTTTGGTGTTGGTATGTGACACCACAGGGAGCCCCGGGGTGTCATGGGTTAGTTACTGGTTGGGCTGCTCACCCCAAGGCCTCGTTTCTCTGGGTTTTGTCCCAGGAACCTGCTCCCTTGGCTGACTTTGCTTTGCACCCTTTCACTTTCATGATTCATAACTCAGTGTACAACTTAAAATAATGATCGCATGCCATCCACTCCACGCCCTCCAGATTTTAACACTTGAAAACCCAGATGTGTCTTAGTAACGGGGGCTCTATCACAGGTTAGTTGTTGGGAGTTCTCCTTCACGGGAGTCCCTGTATGGTGCGAATAACGGTTAAGCATTTGACTACTGCCCAAAGATGAACGGTTCAACCCCACCCATAAGAAGCTTAAACCCAGGAGTAAACACAGAGGTTCCCACAAGCCCCACTCTCCATAGAATACCATTACCCCCACCCCACCCTTCAAAAAAGGCCCTCCTTGTGGAATGAATGTGTGCATTTCTGTTTTCCTGCCCTTTAGTACCCAGCAACCCCCTCAGACCAGTCCATCACCCTCACCTCCTTCAGGTCAAGAGAGCCAAACGAATGCTCACCTGCAAATGGCGGCACAGACCCCGTGTGGAGCAGCGGTGCCCAGTGCCCACCAGAAGGCGTGGGCCTGAGGAAGTCAGTGATTTAAGTCTTTGAACAAAACACATACACACGCAGTGCAGTTTGTAGTTCTACTACTGCAAGTGACACCAACAGGGAAGGGCGGGGCCGGCAAGGGACGCGGTGGGAAGCCAGTGCCTCGTGCCAGGCAGGCTTTGAGAGGTGAGGTTGAATTTAGCACAATCCCGAGAGCGCTCGCAGTCAGTGCCCACCGCAGCATGCCCGGAAGGAGGTGTGCCCTCAGCCCCAGGTGGCAGCTGATTGGAGCGCTCAGGTCAGCATCTGGAACCCACCGGGCTCTTAGAGAGAGAAAGACGAGGCTCTCTCCGCCCCTCCTGAGTCACAAGCTCAGAACCACAGGACCGTTCCCTCTGCCCGACAGGGTCCAGGGTCGCCGTGAGTCCGGGCTGACTCCGTGGCACTGAGTTTGGTTTGGGTTGAGGCAAGCAGCAGTCCCTGAGTGAAGCCAACAGGGAACAGGCCTGCAGTCACCTAGCTTAGCCTGGGGAGCTCATCTGGTTTAAAATGCCTTTACCCCTGCTAGCTGTTAGCCCCTTTCCCCTCCGCCCCTCCTGGCTCGCCCGACAAGACCTTGACTCTGCCTGCCTAGACATCGCCAGACTGCCTGCCCAACCAGCAAGAAATGTGAGACCTTGACTTAGTGCCTGCAGCCTGCAGCAAGCCTGTTACCCTGCCAACCCGATAAAAATGTAAGGGCTAGACTATCCCTCTGCTTGAGCCAGGCCACTACTTTGAACTAGAAAACTCATGACATTTCTCTGTTCTGGATGGAGAGGCTTCCAGATGCTAGCCTACTCTCCATGCAGCTGTTTGATAAAGGCTTCAATTATTAATATAGTGCTGTGGTTGACCTTGCCCGGTACAACAAGCTCAATACTCGCTGGGAAATGGACTCCCTGAAAAGGCAGTCATTGAAAACCCTATGGAGCCTGGGGCCCTAAAAGCTTGTAAAACAAGCAGAACACTGGGTCTGTATTTTCCCGGAGCCAGAGTCCGGATTAGGAGGCAGCTGCGGACTGTGTGGTTGTGTGGTTCTTCATTGATGGCCTCCTCAGACACCAGTCTCCTTCACCAAGCGACCAGAAGAACCGGGTGGTGCACAGCGACCAAGACTGAAAGGCTTTGATCAAAGGTTACACAGACTGACCCTGACCCGGAAGGGGGGACATGCAGAAAAGAATGTCAAATTCCCCGGAGTCCAGACTTTCTGGAGTTACAGAGGTGTGATTAAGCCGCTGGATAATCTTTCAATCTTAAACCAAAGAGATCCTGAAGTCTCCTTAAAACTAAAGAATACTAGCAACAGAAATGTACATAAACGGGTATACTGGATGGTGTAAGAGGCAGCAAAAAAGATAAAATAAAATCAGGGTTCCTGGGTGGGGGGGGGAGGGGACAAGGGGGAGGTGCTATCTGGGAGCTCACGAAGAAAGAAAATGTTTCGAAACTGACTGTGGTAGCAACTGTACGATACTGCTTGATGTGATTGAACTAGGGAATGCTATGACATCGGTAAGAAAGAGCTCCCAATAAAATTATTTTTTTAAAAACCCTAAAGAATCGTTTAGCTAACTAGTTTTAAAGCTGTCTGCGTTGAGCACTGTGCTTTTAAAAGCTCACCCTCTGTGGGACCAAATGGGCAAGAGCCCCTGGAAAGGTACAGCAGGAACCTGGGGCATTGGGTGTACTGTGAGGAGGGCAGGACAGCTCAGAAAATGGGGGGAGTGTGGTTGTGCCAGTCCAAGAAGGCCGACACGTTGCTACGTTGTACACAGAGACGCCGGTGCTTGGACATATGCTGTTGCTATGGAAAAGGAGCCCCGGACGGCGTCATGGTTATGCATCGGGCTGCTAACTGCAAGGTCAACAGTGCGGTTACTATGTATATTCTCAAAAGCAAAAGTAAATGATTTATTTTACAGATAAGAAAGCCACATGGAGTACCGTTCTCCTCTCACATACATGGGTCAGAATTGGCCCTAGGGCCACTGGTTCAAGACTTAATGACCTGTCTGCAGGCATTTGACTCTTGATCAGCAGAACCAGCAAGCCAACCCCAGGGCTCTCCCCACCATGCCACACGGCCTCCCCAGCAGATGCCCCTGGACTAGTGTCACACCAAGGGCCACACACTGGTGGCTTATGAAAATGGGAACGAGTCGTCTCCCAGTGGTCAGTGACTGCGTTCATGGTGTCCGCAGGGCCAGGGTCCCTCTAAGCTTTAGAGTCTAAGGGCTACGCGAAGGATTCTTCCTGGTCAATCCCTGCTTCCGGTGGTAGCTGATGATGCTTGGGTTTCCGTGGCTCGTGGTAGCATCACTCCTATCCGATCTCTGCCTCCGTCTTCACGTGGGCCTTCTTTCCTGTGTTTCTCTCGATCTCCCTCTTCCACGTACCTCGATCCGTGGACAGGGGCCCACCTTAGTCCAGGATGACCTCATTTTAATGTCATTCCTTCTGCTTAAATCCTCTTTCCAAACATGGGCATGTTCATAGGTATTTGGAGGTAGGATTCCAGCATATCTTTTGAGGGGGCAAAATTCAACCCATCCCCGCTCTTCCCCCACCCCCAACCCCCTGTCAGCTATGAACAGACTCTCCTTCACCCCCGGTCTACTGGTGTGGGTCACAACTTCCTCAGATGACTGACGTGAGGGGAGGCGTGTGAGTGTGCCTGCCCTGTGTGTCTGGAATTCTGTATGAAAACAGTCCCCTTGAAGGAGGTGAAAATGTTCCCCACAAGCCAGGCCCCCACATACCCCTCTGCTTTATAAAAGACCTGCTTTGTTTCAGGCCAAGGAAAGGAGAAGCTGGGGCGACAGCCTGAGGCTTGGGAAATTCAGGTGTTTGGGTCTGGTGTGCCAATGCCTAGGAGGAGAAGAGTCTGAAGCCCAACCTGAACCTGGGACTTTAGCCCCGAATCATCTTCTAAACAGCTCGTGCGCACGCGTACGTGCGTCAGGATTTGCAGTCTGCAAAATGCCTTCCCAGACATTTTCTCAGCAGAGTAAGAGCTCGGGGGAAGGGCAAAGAGGTTCCATCCCTGCCGCCTGCTCCCTAGGATGGCCCTGGGGTTGCAGAGGGCTATGGCCTGAGCTGCTAGCCACAAACTTTATCAGTTGCTCCACAGGAGGAAGAGATACAGTCTCGGAAACTCACCGGGGACAGGTCTACCCTGCCCTACAGGGTAGTCATGAATTGCCCTCTGCCTGGTGGCATGAGTTTGAGTGAACACAGTGTGCCAGGCCTTCATCCCGGCCCCCATCCTTCGAGGTCTTGGCGTCCCCAGCCTCCCACCCCACCAGCTTCTGGAGTTCAAATGACAATTGAGTTAATCAACCACTACACCACCTGCAAGGGGCAGAATGACAGTGGCCGCCTGACAGGGTGCTGTGAGGATTAAGGGTCTGCCTAGGTGGACGGGGCCTGGATTAGGGTCACACGCAATCCATGGTGGCCGTTGGCTGCATGGCTTGGAAGAAGCTAA
>NW_022103928.1:23810694-23812241 GCF_000313985.2 Echinops telfairi
CATTTTGGGGCCACTCTTTTGGGGTGAATTATGCGCCTCCCTCCAAAGGCTCTGTTGAGGTCCCAACCCGCATACCTTACATGCAAATAGGGTCTTTGAATATGTATTCAAGTAAAGATTAGGTCATGTTCAATTAAGATGGGCCCTCATGCAATATCAAGGACCCTGTGGCATACTGGTTTATGCATGGGCTGCTCACTGCAAGGTCAGCAGTTCAAACCCAACAGCTGTTCTGAGGGAGAAAAATTAGGCTTTTTTTTTTTTTTGCTCCTGTAAAGATTTACAGCCTCTGAACAACACAGGGGTTCTACCTGTCCTGCAGGGTCACTGTGAGCTGGAATTGACTCCCCAGAAGCAAGTTACCCAATGTGACTGGGGTCCTCATGAGACACAGTGACAGGCCCCGAGGGACAGCCGCGTGGAGGGAGAAATCGGACCAGTGCAGCTGCAAGTCAAGGGATGCCGATGATTCTTGGCCAACACCCAGAGGCAGGAGAAAGAGGCCTGGGGCCAGTTCTCGCTTAGCAGCTCCAGAGGGCAGCTGTGTGGCCAGCACCTTGATCTCGGCCTCCTGGGCTGTGAGAGAACCCAGTTCTGTGATTTCAAGTCCCTCAGTACGCAGTCCCAGGTCATGGGAGTCCTGGCCAACGAGTGTTGCCCTTTCGGGGCATCAGTCCAATGTTTGACTCACTGCGGTGGTGAGCCATGGGGTTTTCTAGGCTGTCTGTTTAATGGGCACAGACGTGCGACCAGGTCTTTCTCCTGCAGAGCTGTTGGATGGGTTCAGACCACCTGACACGGTGCTACCAGGGCTCTTCCTTTAAAACAGCAGCCTGCTGAGGCGGGGGTCTCCAGTCATGGCACTGTGCTGGCCTGGCCTCCAGAGCATTTGCCGAGCCCGGACATCGTTTGGAACATATCCCACGTTCCCCTCCCTCTCCTCCACGAGGCCGAAGGCTGTTGTTGGCTAACGGCCAGGACTCACTCCACACTAGGCCTGGCACGGAATGGGCACGCAAACGTTGTGTGTTTTGAACAAAGCAGGCACCAGCAGGAGGAAGACCAGACGGGGACGTGGGAAGAGGGAGCTCACTACCGATGTCAGATGGATCTTGGCTGAAAACAGGGAATTCCAGAAAGATGTTTGTCTGTCTGTGGTTTCCTGATTCCACTCTGTAGAGGATAGCAAACGATAGATTTGGGGAGGGGATGATCAGAAAGTGAGGATTCCAGCACCCTGGTTTCTGTGCATGCAGAACCTATACATAGACCGAGTGGCAAGCACTGGAAACAAGGGGTGCCGGGGTGCCTTGTTTAAACACAGTTTACAATCAGGAAAAGTGCGTGTCCAGATTGTGCCCTTTCTCCATCCTTTTCCATCTGAGCAAATCATTTGAGCAGCTGGACTGTCTTTGTGGTTAATGAGGAAGACTCATTAACGAGGAAGACTCATTAACAGTATGCAGATGACATAGCCTTGCTGGCTGAGAGTGAACAGGGTGTACTTGAAGAACTAAGTGACAAAGATAAACAAAACAAAAACAAAC
>NW_022103928.1:23812759-23814572 GCF_000313985.2 Echinops telfairi
GACACGGGCTGACACAGTGGCTGCAACATGGGCTCAAACATGAGAACCACTGTGAGCCGGTGCAGGGCTGGCCGAGCTTCCGGCGTTTCTATGGTGAGTCACTGGGAGTCAGAGTCTAACAGCACCTGGCAAGGCACACAGAGGTGTGGCCCAGCTCTGTTCCCTGATAGACACTGGAGTACTGGAGTAAACCCTTCACATGCATGCGCTAGTTAACCAGGTGCTGTTGTTATCTATGATTGCACAGATGAGGAAACTGGGTCTCAAGGGCGTTAGGTGCCTTGCCCCCTGGTAAGGGCAGGGCTATAGCACTATGTTCCGTCCTGATGGATCCCAGAACGTGGATCCGCCATTTCAGCCATACCCAGCGTCCAAAAGGAACTACAACGGAAGTAAATTTTACTCCCCCGCAACTCCCCACCAAACGCATGGTTTTTTACACTAAGGAGGGGGAAAACGTTGTTCTCCCCGTCTGTCCATGTGACATCACCCAAATTGTGAGGCACCTGAGGAGGGCGTTTATCTACGCTTCTTCTGGGATCTCGGAGTTGAGCCTCTCTGGGAGTAGGCCAAGGGCAGAGGGATCTGGGGAGGCCTGGTGCAGGGCCAGCTGGCATCCAGGCCTGCTGGGCAGAGCACGGCCCTGAGCAGAGGCAGCGAGGGACAAGCTTACAGAGGCCCCTATTGCCTAACCTCCTGGAGTCTGGTGCTGGCTGGGTGCTGCGTCGGTCCCACCCCACTCAGACCCCCCCACCCCCCTGACACCGCAAGACTGTCCCCTAAGGGTTTCTGGGCTGGGATCTTTAGGGAAGCAGGTCCCCAGGTCTTCCTCCCAAGGTGTGTGGCTGGGTTAGCAGCCAAGCACTTAGCATGCCACCAGCGCTCCTGCCTGGTGCTGTGTAAACAAATACTGTGACAACCACTAGGCAACCCATTCCCTCTGGTCCCAGGTCCCAGAGACTTCCCCTCCCCCACTGCCATCAACTCTCCATTCGGGCCAAGGAACCAGGGCTCCCTGTGAAGTTTCAAAAAGAACAAAAACCAAAAGGCGGCCTTGTTCTTAGGAAAGTCACACAAAAATGGGGGGCGGAGGGAGGAAGGGACACAAGATCTCCAAGTTCTCAGTCAAGGAAACAGTGTGCCTGTGCACAGGTCCGCATGTTGCTGTTGTGGTGAGGGGCTAAGGTCAAGTCCGTTCTGATGCCTTTTGATCCTGGGTACACCAGAGTGGACGCTGCCCGGTGCCGCCCCAACCTCACCCGCATTACGCCTGAGCTCATCGTGGCAGCCTCCATGTCGCTCCAGCTCGGTTTCCCTGACCCTTTCTTCTGCCAAGCAGGGCCCCTTTCTCTGGGACCCGTCCCTCCTGGCCCCATGTCCAGCGCACGTGCGACCAGCCTCACTTCTAAGGAACATTTTGGCTGTGCTTTTTCCTATGAAATATTTCTTCATTCACCTGGCAGTTTGTGGTATATTTTTATATAGATAGACAGAGAATAAATGGAGAAATTGTAAACATTTGGTGGATCTAGGTAAAGTTTAAGCAATCGTGAATTCTAATTCTACTCTTGCAACTTGTTTGTAAATTTGCAAATATATCAACTTTACAATAGTCAAATGTAAGGAAAAGTGTGTGTATGGTATGTGTGTGTGTGATGTGAATGCAGTGTGTGTGTGATATGTGGGGGGTTGATATGTGGTGTATGTGTATATGATATGTGTGTGTGGGATATGATGTGTGGTGTTTGTGGTGTGTGAGGGCATGTGTGTGGTGTGATATGTGTGGTGTGTATCTGATGTCTGTCCGTGTGGT
>NW_022103928.1:23815630-23817886 GCF_000313985.2 Echinops telfairi
ACTATACACAGACAGGAAGTCGCTGGGAACTGATCCATGCCACTGCAATCCCACCAGCTCACATCCGTCTGGGACCCGCTTTCTGTTTCTATTTTAAATAAACTTTTTATTTTGAAATAGTTATAGCTGCACAGAGAAGTGCGAAGATGTTCCCATCTTACATAATCGGAACCAGGTGCCAGTGGGTGGGACACCCAACTTGGGGCAACTGCAGGCAAGTCACAGTACATCTGCGCTCCGGGCTGACTCAAACGCCCCACTGTTCCATTAGCAACCGAAAACTAACCATTTACACCCTCCAGGTACCCCCCACAAAATGATTCTATATTAATAAACAAAACAAAACCCCTACTGCCTGTAAGCTGATTTCAATTTCTAGAGACCCTATACATAAGGCTTTCAAGACTTCCTAAATCCATGGAGGAGCGGGCAGCATCGCACATAAAACAAAACCGGGAGACGCACCTCGATCCAGTGCCACGTGACTACAGCGCGCCATCATTTGGTCACGTGGTAGATATGTGCGCCTGCCCCGCCATCCACGTGCAGGTCCATTGGGGCCTCACCGCTCCTCCTAGGCCCTGGCAGCCGATGGAGCGGTTTCCCATCGCTATCATTTTGTCACTCTGGAGAAGGCTACAGATATGAAACCCTTCCATGGGTGGCCATTGGAGACTGGCCCCATTCCCGTGGGGCCCGTCCACCCTGCGTGCGCGCGCATCGCCAGTCCCTTCCCATGTGCCTGGAGGAGATAATAGCAGAGAGCTTCGTTTAACCGCGCGCCTTGTCGCTTCCTGGGGACACATCCCCGGGAAGGCTGGGCAAGGGGGTTGTCATTTTGGTGTAGTTTGTTTGCATCCACACCAACAATGCAAAGTGAACGAGTTTCTTCACATCCTGGCTGACCCTTTGTTTTGTTGTTGTTGTTGGTTGCCATAGAGTAGATCCTACGTGTGCAGGGTCCTTTTCCGTTCTGGAAACCTGAAAACCGCGCGCCTGCGCCAGAAGACACTTCGCCTGGAGGGCAGCCTCGTGGCGCGACCAGGCCCGTGCAGGGCCACGCTTAGGAGGGTGGGCTCAGAATGACTAGAGAAGTTAGGAAATACCAGAGACCCCAAGGCGAGGCACACCCCACGGAACACGACACAAACTCCACAGCAGAGCACTCCTGATAGAAGTAGATGCCTGCTGTTGGGAACCCTTCCCACGGTGTCCTACCTCCATTTGTAGCCTTTTTACTACGAGGAAACTACAAATAGCACTTCCAGAGTTCTAGGAAGTTCCTGAGTTCCTGAACCTAGGAAGTAGTGGGAGGGCGCACATCAGAAGTGAGGAGGCACCCTGGGGCCTTGAAGTTACAGCTGGTATCCTGAAGGGGGTAAAGGGCACCTCTAATGGGTGGCCAGCTGGTCAGAAGTAAGGGTGTTGTTGGGGGGACACTGTCTCCTAAGCTTGCAGGGGGCATCTGAGGCGCTGGGCAGATGTAGTGGTCTGGGGCACGGCACCCTTTCACTGGCGAGCTCTGACGGAGCCCCAGGTCAGGGCGGGAGTTCTGCAGAACCCATGGGCACAAAATGACAACGGTTTGATCGGTCTGACAGTTTGGACTCAGAGAAGCGGAACTCTGATTTTCCCACACAGCACCGAAATTCATTTGACCAAAAAGTCTGACCTGAACTGCAGTGTGGTTGGTTCCTCATAGCCTTTGCTTAGCCCCCTCAGCGAAATCCTTGGTGGCGGCAGGGAAGAAGTTTTGCCTTCTTTTACGAGCTGCGGTGGCCCAAACTTTAAGCGCTCTCCTGTTAACCGAAAGGCCCTTGATTAGAACCCGTTGAAAAGATCGACTATTTTCAATTCCCAAACCACATTTTGCTTCCAGGGTCTCACACAAGGGATTGTGGATCATCATCCGGGGCAGCCTTATGTTTCAGAGCTAAAACCAAGCTCACCGTCATCGAGGCAATGCTGACCCATGGAGACCCTGTACGCCAGAGTAGCAGTGCCCCTGGGAGTTGCCAAGATGAACTCGGGGCAGCAAAAAAGAGGAAGCCCCTTGCTTGACAAAGATGGATTGGCACCGTGGCCGTAACAATGGGCTCAAACATAACAACGGTGACTAGCACGGGACAAGGGTTTCCTTCTGTTGTCATTTCATTACAAGTTGGAACGGACTTGACGGCACCCAACGGTCCCATCATTCTCCTGAGGAGTGGCTGGGGGTTCCATCTGCTGACCGGGGCCCAGCAGCCCCAACTC
>NW_022103928.1:23818882-23820893 GCF_000313985.2 Echinops telfairi
ACCTACCAGTCGGGCTGGCCCCGGGGTGCCATTTGACTCATAGTGAGTCCTCCCTATTTCATCTTGAGACAGACATAAAAGTCCTGTTTCTCTTGAAAATGCACAAGATCTGGGCTACCTTCTATACGGTTGACAATGTAGCTGGGGAGGAGGTCGGACCCTCCCCACCCTCCAGGCCCCGCCTCCGGCTTCACACCAGGTCGACTTCCCCACCCCTGGGCCGGCTTGGCTGGAGAGGATTTTTCCTGGGGCTGCTGTTCATTCACTCCACCTGGGGAGACGGTGGCCCTAACCAAAGGCCCCCCAACACAGTTTTGAAGCTCTGAATGAAAACTAGGTGGTAGCTGCTCCGGGAAAGGCCTGCCCAGAATAGGCTGTAGCCCCATGTCCCGGAGGGCCAGACGGCCAAGGTCAAGGTACCGCTGGGGATCCTCAGCCGACAACATCCAAGAGCTCCTTTGATTCACAGGAACTCTGGGCAAGGCTGTCGTCCTGGCAGCTTCTGTCACAGCCCGCTTGCCATAGGGATGTGGCATGCTGAGGGTCAGCAGCTATACAAAGACGGTGCAGCTTCAACATCTGGCAAAAGGTCCGCTGCAAAGCAAAGGACTGGTTTTTGGCTCTTAGACCTGTGCATGTCCACCAGGGCCAATGCCACGGTCAGAGAAGAGACTGCCATCTTGCTGCCAGATGCACTGGGCACAAAGAACAGCTCTTTGCTTTCAACACAATAAATATGGGAGCATGGAATATGGGGACACCTGTGCAAGGCTCACCAAACGAACTCATGTCAAATTTTGTCCCATGGGCACCTTTTAAAACAACGAAACATTTGGGGGGAGTGGGGAAAATGAGGAGCAGATGCCAGGGGCTTAAGTGGAGAGCAAATGTTTTGAGAATGATGAGGGCAATGAATGTACAAATATGCTTTACACAATGGATGTATGTATGGATTGTCATAAGAGTTGTATGAGTACCTGATAAAATGATTAAAAAATAAACCGAGAAAACAATTAAAATTTAATTTCTAAGTGACACATGCAGAAAGTTATGTACCAAATAGTACAGAAGAGTTTATAATAAAAGCAACTTGTCCCCCCCAGCCCCCAAAGAAAGAAGTATTCCTTTCAGTTAAAGCTGCGGTCCCTTCCCTGTTTCTCCCCCTCTCCCTCGCTGCCCATCTCATTTCCCTCTACCCACTCCAGCGGTGAGCGTAGAAGGATGGTGTTTATCCAGTCAATATTTAGACTTCTCCTACACAGACAGCATAGAGTACGTTTTGTTTGGCACTGAATGTTGTTGGCGCTCTATCGCAGTTGATACAGATAAACCTAACTCTCTGACTTCACTGGTCTATTCCCATACGGTGGTGGCCCCATCTGGTAAGTGACGGACTGCTAGCTGCAAAGTTCAGAGCCTCCAGCCATTCCTCGGAGAAAGATGAGGCTTGCTGTTTCTGTAGAGACTGACAGCCTTGGGAGCCCTCAGCAGGGTGGCTATGAGTCCATGCGTTGGGCTTGGTTTGGCATTTACTGCCAAACACCTTCTCTGCTTCCCTCAGAGGCTGCTTCAAAGATTGTCCTTATTCCCTTCCCAAGACTTCCTGTGAAGGCGGGTCCCTGCACACATGTCCTTGTATACAAACATCTAAGTATCTCTAGTGTAAATAACTAGGAGAGGGGCTGGTTTGTTTAATACAAAGTATTATATATTCTGTATTTACATATAGTATCTATTTTAATCATTTTATTGAGGGTTTATACAATTTATCATAATCCATAAGCCCATCCATTGTGTCAAGCACATTTGTACATTTGTTGCCATCATCCTCAAAACATTTGCTTTCTACCTGAGCCCTTGGTATCAGCTCATTTTCTCCCCTGCTCCTCCCTCACGAACCCTTGATAATTTATAAATTATTATTTTGTCATGTCTTACATTGTCCAACGTCTCCCCTCACCCACTTTTCTGTTGTCCCCCAGGGAGGAGGTTATATGTAGATCCTTGTAAT
>NW_022103928.1:23821702-23823652 GCF_000313985.2 Echinops telfairi
CTCTTATCCCACTATCATGCTCAGCCTTCATTTGGGTTTCAGTAATTCCTCTCGGTTACATTGCCCTTGATCAAGCCCTACCAGGCCTCTTACACCCTTCTCTTCACTGATTTTGGATCACTTGTTCCCTTATCTCTGGGTTTGTTAACACCACTTCCTTTCCCCCACCTCCCCTTCTCTCGTCCCCCCAGAATCTTCAGTGCTGTTGTTTTCTCCTCTAGATTGTTTATTGTATATATATTTCTCTTGCTAAATTTTGTCTAATTGATCACTCAGGTGGTCATATCAAGTTACAGTCCTACGGCAAGGAATGAAAATTGCTGTTTGTCTACACCATTGCAAACAGTTGGCATTGCCACCAGGTTTTCCAAGTTTGTTCAGGGTGATAGGAGTGAAATAATAACTCCCTGGTGTTTTAGTTCGCATTTCTCTGAATGAGCTCTTTCTATTTGCCTGGCTATCTGCATTCTTCTGAGAATTGCCAGTTCCCATCCTTTGTTTACCAGGCTTCCTCTGGATTTTTCCTACCAGATTGTAGTTATTATTTGGGAGAGGACTCTTTTGTGGTATACATTGCAAACATCACCTTTCTCAGTTCATCTGCTAACTTTTAAAGTACATTCCTCTGCAGTTTCCTTTTCCCAATCTATGCCCCCAAACAAACCGTCTCACTGCCATTGAGTTGATTCTGACTCAGCAACTCTGCAGGACGAAGTAGAACTGGCCTTTGGGTTTCCGAGGCTGCAAATCTTCCTTAAGAGCAGACAACCTCGTCTTTCTCCTGAGGAGCTCCTGGTGGGTTTGAACTGCTGGTTTGCAGTTAGTTGCTCAACATCTAAGTTCCTCACTCAATCTATGTATGGTTGTAATGAGACAAAAACTATTATGGATCCTTTGCAGTTATTAATCAATAACTGGAAATACAACATTTGGCAAGAAGTTTTAACTTGTATCTCATATGTAAGACAAATGTTATTTCTTAGTAGGTCAATTTGGAAAATCTTTATTCCACTTTTCAGTACTAATTAATACTCGAATGATCTCTATTCATGGAAAAACGTATCTCAAGCATAGTACTTACTGACAATTTCATAATAAAGGTTTTAATTTATAGATACATAATCAAAATGACCATTACCTCTAAAACCCTAAGTAATAATTACAACATATCTGAGATTATGCTAAAGGGGCACAGTGAACCATGTCAAAGCATTCCTACAAATAGGTACTTTTTTACAATATTTTAAAAATATATATTTAAAACTTTATTTGTGCAAGTTTTTACCAACTGAGCTACCTGGGCTCATATTTGTGCAAGTGTTTAACATCAATGTAGTTGAATATAGCTTTACCTTCACAAGTACACCCAACCTCAAAATCATAAAAGTATTTTGCTCTCCCCTCTTTTTCTTTCCCTTAAAGTCTTTTAAAGAAAATCATTTTATTGGGGGCTCTTATACCCGTAAAGTCTTTAATCCAGTTGAGTATTTATTTTTATGTAGGGCACAGAGGTTGGCATTTATTTTTTCCATATGGAAACCAATTGTCCTCAAACTGTTTGTTGAATTATTCCTCCAATGATTTATAATGTGGGCTCTCTCCTAATGTACCCACACACCATAGGTAGTTTGGTTTCTGAGCTCTTTTGTTCCACTGATGAACTTTTCTTCTTGCCATAATGCTATATTCTACATCATTACAGCTTCATTAGTCTTACATTTTAATGAATCAAGTCTGTGCTTTTTCTTTAGTATAAGTTCTGGGTAATTTGTGAACTTTTAAAATTTCCCATAAATTTATGTTTGTTAAATTCAAAGAACAACAACAAAAAAATTCAAAGAACAAATCCCATTGAATTATATTAAATTTATAGATTGGTTTGGAGAATTGACATCGTTATCATACTGCATTTTCCCCTTGCTGAATATAGCATGATCTCCCTATTAATTC
>NW_022103928.1:23824095-23841070 GCF_000313985.2 Echinops telfairi
GAGCATGTTGTAAACCTCACCCTATTAAGTCTGATAGTTTGGATACTTTGGTTGTTGTACATGTGAGGGGAAGTCAAATCAGAGACATGTTTATTAAACACAAACACCCAAAGTGTGAAAGTACCTAATGTTTCACAACATATCCACCATCTTCTAAAAGCAGTGTTCCATCTCTGATTTTTGCATGCTATCTCTGGAAAGCGTGCAGGGTGGCGCGGGACTGAGCAAGAGTTCACGGCGACTTCAGGAGAGACCAGGTGAAGGGCATCCTGGTCCAGCTGCGCTTCCTGCTCTATGTACACCACAGCAAAGGAGTGATCTCAGCCGCCTCAAGCGACTCATATTGTGTTCCATTTAAAGTATCTGAGTTTGGGGAAACACGAAGTCTGAAGGGGCAAGATCAGGCCTGTAGATATGAACAGTGAAGGTTTTCCTAACAAAATTCTCCTTAATCATTGTGATTTTTCCACCACCATCAATTCCCCTGACTCATTCCCTCCTGCCCCGGGCCACCACTGAGAAACATTGGTCCCTATAAACTTGACTTTTCCTGTCTTTTTATATAAATGAGGTCAAAGAGTATTTGTCCTTTTTTGATTGACATATTTTGCTCAATGTCTTCAAGCTCAATCCATATTGTGGTACATCTCAAGTCTCCATTTCTCTTACTAGCTCAAATGTATGAAGCAGATTTTGTTAACCCACTTAACTGTTGATGGGCATTTAAGCTCTCTCCACTATTTTGCCATTATGAATATGGTTTTCAAAGATATTCTCCAAGTCATGAACTTGTCTTCTCACTTTCGGGGAAAAGTTTTCATGGATCAGTTTTTCATTTTTATGGGGTCTTATTTATTTTGTACCTTGCTTTGCTTGCCCTCTTATAATCTTGTTAAAACCTAGTTCTGAAGGTGCCAGCCTTGCTTTTCTTCTCAGAATTTTATAGTTTTAGTTTGCCTATTTAGGTCATTTATTCTATTTGAATTTGTTTTTTCTTATGGTGTGATGCATGGATTCTTTTGAATTTTTCTGCATCTGGAAATTCAGTTTTTCTAGCACCAATTCATTGAAGAAGAGATTCTTCCTCATTAAATGGACTTAGCACCCATGTCAAAAACCTGTTGACCATAGCGGGTTTATTTCTGGACTCTTAATTCTAATCCACTGGACTATGTATCTGCTGTTGTCCTAGGACCAGGCTGTTTTGATTACTAAATTGTATTGTACATTAAAAAATAAATCCTTCTATTTCCAGGATTGTCTTAGCTATTTGGGTCCTCTAGCTTTTCCATATAAACTTGAGGATTGGTTCTATTTCTGAAAGGAGGCTGTTGGAATTTGTTATCAAGTTTTCATTGAATCTTTGAGGGGGCTTCAGAAATTCATAGAAAAATTATCTCTCAATTCCAATTTTCCGCCAACCTTTTGAAAACCCTATGTTTAGGTCACTTTGTGTAGACATTGTAATGACACTGTCTTCCAATCCATTAGCATGGAATATCTTTTGTTTTTGGTTTTATCGTCTGCATTGAGAAGTCCTTCATGCGTCTGGCTAGATGTGTTCCGAGGTGCTGTTAGAAACGGAATTGTTTCCCTGGTTTCCCTTTCTGATTTCTCCTTGCTGATGGGACTTGGTCTGCTGGCCTGCAACCTTGCTGAATGCCTCTATGTGGCCTGGAAGCTTTCTGGTTGACACTTTGGAAGTTTCTTTCTTGTTGACTTTGGGATACAGGAGTACATCACCCACAATAGAGGTAATTGTTTTTCTTCTCTTCTTACCTAGAGCCCTTCTCTTGCCTCAGGCTTTCACGACAATATTGAATGGAAGTCGTGAGAAGCCAGCACCCTTGTCTTGCTCCAGATTTCAAGGAGAAAGCTTTGTCTTTTAAGTGTCACCTCGGCTGTTGGCTTCTCATACATACCCCGAATCACAGAGAAACGTGCTTTCTATTCCAATCTTCCTTAGGGTTTTTATCAAAAAAGGGTATTGGATTTTATGAAATGAATCATACGGCTTATAAACACACGTAAATTATTGTGGCTAATTGCACACACACCCTCCCCAACCCTGATTTACTTATTCCTGTTTTGACAAATAGTATTAATTTTCCTTCATCTACTTAGAATAACTTTGAAAAGATACTCAGGACTTCCTATGTAACCTAACAGGCATTTAAAAAAGATTCTGGAGAGAAACCTCTAGACAGTCTTTATACTTCTCAATAGATTAGGATTAATCTTATAGACATTGAATTTGGCAATGAAGCAGGATTTTATTTATTGGAACATTTAGAGCCGTAAGCACAGGGTAATTTTTTTCCCCCTCAGCTGGCTTGATTTTGTATCCCTATTCATTTTACTATCCCCCACGCCTCACCCCTGCACGTGCCTTTTTTATTTTTACCATTTTAATTATTTAAAGGTGCAGGCTACCTTTACATCTTGAAAGAGGCATTTGTATAAATAAATGCTTATTCAGAATCGTTTACTTGGTGATTAGTGAAAACTAGATCCTGATGTTATCACTGTGAGGTTAAAAAAATTGTAAAACTACAAGCCTACAAAAAAATGATTAAAAAAAAAGAATAAAAGAAAAACAGCTACCCTTAGGGTGAGGAATGGCTTTCTAAGCATGAAACAGAAGCTTAAAATGATAAATTTCAAAGGTTTCCTCACATTTTCCTGTAAAAAAAACCAAAAAACATATTAACAAAAAACCCCAATGTTCCCTTTCACAGCTCACTGACACAAAACAATTGTATTCAGGACCAGAGGGGCCACAGCATCCGCTCCATCTGGTGACCACTAACCACCAGAAAGCAGTTATGATCAAGTCCACCTTCATACTTGCATTACACATTTTACACTGAGAACTCAGCGTGTGCTCAGCACTGCACTACGGTGTAGCTAACAGACGGAAGGGAGTCAGGACCCAGCGGCTGCTGCCCTGGGGAGCTTACACTGCAAAGAGGAAACAGAGTGGGGCAGCAAGTACTGTCACAGGAACGATAAATTGTGGAGAGCGGCACCTAGCTTATACTCTAATAAAACTGAAGATGAAATGACACCGTTTTAGGGGAAAAAACTGAGACTGTGATACAACTTTCGAATGGGTAATCCATCACAGAAAGCAATGCATTTCCAAAGTGTTTGCTGGTCTCAGACTTTCTATAGCTAGCTTGTTTAGAGTTGCTAATATCCCTGATGCAAGGGAACAGAATCCTTTTGACAGACGTCTCCCTGAGACTGCTCATACGCATACAAACAATTCATAAACACCTAATGGGAAGTTAGCCACTCTGGGTCATCGACAGAAATCAGTAGGAAAGATAGCATGTCACTCCAGAAATTAGGTTATAAAAGAAGGGTAGCATTTCAAATTATCATGGAATTCAAACTTTCTGGAGCCCTACAGGGTTGATGAACCCCTCAAACCACTGGCCAGTGATAATCTCTAGATCTTAAACCCAAAACATCAACTGAAGTTCTAAGACCTAACAATAGTATAGTTTGACTAGGAAAGAATGCCCCTCGTGAACAATGTGCTCTTTAAAAAGCGATTATGTGGAATCAGAATGACAATAACTGAGAGAGATACGAACCTCAGGGACTGAGTTTATGTTAATGTAGGAGGGATGACTTAGAGGAGGGTCACACAAGTTGAAGGATGTCACTGAATTGTACAAGAAGTGATTACAGCAGCAGCAACAAAAAGAATGGTGGCTCCTTGGGTGGCTTTCACCTCCCGTGCTCTCACCTCCTCTTGGGGCACTCGCTCTCGGGGAAGGCAGCAGCTCTGCCTGAGGGGTCCTGGAGAGGCCATCAGCTTCCAGCTTGAAATGGTGCCCACCGGTCCAGCCGTTTCAGATGATGGCCACCTCACAGGACCCGGAGTCGGACCACTAGCTAAAATAAAGCTCTCCTGGATTCCCGACCCTCAGAATCGGAGAATAATTCATGACTGCTGGCTCAAGCTGCTAAGTCTTGGCACACAGTAATAGATATTACAGGCTCTGAAGGTCTTACTCCTGGTGATACCGATCCTCACACAGCTTCAGAGATAAAGAGGGCTCTTTATGGACACAGCATACACACCACATATTTTAGCTCAAAAATAATGCTCTTCCTCTTCATAGTTGCAAGACTGAAAAAAATTCTTAATGGTTTTCTAAAATGTGCTTTTATTAGCCACAGGAAGAACTAAATTAGGATGGCCGACTTTACTTTAAAATGACACCAAATGTATTTGGTAGGAGAAAATGAGGTCAGGTCTTAGACACTAGCATTTTTAGAGGTGGTGTGGGGTTTGGTGAAAAATATCCCCATAAGACTTAGGATAAGAAAAAATAATAACAATTTATAAATTGTCAAGGGTTAATGAGGGAGGGAGGGGATAAATGAGCTGATACCAAGGGCTCAAGTAGAAAGAAAATGTTTTGAAAATGATGGCGGCAACAAATGTACAAATGTGCTTGACATGGTGGATGTATGGCTTGTGATAAGAGTTGTATGAGCCCCCAATAAAATGATTTAAGCAACAGAACAAGAACAGTAGTTTGAATCACTGCAAACCAAAGTCAAAAACGCTGGAGTGAAGAGCCAGTCAGGGTGCAGTGTAGCAATGATGAAACATACATTCCTCTAGTTCTTTAAAGCTCCCCCCCACACACACACACACACACTATCATGACCCCAGTTCTACCATAAAAATCTAGCTAGACCAGAGCATGTACACTGGTACAAGAGGTCTCACAGAGTCCAGGAGAGTTAAACCCCCCAAGAAGAATAATTGTAGTAGTAATACCAAGAGGGTAGGGAGGTGGGGAGAAAAGGGGAACCGATCTCAATGATCGCTGTATAACCCCCGACCCTCACCCCAGGGTGACGAACAACAGAAACAGGTGAAGGGAGGTGATGCCACGGTTTCTTGAGCAGGGAGAATGAACATGGAACCAAACACACACACACAGACAACACAGGGCTACAGCACATGAGACACAGACAGACAGTACAAACTGCAGCTTTGATGGACCACAGTGCTTTATTCTTATGTACTACATACTGGCAGTGTTCCCAGATAAGTTTGCTATTCCCACGCTTGAATTTCTCATAGCCTTGAGAGTGAGTTCCGTATCTCAGACCGTACTGGTCCTGTTTACTTTCTACCAGGGAGCACAGTTTGCAGCTGCTCCCTGAAATTCCTTACCGTTTGCAGTAAGGAAGCAGTTCATGAGAACCAGCTAGGCCAGACGCTTGCGCACTGTCCTAGACAGATACATGACACGAGACACAGCCCTCCTCTCATGGCTCCTTCAGGAGGCAGTGGATGGTGTAAGATACAAAAATTATAATTTATAATTTATCAAAGATTTATGATGGTGGGAGAGTGGAGGAGGGAGGAAAAAAATGAGCTGATCCCAAGGGCTCAAGTAGAAATATTTGAAAAAGATGGCAACATATGTACAAATGTGCTTGAGTTATACAATGGATGTATGGATTGTTTTGAGAACTGCAGAGCCCCCTGATAAAACGATTATTAAAAACAAAACAAACAAAAAACTTCTCTTGAATAGGTAAAAAGATGTGATGGGATTGCGTAAAACTTCTTCCAGCATTGTAATTCTATATGGATAAAACAAGTTTATTAATTATAGAATTGATTTCTAGGTAAGCAAGAGGCCATCTAGCTCAGAAGCAACAAAGCTCACATGGAAGAAGCAAACCAGCCTGTGCGATCAAAAGGTGTCGAAGGGATCAGGTTATCAGGCATCATCAGAACAAAAAATCATATTATTGTGAATGAAGGGGAGGGCAGGGTGGAGACCCAAAGCCCATCTGTAGGCAACTGTACATCCCCTTACGGAAGGGCCGCGGGGAGGATACGAGCCTCCCCCACTATCATGATCCCCAGTTCTACCTTATAAATCAAGCTAGACCAGAAGATGTACACTGGTACAGATAGGAACTGGAAACACTGGGAATCCAGGGCAGATGATCCCTTCAGGACCAGTGGTGAGAGTGGCGATACCCAGAGGGTGGGGTGGAAAGGGGGAACCGATTACAAGGATCTACATATAGCCTCCTCCCTGCGGGATGGACAACAGAAAAGTGGGTGAAGGGAGACGGGAGACAGGGCAAGACATGACAAAATAATAATTTATAAATTATCAAGGGTTCATGAGGGAGGGGGGAGCAGAAAAATGCGGAGCTGATGCCAGGGGCTTAGGTGGAGAGCAAATGTTTTGAGGATGAGAGCAATGAATGTACAAATGTGCTTTACACAATTGATCTTTGTATAGATTGTGATGAGTTGTATGAGTCCCTAATAAAATGACTGAATAAAAAAAAAGAATTGATTTTTAAACACGCACACTAGAACTTGCTAGTTTAAGTGAACATGAGCCCTCTGTCAGTGGGTACTTTTGAGCACTGATTCAGTCTCCGACAGTGTCTTTGGAGCCGTGGTGGTTCAGTACCAGAACTCATGCCTTCCTCGCAGGAAACCCATCCGTGGAGACTTGTGCGCTGCTGTGAGGCTCAGCGGGTTTCAGCAGAGCTTCCAGACGAAGATGAATTACCAACACGGAACTAGCCATCTACTGCTGAGAATCAGCCGATGAAACCCTGTGGGATCACAACAGTTTGCGCTGCAACCCCTCAAGTGGACGGCTCAGGGCAGTGTTTCCGTATCACTGCCTGGTGTCACCGGGAGGCAAGGGCCAACTCCAGGGCAGCTGACATGACCATGGCAGCTGAATAATCATTTAATGATGGGGACCCATTTGAAGTTCCGAAGAAAACATGCTCTCCCCCCATTTAGAGCAAAACCAAATAACCCTTAAAAATTTACAAAAGCAATGTGTGCTGTTGTGAGGTGCCATGACGTCCGTTACATCTCAGCCACCCAACCACCGCACAATGGGATGAAACGGCGCAGTCCTGCGGCGGCGGCCTCGTCAGCACTCCTGTGTTTGAGTCCACTGTTGCAGCCACTGCGCCAATCCATCTTTTTGAGGGCCACTTTTGCTGTTCCTCTACTAAAAAGCAGCCAGGGATTATGAAGGGCTAAGAGAACTCCCTGACGTGCACCCTAACCACAAACAAGCACTCCTGGAGCCCGGGTGCAGTGTCTTCAAGGCCTCCTGCTGGAAGTGAATCCTCTATCCCAGGTTCATTCTGCACAGCTAAGCCACCTCTTTCACTTAACATAGCAAGACTACCTTCCCACATGCACGGCAAACACAGATATCTATCTGTAGGCTGGCAGTATCAATCCATTTCACTTTACTTGGCATGTTACCAACAATGCCGCACTGGATGTCCTGGTAGGAAGATGCTGTGCACAGAATTAGGTATGAGACTAGAATTCCAGAGGTGCTTTTTTGGGGAGCAGAGAGGCCCAATTTTAACACAGCTGATCCACACGCCATCTTTCCTCTCCAGTAGAATTCCCATCCCATTGAAAGCAGAGGTCCTTACTAGGCGCACCCAGGAGCCACTGGGAGTCCGGTCTGTTGATTAAAGGCGCGCCCCAGCTGGGCAGCCTCTGACTATACTGCAGCGCGCTGGTCTTCACGCGGGCGGGACTCCAAGCAGCGGTGAAGGCAATTACAGCAGGACTCCAGAACGGCTGTGGGCTCGCGACCAAAGTAGGTGGGAATCTTTTCAGAGAGACAATGTGAAGGGGACAGGCACCAAGTGGGCACCTGTCACTGCATTCATGACTCTGCAGTCACAGCTCATCCATACACACAACAGACTCAGCACAATCGAGTCAGTCCATTTTAAATGGATGCAAGAGTTCACCCCCAACTTTAATATCTGCAGTGTCTTTTTTCAGTATGACCTTGCCACAAATTCTTATTTATTACTTGAATGGCACTTCGCATATAACTTTTTATTTTTCATAGTATCACCCCAAATCCTGATGTTAGACTCCCCATTTTACAAATGAAGAGGTGCAGACTCAGAAGAATGTGGCATCCTTTTGCTTACAGCACAGGTTGGATCAGAACAACAAAATGGGTCTGTTTAGGCTCAAAGGCCACGTTCTTCCCATTTTTGGAGCCAGCCGTGCAGCACCTCTGACTGATTTCTTAAACATACCATTACAGGGTCCTTCCATTCTTAACTGTTATGCTTAACATTTCTTAATGACGCTGTCATTAACAACGAAAACCTGGTTCTTTATTTAACCTGGAAGTGAACTGAACAAACTAGAGGTATTGCTTTTGAATAGGCTCGTTTATATTCTTGAGGAAAACTGGCAGTAACTACAACCTCTCCCCCCCCACCAATTTGAATAAAGTAAATATTGATACTAGACCTTACATTTAAAGAGAGGTGTCTGGCAAGTGAGTCATATTTAACAGCAACCGTCATAAAAGGGGGCATGTGGGAGGGAAGGGAGAGTAAAGCAGTAAGTGAAATAAAAGGCTAATACAACCTGGAGGAAACAGTTGGGTGTTTTGTCCGATCCAGAAAAACACCATTTCAAGAAAAGCCTGCTAACAATCCAGTAGCAAAGCCAGCACTAGGAACGTCAATGACACCCAACTCAAACATGCATAGGGAGAGTAAAGTTATTTTATTAAATCATGCACATCACGTGTGTTAGTGCAAATAGTTTAATCTGTACTCCAGAAATTCTATTGTACTTTATATCTTTACAAAATAGATTTAAAACAATTATTTACTTTAAAAAATGTAATTCTGAAGTTAAGCATTTCAGAACAATATTTGCAATAACCTATATACAAGAGGTACTGGGTACCACTGGCATATTAGCATTCTGTGGTGGAGTGGCTTCCTGCAACAGAAAATGATGAAATGGACTAGATGACAGTATTTTCTACAAGCCATTTGTGACTAATTCCTCCACAAACCTAGTGATCTTCCCAACAGCAAATCCAAACAGCTGAAAATAAAACTTTAGCATCTAAACAATGACTGTCAAACATCACAAGGTAAATTATAGCCTACACTCCTATTTCAGTATTTGGCTCTACCTGTGGGTTACCACAGAACATTCAAGTTAGAACATTCCTCTCATCTTCACTGACTGTCAGATTGCACTGTGGGAACCGTGAGGCTATTCTATGACCTAAATGAACTTTATTGACGTAACCGTGGTGCTGCACAAAACCATAGCAAAATTCCCACTTCTGTGATTGAAAAGTTTATAGTTTCAGGCAGTGTGTCTGGGTGCTACACTGTGCACACAACAAAACCAATCATGGGGACAGTGCTTCCCACTAACAGACCGACCTGGTGAACAGCAAAAAGAAGGAAATCACCATTTGCATACACAAGGAGGACATCTGTTGGCAGGTAGTAGGTAGATAGGTAGGTATCAACAGTTAATTTTGAACATTAATTAGCTCCATCACATCATAACCAAATTAAGTCAATAAAAGCTTTTCTAAAGAGAGATTGAGTCTTTCTTCAATTTGAACATGCTTGGAGGAACAGATGAGAGGAAAAGAAATTAAAATAAAGGCATGCTTCCTACAATGCTGTATGTGAGAAAGTAACTTGGCGTTTAAAGAAAATATTTCTTTAAATAGATGAGGTTTAATGAATGACATTCCAATCGACTCAACAGTTTGGTTTACTGCACTGAAATTGTGTGATTACTATGTTTTGCTCCCAGAAACACTTGCGTTTGTTCAAGAAAATACACAACTCTCACGGAAAGTTCTTCAAAGCTGATGTCCTCCACGTCTTCAAGTCACATTAAGGCTGAACAAGCGTGTACATATTCCTCAAATTATCAGTAGAACAGAGTATTTCCCAAACGCATTTTTCCTTAAAAAAAAAAAAGTCCACACAAATAATTGTCTCTAAGTCTTGTTCCCAATAGCTCAGTGGTTTTATAATAAGTAAAAATGACGCTATGTAAAAAATATATATATATATGTGTATATATTTCAAACTGATAGGCACTGAGCACACAGGGCCTCTCTCCCAGGTACGCATTGGTTGTTTGGTTTTGGGTAGTTATCGAATCAGAAAAACGAACTGTCTGACCGTCAGAATATAGAGTAAAATACCCATAAATTTAATGTTATAAATAATTTGGTGTACCAAGAAGCCTACTTTAGGCCACCATAATATTTAGAATCTCAACATACTAATTTAAAAATTACATGAAAAATTGCAAGCAAATTATTGCTTACAGAAGATAAAGTCACAATTTTATATCCTCTTTATAGACAGATACATTTTATATAATTTAAAGCAATGATCCTACAGTTGCATTCTTGCACATCTGTTTTAAGAGGTAAAAAGGAAGAAAATGGTTCTGTTTCATCCCCAGCATGAGTGTGATGCCAGCTTCTAGAGGGAGGACGGTGTACGGACTCAAGAAACGCTCTCACGGAGAAGCTCTGGCCAGACCTGGCACGTACAGCACGATGGCTGTCACCGCCACCAGGGCCGCCAACATGGGCATCCAGGGCCAGGGTTTCTGTGTGGAAAGAAACCAAGAGTCAATATCACATTCTCCCCTCTCTTACCATATATCCTAGCCCAGTGGATCCAGAACCCTGGATATACGACATATTTGGTGGGTGGGGGGAGGGGTGATCCTATCTTTGCACCAGGAAGAAAGGATTCTAAAGAGAAAAGGAAAACAGGTGGGGAGGGCAGGTGTGAGTACTGCCACCATACGTGAACCTTCTGGAGGATTCTGCGTGAAGCTGACACACCCCAGGAGAGCTAGGCTGTCTGCAATTCTGTGAAAGGGTGAAATCTAGTGGTGACTTCTTAGAAACCCTCTCAGTTCAGGCCTCCTTTACTGGCTCCTCTATATTCTTCACTATAACTGATGTCCACAGACCCCTGACCTGTTTCCTGTCTCAAACACTTATTTCTTGCTGAAAGCCCCAGGTTCACATGTTCAGAGGTTTATTTACTCGAGGGGGTGGATAAGGATAAGAAAACCCTCGAGAGGCTTTGCTCCTCTCATTTAAAACCAGTGGAGATCAAATCGGATGGGAAGCACAACAAGGGACCCTGCCTGTCTGACACTCTGGTGAAGCCAGTGCACCACAGCCAGCCATCGCCTCGCAGGCTGCACCATGGCGAATGCCATGGACAGGCTGCTCCCTGTTAACTTTCCGCAGGTCTTTTAACATTAATCCAATGGTTTTGGCTGACAGCCTTCATTTCATTGGTGTTCTGAGGGCCTTCCTGAGAAAGCTGGTTTTTAAAGACATATTCTGATATTGCAGATAGATTTATACTCTCACAAGTAAGTGCACACAGGGTTGAGATTGTGAGCCACTAGCCCATTAAACCAATCTCAACGTTTTCATCTTCACAGCCAGAGTGTAAACAAAGGGACTCTACACTGTGGACAGGAAGAGGAAAGAGGGAAAGTGGGGAGGAAAGCTGGCTAAACAGTTCACAGACGCAAACTCTTCATTTCTCATTCAAATCTGATTAAACACGTAACTGGGAGGGAGTATACTAATACTGCAGCAATTCATAGTTTACTCCAGTTGGCTAGGGACAAAGAATTGGTTAAAGAAAACATTTTAACAACTGGTTAGGTTGGAATTAAGCCATGGTTAGCGTTACTACAAAAGAAACAAGACAAAATGTTATGTGATTAGTCAATTGTGTAGTTCACTGGAATGACACAATACATGGCATACTAAATGAAGGGTTTGCTTCAGGTAGCAAAATACCTGTGTGGTTTTGCCATGCACTATATTACAAATATGGCACAAACAAGTGACGGGGACAAACAGACAAGGACTTAACAGTAGTGCTTGTACCTTTCTCTACCACAATGGACCGAAACACCAAAACAGGAAAGCCAGGAATAGGCCGATGAATACGGCTGGGACGGGTTGTAATATGGAAGGCTAAAGAAGGGAAGGGATATTAAAATCATTTTGTGCTATTAAAAAAATTCATGTAAAATGATTTAGACCTCAGGAGGGCAGGAAGGAGGGGATGAAGGTTGAGATAATAGACACACTACTACTCAGGTTGTACACTGAGACATCTAACACCATCCAGAATGATGGACTCTGTGGTCCGGAAGCCTAAGAGAAACCACTGGGGAATGGGCAGTGTGGGTGTTCCCCTAATACTCTAGTAAAATATGAAATAAAATTCCAAAATCAGAGGGCCATACAGTAAGACAGAGCAGTAAGATTTCACTATCTGAGGCTCTGCTTCTTGATACTTTATCTTTGCTCCATACCCCAACAACTAATGATTATCCTATCATTCTTGCACAATTTCTTTCTTTCTTTTTTTTTTTTGGTAAACCAAACTCTTTTGCCCAAGAGACAGAAGGTGTTGTTTTCAAGTTATCAAACAAACACTTGGTGGTGACGTACTTCCTATACCAGCAAGAGACCCGACACAATGGAGAGATGTTTCGTGTATGAAGACTGATAGCTAAATTTCAGAGCTTTTAATTGCATTATTGAAATGCAATGAAATTTTAAAACTGGAAGGGAATTAGTATAATTAGTTATTACAGAGTAATCTTTTAGTCTTCATAAAATGAGGAAATTTCTCTCACAGGTGAATTATTTTTTAATTATAAAATAATAATAGCAAGGCTACTTTTGAAATGGTCCCAACAAGGGATCTATTCTGATTATGCTAGATGTCTTCATCATAATTTAGGAGGAATTAGGCTAAAATTTCAAAATCAGAGAGCTACAAATTAATGCACGAGAGAAGTAATCTAGCCATTATGATGTGCCTTCAGAAGAGTTCTATCATCCATTAAAAAAATAATTATCATCCATTTTTGCTGAGCATAAAGACTCCACACCAAATTTTGTCAACAAATAAAAGCCTTCTCCCTTAGCCACAAGTCTCTATTGTCTAGAAACAATGACTTTCTTTATTGAAGAACATTTGTTGCAACTCGTGAGCATTCCGTGAACAACAGTGTAACCGGATGGCCATGCAACATGATTCCTCTGTACTTGTGATGCACGTTAAGCCGAGTGCGCGGCTCACACTCCAAGTGCAGTGTCCAAGCCATGACAGGGACCCAACTAAGCCGAGCACAACCAACCACACTGAACATCATTGGTTAGCACCCACGGGGCAATGATCACCAAAACAAACAACACAACATTTATTTAGTATAACATCTTTTTAAAGAACACCTGCCTTTCTTGAAATTGAGGGGGGCGGGAAATTAACTCAATTTATACCAAAATGTTATAATTCCCTATCATTCAAAAAAACCTTTAAGGAACTCACCAAATACTTTCGAACATTGTGAGGAGGCCAAAAAAAAAAAAAAATCACTGAGCCTTTTAGGAATATGCCTTAGTGTATATACATTAGTATAAAATGGAAAACACTGAATTAATGTCTTCATTTTTCTTTTCCATTTTTCGAGTCAAGTGTAAGGAGCCACCTCTCGCGGAGGGGGGTCTCTGGTGCTTCTGTTCCCAGCAGGGGAGAAACAGGAGTCAGGTGGTTCAAGGATAGAATTCTGAGGAAAGCCGAGAGTTCTCAGATAAGCTGTTTTCTGTGTCAACAAGGCTATTCATCCACGTTTCCTAAGGGTACAGGCTAAACGGATAAATTCTTACTCTGGAATGTGACACCATAGCATTTCCATCATGGAAGTCCATAAGGAAACATTTTGTTCATTTAAAGTACAGGCCCTTAGTTTCCCAAATCAAGTAATAAAGTTCTCTGGAAAAAAATAAGTTTCTAGGGCCCTCACTTGCCTTTCAGAAACCAAGGCTACGCCACGTTTGCAAAGACTTACATTATTTCCTTTCTCTCGGAGCAGCTTCAGGTTGTCTTTACACTGTTTGAGCTCATCTGTGATTGATTGCTTTTCCTGCTCAGTCATTTCATACTTCAACTTCAGTTCTGAGAGTACAGTCTGTGTCTTTTCATACTAAAGGCAAAGAAAAAGAGAGTGTGCAGGCTGAACTTACAATGGGCGGGAAGTTAAGGTTCTCGTGAGACTTGTATACCAGGCCCTCCCTGCCTGTTTAGTCAGCTAATACATTACATACAAACCTCTTTGTTTTAAGGAGGATAAGAATAATTTACACTCATTAGGAATATTTAAAGTTGTCTTGCTTCAAAGTAATGTTTTTTTGTGCTGGAGTTAATTAAAAAAACAAAACAACAACAAAAAAAGAGAAGTCACCATTTTGTCATCTGTTTCTAATAAAAAGGGTCACTTTTTCCAGTAAGTGAGTTAGAGGAGAAAAGGAGTTTCACACTGAGCAGCAGGAAAAGCAGGCAAAGAAAAATTTGACAGTCTAATACAACAGCAGGGTTAGGAAGGCTGCAACTCTATCCCAGTGAGCAAGCCAGCCAGGTTACTCCAGTCAGGACATAAAAATGGGCTAACCCCACATAGGCCAGCCTTTATCACACATCAGTGGTTAAGTTTTTCTTTATGTTTTTTTGTAAAGGAAAACAAGCAAATATATGTACTTACATTACCAACTATATGATTGGGATGTTTCTCTTACCACTTAATCAAATTTTACGTGAAAATGAAACTTATTTATTAAGTGTTTCTGACAGAATATTTTTTCTGCAGTTAAACACCACAACCCTTATTTTGGAAACAGTTCATAGTTTAGATTTCATTAGGGCTAGCTCACCCTTTAGTACAGGTGAGGCATACCCTACTTTAAATGGTCCCGGGAAGCTGGAATTTTAGACTGGTTTAACTTCTAACAACTGCATCTTATAAATAAGGAAGATGGGGCCCCACTCAGAACAGAGGCTCTTCTTCGGCTGGCTGTTGCTTTGTCTCGGCCTCCACTGCCCACTCTGCCATCTCTGAAGGTTTTAGAGGGCAGACAGACAAGCACTGAACATTGAATACTTATAGCCCAAGTGTCACATACCAGAAGGGTCCCATCTCATCCCTAAAAACTTCCTCTGAGGTGTCCAGTCCCTGTCCACCTGTGTCCTAGAAGTTCCTTTATAATGGTGCTTCTAAAATATTGCAGTGATAAATTAGGACCTCACTCTTATATACGCCAAAATAAACAATATAAAGAGGAAGCAAATACATAACATCAGAGGAGATTGGAGGAGGAAGATTAGAGTCAGCACAGAGGTCACCAGAAAGTAAAAAAACGGGTCAGGGTACAGAGAGGGAGGTAAAACATTAAAGACCTTCCTCATTACTGTATGGGAGCGTTTTCCCAGGAGCTGTACCAGCAGGCTGCACGGCAAGGTCAGTGTACCTCCACTATTCTGATTCTTAGAACATGCCACCTCTCCACAATCCACGACGAGACTCTCAATAGTGACTAGTAAGGGCAAAGAAAAAGTGTTCTGTTGATCAAAACTTGTACTCCTTTACTCTTCCACCAGCTTTATGTCCAGTCTGCCCTTCACACCAAAGCACTCAGTCACTTCCCCATTCCAGGAGTTCTGCTACAGAAAGGTCAGTCCGGAAGATCCTGCTCCTCAACTGCAGCCTGTGAGCAGGATGGGAGAGGCTCTAGTGCCAGGGCAACCTGGCAATGCCACACAACCTTCCCAAGTCAGTCCTTGCAGAGTGGACGTGTGTTCAATGTTTTATGAATTCTTATATCCCAGAGATCACTACTAAATTGAAATAGACAGGTCATGTTCTAAATCCAAATATAAACATTTGTACTATTATTTTCCTGTGAATACCAGAACCAAACTCATTGCCATCTAATTGATTGTGACTCACAGTGACCCTATAGGACAGGGTAGAGCTGCCCTTGCGTGTTTCTGAGACTAAGCCTCATCTTTTAGAGAAGAGGCTTTAACACAGCAGATGACAACTGATTTCGCTCCCATATTTGTTCTTTGTTAAGTGTTCATATAAAAGCTGTCACAGATGTAAAATTTAGCTAGTGAAACAAAGGCCACCTTCTGCAGCCCGAGTTTCACATTTCACTTGGATCACATCTTGCTTTCTAACCCTCAGGTGAGAACTGAGCTCAGTTTTGATTAAGAGGGAAATACCAAATAATATTACCAACACCTTTGAGTCTCCTTAATAAGAACAATCATTGCTGGGCTTATTAGCTTGTAAATTTTGTGACAGTGTTGAAGATACATAACCATGATCTGGTGCACATTAACCATGAATCTATGAGAGAAGGAGAGCACAGGGAGAAATGTTGAAAGGGAACTTACAGATATGTTAATAAAAGGTAACAATTACACAAATTATCTCATTAAAGAACATATTAATTAGTATCCAACAGAGAGACATCAGGACAAACAGAATGAGAAGCAATTTCACATTACAAGAAATGTGTGATGGTTACAATCGTTTCACAATGGAAAACACTGAACAAGAAAACAGAAAAGAAACATACTGACAAGATCAGACATGTTTTTAAAGGTGCTGCATTTAATGCAATCCAGAGACTAGCAACAATTCGGATGCTGTGACAACATGCCACTGCCAAGGTGGGAACAGTTTAAACATTTTGAACTGATCCATTGCTCAGTGAGCAAACGGCAACAAATAATGCAATAAAATGGCTAATGCATTCATAGTAACAAACAACAGAGTGAGCTTCCAATCACAGCATTCTTCCCACATTTTGAAAGAATTAGGACATATCAATTGGAAGGACACACCAAAGTGCTTACAGTATTAAATAATAAGATATTTACTTTGGCACAAAATGTGTGTTCCAACCAAATAAACAGATTTCATTCAAAAACACATACCCTTAGCAAAAGATTAAAAAGAAAAAGAGAAAAAGAACACATTACAAGATTAGTATGTGTACATGTAAATAAAAGTGTTACAGTGTTTCATTTTGTCTCCCACACACCCCTTTAAGGAACAAACTTGAATCCAGAAGAACACTAATCATTTCCAATTTCAGGTTTCTACAGGGGAGGAAAGTGCAAAGAAATGCTCATTGACTGAAACAGATCTTCTAAAAGCAATTTTGGGAAGATTTGATATTTAAGACAAAGAGCTGTCTTCAGCTTCCTTCAAATTTGT
>NW_022103928.1:23841225-23854315 GCF_000313985.2 Echinops telfairi
ACACACACACACACACACACAGTCACCCAAGACTAGGTTTTTAAGAAAACTGACATGAAAATGAGAACATGCAAATTTTGGGTGGATAAAAGGGCGGTGGGATGGGGTATGAGGGCAGGGTCAAAGAACATGTGATTGGCTGGTTGACTAGGAGGTGAATTTTAATTACCGTTTTCGGCCATTTTCACCTGAGGGGTTTGGGAAGTATTACAGTGTGGCCCTAGTTTGGGTTCCAAAAGCACTCTAAATTAAACATGATGCGTGTTGAAAGAAAAACAATGGATCAAATGATTTGGTACAAAGGATTTCTTGTAGGTTAACCAACTGGTAGATAAACATTAAGAAATATCTATTTGGATTTTTGAAGCCAAAGCCTATGGATGAATTCTATGTGGACCAGGATTCGCAGCTAGAAAAATCACCAAGCAGGGATGCTCCAGATATCCACTCTGACAGGGAATGTGACGTTTGCTGCCCTTCATTTCAAACTAGCAGGGATATCTGACTTGCTTTTGGTTTTAAGTCCAACCAGAATTGGGCTCCTGTCTTTTCGCTTTACCTCTTTCTGTACATCCTTTGCTTGGTTTTCAGCCTTATTGAGAAGAGTTTTTAAATCAGCTGCATCCCGAAGATGCTGTTCTTTCAAGGATCCCACTTGATTCTCAAGCTCTTTTCTAGTCATCTGAAGGATGCTGAGATCACTGGTAAGCTCTAAACTCTGCTTCTGAGAACTGCAACAGAAAAAAGCCAGTCAGGTTCACGATTCAATAAATTGTTATTTCACAGGTGGAAAATGGAGTAAAGTTTAGAGGTGAAAAGGAAAAAGAATGAGATGTTTCTAGTAATTGAAAAGCACAAAAACACTGAGGGGAAAACGGCAACTTAAATCTGTGTCCTATTTTCAGATAATCAAATACAGGCACACCTCATTTTATTGCACACTTCACAGACAATGCATTTTTGTACTTTTGTTTATAATTTTTAACAGCCGAAGGTTGTGGCAACCCTGCATCGAGTGAGTCTACCGGTGGCACTGTTCCAACAGCATGCGCTCATTTTGTGACCTAAGTAATTCTGACACAACTTCAAACCCTTCATAATGCTATTACGTACGTGATAGACAATAGTATATGCAAACATAACTTTTATGTTCCTGAAAAACTCCCGTGACTAGCTTCCCTGTGGCTTCACTTTATTGCAATGCTCTGGAAAGGAATTGGAACGATCCCCAAGGGAGGCTCATGTGCGCAAAGGATGTGACTTAGAGAAAGAAACAGGAGATAATTATTTTTTCTGTTTTATTTTATTTTATTTTACCCTAAGAAGGTTCACTGCAGGTCTTCTACAGGAAGAAAATAGCACTTATTTCAACCATTTCTTACAAGTTTAAGTACTAGACAAACAGGGTAGGGTACAAAAGCAAAGCATAGAAGCCACTACCAACTCAAAGGTAATTCTGCTTAAATAATAATGAACACCCAAGTTAGGAGGGAATGATGGGGCAATGAAGCAGGAAGCTGGGTTCTAGACCCTAGCTCTGTCACTACCCAGTTGTGGGATGTTAAGTCACTACCTGGAGCAAAAGCATTCCTTGAGCAAGTCTCTCCTGAACTCTTAGATCTATGCCAGACAGTGTGTTACACAGACCCGGATAGCACAGAATCTTTGTGTCTTTCACTGTCAAACATGATGATGGAACTCAATAGTTTCAGAGGCTGTTTTCCAGGTTAAATTATGGGATAATTGAAAAAACTTAATATTTATACATTAGGAAAAGTGCCTGATATACATGAACAGAAATTCTTTGATTTCTTCTGCATCACAGACAGCAGAGAACAAGCCTTATAGTTAGTTGTCTTAGATAATTTAGCTCTCACCTATTACAGAAATAGGAACTCTTGGAGGTACTGTGGGTTGGGTGCATGATTGGTGGCTCACATCTCCCAGCTAGTCTGCAGGAGAAAGATAAGGCTCTCTACTCCTGTATAAGCTATAGACTTGCAAACCTTCTATAGAGTTGTTATGAGTTCAAATTAACTTGATGGCAGTGGATCTGTTTGTTGTTCTTATTACAGAAATATCTAAAGGAGGTTTTCTAGAGGACTGTTTTATGGCCCTCAAGACAGCATGACAAGACTCAGTACTCTAAATGTTTCCCACTGAGTTGAAGTCCACCGTGATAGCATAAAGGGGGCAGGCGGAAATGCTGCCAGGACAACAATTACGGATTAAAGCACTTAAGACTCTGTAAAAGAAGACTAGCTTCCAAATACTACTTAAATGCTAAGTAACTTTAGTGAATTTCTAAGCTGGAAACACTAAAGAAACAGATGACTTGACCAATGATTGAATAATCCTAGCTTTCTGAGACCTAGAATTTTTTTTTTTGAGACCTAGAATTTATAAACCACAGACTTCTTTTTTAAAAATCTTCTGAAGTGATATTTACTTGGAAACTGGGAACAATCTTCCATGAATCAATGTAAACCATAAAGTTCTAACTCATTTAGCATTTATAAGCTTGCTTTCAAAAACAAACATTGAAGTAACTTATAAATCTTAAAGTAATTGTTAAAAATAAGAAAACGTCAGTGTGATCAGCTGTGATAATGTCAGTCATTTCTTGCTTCATAAAATTCCAAATAAAATAAAGCCATTAAGATTTGGAAACTGATTGTGGTAGCAATTGTACAGTTCTGCTTGACATGATTGAACTATGGAATGCTATGATATATGTTTTAACTCCCAGTAATAATAATAAAAGATACTAATGCATTCCAAAATGGAAAGAGCTCAGGTGTCTGCACTATATTATACAAACGATTTGTCTTAGCGTGCTGCCACACAGCTGTAAGTTGTTTCTCGTAACTAATACATACATCCAGTGTGTGTGTAACAAAAAAAAAGTATGTGTCACATACTCACAAACAGAAATATGCTTCCAAGGACTTCATAGAAGCATCTTCAAACAAAACAAACAAAAATCAAACACTGCCATCAGGTCGATTCAGACGCACAGCGACTCGATAGGGCAGGGTAGCCGTGTCAGGACTGTGCTCTCCTGGGGAGCAGAGCCTCATCTGCCTTGGTGGTGAGAGCTGCTGACCTCTGGTTAGCAACCCGCATAACCACTATGCCATCAGGACGCCCAACACATTCCAGTACCTTTTACTGATCTTGTTGGCCTTTGCTTTACTCATATTTTGGAAGGGCTTATACCATATATACTTGTGTATAAGCTGAGTTTTTCAGTACATTTTTAATGCAAGTTTTATGGTAAGATTAGGTGCCTCGGCTGATATTCGGGTCGGCTTATATTTGAGTATATCCGATGTATATATTTTTCGTATGTGTCAAAAATACTTGTTTTATTCTTTATTCTAATAGTCTACGCATTCACAAAGTAATAAAATCAAATGTATACAAAGATTAAGCAAAGTCATGACACTGAAAGAGTATCTTATAGATATTTATATTGAGAACACATGGTACGGTAAAGCAGGCTTTTAGGGGAACAAGATCAGCATAGCTTATTCTGTCAGTTCTTGAACCACAAGATCAGAGGTTCAAACCCAACAAGCACCCTAAGGGGAAAAGATGAGACTGCTTCTGTAAAGATTTTCAACGCCTTAGGAGTTTAGTCATTATGTGTCAGAATCAATTTGATAGCAGATTTATGTTGTTGTGGCTTAGTTTATTGGATGGTTTATTATTTTTCCTTAATTATTATAGGAACTGACCTTGATTACTGAATTCTTGCTAACCTTAATGATCTTCAAGAATGTAAACATACGTTTGAAAAGAGTAATGACCCCTGATTCTGGCACACCAGATGAGGCAGGGTTAGTTAAGTATGGTTTCAACAAACATCTATTACTTGCATACTTTGGATTAGAATACAATAATTATATAAAAATATAAAATGAACCGAATTTTAAAACAAGAAATCAATTTTAAACAATGCAACAAATATTGGTGGGAAAACAGGATCCCACTGAATTTGTGGAATAAAGCTATCACATCCACTAGTTTGCCTGGACAGTATTGGCTATTAGAATCATTTCATTGGTTTTTGAAAATCCTTGGTCTTCTATAGTATAAGTTGCCATAATACTCTCTTTGAAACGTAGAAGGTAAAATTATGACCATCAGCATTACAGATTGATTATTATAGTCATCTTCTGGTTACCCTTCCTAAAAGAAGCAATCACTGGTAGGGGAGAAAAACAAGCTTCTACTTAAAATTCATTATCATTAGTCAGTGACTAGTTATGGATTTTTGCAATTCAATTCTTTAGAGTTTTTTGAGGGGGGGAGGGTAATTCATTAGTCTAAATTTTGTGAGCACACCAAAAAGAGAAGGATATGCAAAATGATGGTGGTGGCAGGAAAAAAAAAGCTTAATTATTCATTAGCCCAACTGTCTGGCTAAACATTTTGCTCTGAAAACATATTTAAGTATCAAAATTTAACTTAATTTAGATGAAAACTCAAGATAAAGAAACGTTTTGAAGCTAAGAGAGAGTTCTTGCATACTTGTGCAACTCTTTTTCTTGCCGCTGCAGTTCTGATGAGAGCAAAACATTTTCTTTTTTTAGTGAACGGCATTCCGTTTCCAGTACCTTCCATTCCTTTCGCAACTTCTCCAGTTCACCTAGAATCATCATCACCCCCCCACAAAACAAAAAAAAAGTTAATGTGGGAATGTAACTGCCATACAAATTTAAGAAATTAAGAGAAATATTTCTGAGAAGAATCTTTTATTTCCTTTTTCCTTCAAAAATGTATAGATGTGGCTCCACTTTAAAGATTCTTGTTACTCTCTGTAACTGTATCTCAAGAAAGCCCCATTTCCTTGACCTTGATTACTGTTACCCCCAACCCACTTCACTTTTATTAAGCAAACACATTTTAACATTCCTTAATTATTTTACAAGTTTTTAACTATTGTAGAACCTACAAGCCTGAAAAATACCTTTCTAGGCCTAATATGAGAAACCTGGTTTTACACAGTCTAAGCAATCCGACAGTTTTGTACAAAGTAGTGGGCCATCCTGTTAAAGGGCTTCACTAAAATGCACTTACTTACCTTGCAACTTTGTTGCTTCCTCTTTCTGCTGGTCCTCACACTGCTGACATCGAAGCTGAAAACTGTTCTGCAGACTCACAATTTCTTTCTCGTATTCATGAGCAGCTTTCCGCCACCGCTCAAGCTCAGCTCGGACCTTCTGAAGCTCTTCTTGCAAGGAAGCAATATCAGTGTCCCGCTCAGAGGCAGCTTTTTCTGCTGCTTGATGAAGAAGCAGAATTTCATCTCGGGCACTAAGTAGTTCATCTCGAGTGCTTGTGATTTCTTTGTCTTTCTCCTCCCGGAGATTCTCAATATCAATATGCAACCTCTGCAGTTGGGCTAAAAAGGTATTATATAATCATCAATAATTGGGCATAAAAAAATTGAGCATAAATAACTAGTTCTTAGGGATAAAAGAAGGGTTCACTTAGGATTGTAGCTACTGCTTAGGCTAGGCTAACAAAACATTTGTCAACATTTTACGGGTACAATTCAGTAACTTTAATTGTATTTACCATGATGTGCAACTCACCCATCACCAATATCCATTTCCATATTTTTTCATCACACTTAATAGGAACTCAGTACCCCTCTAAGCAATCACTCCTTATTTCCCAATTCTATGACCTAAGTTTATTAGTGCTTAATGAGGCATGTGAGGGGGCTTCAAAAGGTTCATGGAAAAATTCTACTATAACTATTTTCTACAAACTTTTTGAAGTCCTGTCATGTGCCCCTTTAACTACTGATAAACTTTCGTTATTAAGCATTGCTGATTCTATCATTTCATAAAGTGAGCACATACAGTATTTTTTCCTTCTGTGTCTGACTTATTTTACTCAGTATGATATTTTCAAAGGGGCTTTTGAAAAAAATGAAACTATACAAGAAATCATATTCGATGCAGAAAATATCAAAATACAGATATAAACCAAAACAAAACAACCAAGTGATCTTTATTTACTACACAACTACACAGAGAAAACTGTGTTTAACATTTTGGTATTTATTTCTCTAGACCCCCCCCCTCCACATTATATATATGTGTATTTTCCACATATATAAATACATTAAGTAGGGAGGGACCACGGTCTGCATGGTTCATTCTAATCTACCAGTAATGAACATTTGCCTATAAAACTTGTTACACGATCACATATTTGACCAATAACTTCCTATAGACATTGTAGGCTGGTTATGCATTACTATGGTGTGATCCTGATCATTTTGCTGGAATCCTAGAGCTGTGCAAACAGTCAATACTCTTGGCTGATAAGTGAAAAGTTTAAGACCACCCACAGGCACTTCAAAAGAAAGAGCCGGCAATCTACTTCTCCCAATCACCACTGGGAAACCCTAGGGAGTGCAGTTCTCCTCTGACACACATGGGTCACCATGGATCAGCACAGGCTGGAAGGCCACTAAAGGTGGTGGTTATTTCCATCAGGTGAACTCTCAGACATAAAATTTCTGGGTCAAATGGTAAGCATCAGCGAAACATTTGATGAGCTTCCTCCCTTCTTCTGTTCAGAGATAGTAATTGGCTTATATAGGCTTTCCCCCGATGACATATCTGAACAGCATTTTGTCGTTCTTTAGTCTTTCGCTCCACATTATTTTCTTTCTAAGCTACCCCTGGGTCATCATCGCCTTATACATTTATGTGCTTGCTGTCATCTCCACTAGTCTGGAAACCTCATGAATTGCAGGGCCTTTGTTTTTGTCCCTCCTCTATTTCCAATACCTGATTAGCGTAAACCATCTAGAATGACTGAATGAATTCACCTTATGACATGAGCTGAGATTCAAACGATTTGGAAACAATTTGTACAAAATCACACTTGGTTCACTTCTAGCTACCATCATACGAGAAAGTTTAAATAGAATAAAGTTTTAAAAGAGACCAATTAAAATAATTAAGAGGATTTAGGGAGGAGAGGGTGTTGCCACATAAAATTTGCTTTTTAAGTTTGTAGGAAGGATTGAGGGCCGAACAGGCTCAACATCTGAAAAGGCACAAAGGCCACTGATAAGATGACAGCACTTGTTGGTCAAGTCCTGAAATATACATGCCGACACTAGGGGACACTCAATGATGTCTGGGCAAGACGGCTTTAGAACAAAAGGCTACTAGTGGCACAGGACCAATAGGGAAATTTGCCCATACCTAATACAAAATGGAAATAAAGACTCAACTAAATCAGATCTAAATAAACTAGTGAATGGTGGCCTTAATCTACAGTAAGGTTAAAGAGTTTCTAATATAAAACACACACAATTTACTCCCTATACTTTAATTTGACTCAAACCCCAAAACTTAAAGAACATAAACACCCCAACTGAAAAATTAAAGAAAGATGCCAAAAAACTCAGGTTTTCTCTCAGATGTTTTAGGACAAATATTGCAGGTCTCCTACAGTGACTCCCCATCTTTTTTGAACTGTGATTACTTGCCTATTTCATTTCTCTTCACTCCATTTTTCAAATGAACATTAGTTCTTTCTTTGGCAATGAAGGCAAGTTAAATTTCCTTTTAAAATTGTCTAATAGCCAAGGGCTCAAGTAGGAAGAAATTGCTTTGGAAATGTTGGCAGCAACATATGTACAAGTGTGCTTCATACTACTGAATGATGGATTGTTACAAGATTTGTAAAAGCCCCCGCCAATAAAATTATTAATTAAAAAAATTATAATGGAAAGAAAGAGCTCTCTGAGGCTTCTCACATTGACAGCTTCATAATAGCAAAAGCTCCAACTGAAAGAAAACTTGACAGGTAACAAGGATCTTTCTGTAAAGAAGCTGACACAGATCAAACTGTGAAGAGCAACCATTATCTACTGTTAAGGTAATTCAGGGATTATTCTACTCCATGTGGCATTTTTTTTTTGTTGCAATACAAGTGTTCTGAGGATCAAAAATAATGCCAACAGCAAGCTAATAGTATTGATTCACAGAGCAGTTCAAATAGATTTCTTGCTGAAAGCTTTCTCTTTGGTTGACTCTTTACGTAACCAAGAAAGTGACTGTGCTTGCCATATCCACATCTCTACCCCTGCCCTAGCCATCCCAAGTCTAATACTGGGGTGCTGGGGGTGGGGGAGTAGGGGGGGGGCGGGCTTTTCTTTATAGCTTCTTAAAAAAATAAAGTCTCCAACAAGGCCATTTATAGACTTAGGTTCTAGGAAAGAACTAAAATCTTTTTTTTTTTAAAACCATTTTATTAGGGGGTCATACAACTCTTATCACAATCCATACGTACATCAATTGTGTAAAGCACATTTGGACATTCATTGCCCTCATCATTCTCAAAACATTTCCTCTCCACTTAAGCCCCCGGCATTAGGTCCTCATTTTTCCCCTCCCTCCCCGCTCCCCCCTCCCTCATGAGCCCTCGATAATTTATAAATTGTTATTTTGTCATATCTTTCCCTCTCCGACGTCTCCCTTCACCCACTTTTCTGTTGTCCGTCCCCCAGGGAGGAGGTCACATACAGTTCCTTGTCATCGGTTCCCTCTTTCCTACCCACTCTCCCTCTACGTTCCCAGTATTGCCACTCACACCACTGGTTCTGAAGGGATCATCCGCCCTGGATTCCCTGTGTTTCCAGTTCCTATCTGTACCAGTGAACCAAAATCTTTGCAGTAAAACTGAAAACAAATAAGCAAATAGTAACAATCTCAAACCAACCTGGCCAATTCCTTACCTTGAAGAACATGTATTTGTTTAGTGGATTCTTCAACTTGATTTCGAAAGGCTTTTCTTTCTTCTTCCAAAAGAGCTAAGAGGGAAAAGAGAGTATATCTAATTTTATTATTTTTAAAAAAATCTATGATTAATTCAAATATTCAGAATTGACTGGAAATTTCTTAGCATTGTTTTCCTGGAAGACTCCTGAAGGAAATAAAGGTTGGGTAGTAAGTATTATTAGCAGTTAGAAGATTTCAGCTTAGCAGCGTCGTCTTCTAGACCTTGTTATCCGCAAGCTAACTAAAGTACTCTGAACTTAAATTTTAAAAGCAGACTTAAAATCTTCATGTGTGCTACTAAGTGAACAGTAAACACTGCAAACTAAATACTTGCTACTGACACTTAAGGGTTGGTAAGCTGAATAAATTAGCTTGGATCTTCCAAAGGTTTGAGTGAAAGTGAATACCAATTCAAATTTTTTCAAGGTAAAGACACACAAGAAAGTAGTAACAGAAGTTCTTGGTTTTTCCTACAGTGGGAATCCTGCTCTTGGTGAGAAAGGCTGTCTTAAATAGAACACAAGGACTCACAGGCCAGTAGTTTCCTCCTTGTTCTAAGACTCTCTTACAGCACTAATCAGCTAGCCACCACCAGGTAGTTACTATGAATGAAGTGGGCACTTGTCCTTTGGGGAGCAGACTTCACTGGCTACTACATAATCTCACTACAGTAAGTAAACAGCTGTGACAATTAGGAGACTCTAGATCTTAACTTTTTCTGGTTCTTCCCATTTACTATTGACTATACTGTAAGATTACAGAGACCACATTTTTTTTTTTTTAGTAAGTGAGTGAGTGAGCGAGTGAGTGAGCAAGTTACACAGTGAGTTCATTGTGAGTGAGTGAGTGAGCAAGTTACACAGTGAGTTCATTGTGAGTGAGTGAGTGAGTCCAGAGACCACATATTGATTTTATATTGAGTATCGAACATTCTGTATACCCCAAACTTGGGGCATTTATAGACATTTTCCCCTTTTGTTGGCTCAAAGCTTCATAAACAAATATGATCTAGATCTTTCATTGGTACAGGCCTACTTAATCTTCACATCAATGCTGTGAAGGAGGTAACTCTCCTCATTTGATGTGAAACCTAGGTCAGAATGTTAAACGGATTTCCCAATATCACAGATCTAATTAAGTTGTAGATTTGGAAAAGGATACACATACTATTCTTCTGGGATCCAAATGTGGGGCTCTCCAGTTATACCAAGGTACCTCCACATATCCCCGAAAGAATCAAAGCAATCTTGGTCTCACCTTGAAGTTCAAAGCATTTTTGTTTACTTGCTCTAGCTAGCTCCTGGGCTTCAATCAATTCCTTGCGGAGATGCTGAATTTCTTGTTTTGTTTCAATTTCTGACTGTGCACCTTGCAATTCATCTGACAAAAACATGTTTATTTTAAAAGCAAGAGTTAGTATTACACTAAACTCTCTACAACCAAAGACCAGGCATGCATTGTTAAACAACAAAATATCTGAGTTACATAAAACTTAGAAGCAATTTATAGTAAGCATTTTAGTCATTTTAACCAAGAAAAAGAACACAAAGAGAATTAAACATATTCAATAGCTTTAATATTTAATGGCAATGGTGCTCTAAAACACATTAGTAGATAAAGAATTATATATTTCATTTATCAAAAGATTATGCAAGTCTTGAAATCCGGTGAGATTGACAAAGTGATATTCATCAATTCTGAATTTTCCTGATAACAAGTCAGTAAAAATTCACTTGCGACTTATGGGAAAGGGAAAATTAAAACGAAACTTTTCTCCAAGCAAAGTTATTTGCACAGATTTCCCAGTGTTTGCATGCAAAATGAAACTCCATCTGGACAGGGCCTATGCCCATCTTGTCAGCACTGCTTCCCTAACATCAAATATCCAACCAACAAATAGTTTCCTTAAATCATCAAGAGCAGGCATTACACAGTTCAGATATTCCCCTCCCCTAAAGGCTTTTCTTTCCAGCCACTCTGCTCATCTTTCATTGTACTAAAACTGAACACTCCCTGGCATAGCAATATCAGCCAGGAGGGCACTGTCTTCTTCTAGGGCAGCAGAACCCATGGGTCGCGATCCCTTTGGGGGTGGTGGTAGTGGTGGTGTCGAACGACCCTTTCACAGGGGTTGCCCGATTCATAACAGTAGTAAAATTACATGATGAAGTAGCCATGAAAATAATTTTATGGTTGGGGGTTCACGACCACATGAACTGTAATAAAGGGTCACGGCATTAGGAGGGTTGAGAACCACTGTTTTAGGGCATTTGAATGGACTATTACTTAGATTTACAAGGACCTCAGCCATAACAACATTAACCCATCAAAAGAGAGTTCAAGAGTAACTTTTTCACAAGACAATGACATTAGGTCTTGGATACATGTATTTTTTAATTGTTAGATTGTATCTTATTTTCCAGGACAAAAATTTTGATTCTGGGTAATCTTTTGTAGTCAATCTAACAGCTCCTTCTTCCAAAGTTCTCTTGGTCAGGGTGGGGGCACGCTGAGAAAGACATTTTCCAGTAGCAGGGACAGAGTCACAACAATTGCAAAACATCTCTCATAATCAGGGTGGGGCTTTGAACCAGTTCATTCTGGGGCTAAGGATGGCAAACCCCTGCTGATAATTTGCATTGCTAACAAATTCCCAGGCAATGCTAAAAGTTTCACCCCAGTGTTCCAAAATCAGAATCTGCATTTCTACAAGATCCAGAGGTTCTTATGTATAGTAAATTTTAAGTACTGTTGCTCTACTCTGTGGTTCTCAGAATTGGTTTTAGCATTACTGGAGAACTTGTTAGAAAGGCACATTTTCAGTAGAGGTTTGAACTGGAATGAACCAGTTGGAAGCTCTGTTCACAACTCTTACATTACCCCCCTGCAATCTATAAAGGCCCTAATACCTCCCCATCTCTAGATCTGCCATTATAAAGGAAACATCTACATCAAATCCTTGAATAGAAAGCATCCTAGCTCTATTTAGAATTTCTCAACCTTAGCATTCTTGACCTTTAGGCTGGACAATACTTTGCTGTGGGGACTGTCATGTGTAATATATTAACATGTCTTCAGACACCGCCAAATGCCCCCCAGGGTGATGAATGTTAAACTGTCCCACCTCGACAAGCACTGCTATATGTTAATAATTTGGTCATTGCTGTATTTAGTTGCCACCAAGTATCTGGGAAGTGGAAGAAGCAGGACTAGAACTCTCAGTGCCTTAGAGTCTGTTCCGACTCCTAGTGGCCCTAAGAATAATGGAAGGAAATTGCAGCCACAGTGTCAATCCACCATCGAGGCTCTTCTTCCTTTTCATTGTCCCTCCACTTTACCAATACGATGTCTTTCTCCAGGGACTGGTCTCTCCTGACAACATGTCCAAAGTACGCGAAACGAAGTCAAACACCCCCACCCACCATTAGTTATATCATAGGAATTAAGCAGCATTTAAAAAAAAACAAAAACCAATTCGTTTCCTTCTCTAGGAACAAAAGGACTCCTGTCATCGTTTGCTTTTAGTGATACAAGGAATACAAATGTTTCATATTATGTTTCATACTAGGATGCTTACCACAACACTAGATACAAAGCAGTGATATAACTATCTGATTAATCTATAAATAAAAAATATACAAATAAAATGTCTAGATGAAGGTTTAAAAAATAAACAATTAAGCCACTGAGCTGTACAAAAATAAATAAATAGAACATATCAGAAATGAGTTAACACAAAAACTAACGGAGTACTTTTTCATTTTGTTTTGTTTTAAGGAAAGGGGTCCTTTAATAAATTACAAGTCATTTATAAATACGTCCCTTAATCAGTGATGCTGTGGACCAAACTATATTTCACACTAAATACGAACGAAACACCAGTTAGACTACATAATTATGTTCCAGGAGATAGAATATGATCGTGGCAATGAGTTTTGCTATCACAGGGATCTACTGTTTCCAAATTAGCTCCGTGGACCACATAATGAGAAAGGTCACTATTTCAATCTGAGTAAATGTCACTTATCAAATAATATAAAGAAACGGCATAGTACTTGTTTATTAAAGTACAGATCAGACAACTAAAAATGAGGTGGGGAAAGGAAAAAAAAAAAGAATAAAAAAGAAATGGGTAGCAGGGACACAAGGCACTAACCCACCCAAGGGGAGGGTACTGTTCATATCTCCACAGGGAAAGAGGGACCAGACTTCAACTCAGTGCTCCAAGATATGAATGCAACATGCCGGCATGGAGTAGGGAACCAGTGGAG
>NW_022103928.1:23857071-23872659 GCF_000313985.2 Echinops telfairi
CAAATGTGCTTTACACAATTGATGTATGTATGGATTGTGATAAGAGTTGTATGAGCCCCTAATAAAACAATTAAAAAATAAAGTACATATCAACCATAAAGCTTATACCAATTAAATTTAATACAGAAAACAAATGAGTGTATTCCAATTAATCACGCAGTTAGAGTATAGATACTCATTCCAGAAAACTAGGTGCCAAATTTTTACCGAAGACTAATGAGCAAATCTCTTTGTGCTAAGGTTGATCAAGGGCTCATTGTATTTCATAAGCTGATGTGGGACAATGCATTACTAGTTTATTGTGTCATGAATCCCTCTCACAGTATCCTCTGTATCCTCTGTTGTCCAAGAAAGGAAGCTTTTGTATCAACCTACTGTTGTCCTAGAAAAGGCATTTTTTTTCAATCTACTTCAAAACCTTGGGAAAGTGTGCAGATGAAGGTACATGAAGGTCTTAATGAGTTAAATCCTTTTCATTTAGATGTGCAGGTCACATGAAAATAAATATTTTATAAAAGACAGAGAGAGGGTGGGAAGATGAATAGAATCTGTTTTTCCCCTTAACCTGTAACCAAGGCTGAGCCATCCTTTTTCGAACCCCAGCTAACCCCACTAAGAAGATCCATACCACAGAAAATCCACTAACTTAAAATATCTAAATTATAAATATAAATTTGGTGTCAAGAGAGGCCTTGAGAAGAGTGACTGAAGAGTCTGTTTAAATTCCAATTTTTGCATAAAACACCATGAACCACGTGGTAAAGGATCACATCAAAGCATTTCTTCCCAAATTCTATTTTGCATGTGTATGCTGAGTGGTCAACAGCCAGAAGTGATCTGGTTCAAGTGCGCCAGCGGGGGGCATCCTTTTTCTACCATCCCCCATCCCTTCGAAGAGCCCTGGTGGCTCAGTGGTTATGCATTGTGCTAACTTCAAGGTCAGCAGTTTGAAACCAGCAGCCACTCCTCAGTAGAAGAATGAGTTACAGTCTTGGAAACCCACAGGGGCAGTTCTACCCTGACCTATGGGGTCACTATGAGTTAGCACTGACTTGCTAGCAGTGAGTCTTTGAGTTGTTTCCTTTAGAGGGCCTGGAAGTTGCAGGGTTTGGGCAAGAGCTCCTCCATAGTGGGGATAGTGCAGTCCTGTGAGATAGATGCAGGCAGGACAGCTTGCTGTCTTGAACTTTGGCTCAAAAAAACATTTAAAAAAACAAACAAACTCACTACCATAGAACCAATTCTGACTCGTGGGGATCCTACAGGACAGGTCAAACTGTTCCTGTGGGTTCTCAGACTGTCACTTTACAGGAGTAGAAAGCCTTGTTTCTCCTGTGGAGCAGCTGGTGGTTTCCACCTCCGACCTTGCAGTTAGCAGTCTAACAGGTAACACTCTACACTACCAGGGATCTGTGTTTTAACTTTGGCAGAAGTCTTTGGTCAAGTCTCACTCCACTGTCACTCATTCTAACTAGCCCAGTTTCTCTTTACAGTTAGATCATTTGTTGACTCCTTGTCCTCCCTATTGTTCTTTCCTTTCTCTATCAATTCCTCTGCTACCACTTTTTATCGCTAAGCTTTATGAATGTCTTCTGTCTCCTCAAGTCTTATCATTTCACCATATTTGCCCACATCACCTGTATTTCACACATACTTCCTTCCTGCTATGGATTGAATGGTTTCTCCCCCCAAATGTGTTGCAAATCCTAACCCCTATACTTGTACACGCAGCCATCAGGGACTGTTTATTTTTATATTATGTCAAAATGAATATCAGGGTAGGTTGTGGTGTGTCTTAAGTCAATCACCTTTGAGATATAAACCAAGCCAATTAGACCAGAGATGGAAGAAAACAGGGCTAAGGTACATAAAGATCACCAAGGAAATGAGGCACAGAAGACAAAGACCTTTCTCCAGAGCCAGTAGAGAAAGCATTCCCTAGAGGTCGCACCCTGAGTTCAAACTTCCAGTGTTCTCTCAACAGTGAGCAAATAAACTTTTATTTATTAACGCCATCCACTTGTAGTATTTCTGATATAACAGCACCTAGGAACTAAGACCTCTTGATAAATATTATTTCTACTTCAAACAATCTTCCAAATTAGCATTATTTAAAATAAATGTAATGGCCCCTTTTTCTTCTTAGCATATTCTCATTTCTTTTTCAATCACCTCTTTTAGGGATGCCATCCTAACAATTGCCCAACCTCAACCCTGCCACTGGCTACTGGCCCACACCAACCCTGCCCTTAAGTTCTAATCATTTATTAAAACACTTACTACACTAGCAACACCTTTCTCTTCTCTGTAAGACTGTATCCTCCTCATGTTTTGTCTTGTCTCCGTGGGAGTCAACAAATGCCTCCGACAGAGGACATTACTGAAGCTACAGCTGAGCGAGAGGGATACTTCTGATCAGAGCACACAGAAGCAAACAAAGGGGGAGGGAGAGAGAGTGGAGCACATCCTGGCCCACCAAGCCCAGAGGACGATATTCCTGCTCAGAGCAGCCAGTGCACAGAGAGGACCACAGGGCCAGCCCCACCACGAGACACGACGTCTATCACTGACCCACAGTGCTATGGAGGATAACACTGGAGACACAGGGTGGGAATTGTGCCTGATCTGACAAAACACTAAGGGCATGCCAAGAACAGCAAGGGGAGCAAAGCAATGAAGTCCCTGAGAATACCAAAAATAGACTGTGGGGCCAGGGCATAGCACCCTATCAGACTCACAGGAAAACACTCCTAAAGGTCAACAAACAGACCTTGAACTATTTCAAGGTGTTGTGTTTTCTTCTGCTCTGCTTTGTTTTTGCGCTTATTATTGTCTCTGCATGTCTATCTAGATAAGATAGGTGGGATAAACAATACAAAGTAGAAAATAATGGGACTGACGGTTCCAGGGGAGGCGGGGGAGGAAACACACTGAATATGGGCAGGCAGGGGAAAGGAAGGGGGTGTTAACAAACCCAGAGACAAGGGAACAACAAGTGATCTAAAATCAATGGTGAGGAGGGTGTAGAATGCCTGGTAGGGCTTGAACAAGTGCAATGTAACTGAGAGGAATTACCAAAACCCGAAAAAAGGCTGAACATGATAGTGGGACAAGAGTAAAGTAAAAGGAAATAGAAGAAAGAACTAGGAGGCAATGGACATTTATAGAGTTCTAAATACAGGCATGTGCATATGTAAATATATTTATATATGAGGATAGGAAAATAGATCTATGTGCATATATTTATAGGTTTAGTATTAAGGTAGCAGATGGACATTGGACCTTCATTCAAGTACTCACTCAACACAAGAACACTTTGTTCTAATAATCTGGCATTCCATGACGCTCACTTTCCTGACATGATTGCTGAAGACAAAGAGGGTGCATAAGCAAATATGGTGAAGAAAGCTGATTGTGCCCGGCCATCAAAAGATATAGTATCTGGGGTCTTAAAGGCTTGAAGATAAACAAGTGGCCATCTAGCTGAGAAGCAACAAAGTCCACATGGAAGAAACACACCAGCCTTTGTGATCACGAGGTGTTGATGGGACCAGGTATCAGGCATCAAAGACCCAGAACAAAATATCATATTAATGTGAATGAGGGGGAGTGGAAAGTGTAGACCCAAAGCCCATCTGTGACACAACTGGACACCCCCTTACAGAAGGGTCGTGGGGAGGAAAAGAGCCAGTCAGGGTGCAGTAAAACACCAATGAAACATACAACTTTCCTCTAGTTCTCAAATGCTCCTCCCCCCCAATAACATGACCCCAATTCTACCTTAAAAAATCTGCCTAGACCAGAGCATGTACACGGGTGCAGATCAGAGCTGGAAACACAGGGAACCCAGGACAGATAAACCCCTCAAGACCGATATTGAGAGCAGTGATACCAGAAGGGGTAAGAGGAAGGTGAGAGGAGAAAGGGGGAACCAATCACAATGACCTACATATAACCCCCTCCCAGGGGGATGGACAACAGAAAAGAGGATGAAGGGAGACATCAATCAGTATAACACATGAAAAAATGTTAATAATTTATAAATTATCAAGGGTTCATGAGGAAGGGAGGGAGGGTGGAAGAGGGTGGGGAAAAATGAGGAGCTGATATCAAAGGTTCAAGTAGAAAGAAAATGTTTTGAAAATGATGATGGCAACAAATGTACTAATGTGCTTGACACAATGGATGCATAAATGGATTGTGATAAAAGTCGTTACGAGCCTCCAATAAAATGATTTTTTTAAAAACCTCTGAACTAAATGAAAAAAAAAATTTTAGTCCTAATTTCTGAACTGCACTTCCAGTTCTATCTACAGTTGCTAGAGTGGCCAGATCACTGGGACACACCTGTGAGTGTGAGTGGAGAGCTTTGAATAATTATGCAGGGCCACAGAGTTGTAAAAAACCTAAAACCTATGGGTCAGCCTTTCCTGATCAGCATGTGGCAAATGAAAACTCTCACTTTCCTCACCAGGACTCCTCTTCCAGAAATAAATGTTTCTATTAATAACCCCATCATTCTTTCCAGTCAATCAGAGCTGCATGCCTGGATTCTATCTGACACCCAGTTGTCTTCCATATTTGGTTTTTCAGGCCTACGGGTTCTAGATGAAGTGAGTAATAAACAGAAGATAAAAGCAAGAACAAAAGGACCTTCCATCTAGATTCTGTTCTTTCATTTACATTTTCATAGCAATCATAGCTTAGATTCCCAAGGATTAATGAAACCTACAAACTGATTTCCTTCCTTGTAGCCTCTACTTAACTCCAATTTATCCAACAAACTTCCCCAAAATACAGGTTTGAGCACATCACTCAGAAACTAATAAATTCTGCAATAACAATCAATGTAACTTACAAAAAACATTAAATGATTAAGGGGACATATTTCAATTATACTTGTTAAGCCTTTTGCCATCAAGTCACTTACTTATAAAGGGTTTCCAAGACTGTAAATCTTTACAGGAACAGAAAGCCTCATCTTTCTCCCAAGGAACAGCTGGTGGGTTTGAACCAGTAATCTTGGAGTTAGTAGTCTGATGCCTAACCCACAGGGTCACCAGGGCTCTTTCTCATAATACTCCACCTTGTGATATTTTACTACTTTGTTTTTCAGAGAGGGGATCTAAACTTTTTTCCTTGTAAACATATACACAATGTCTAAAAGAAAGAACTGAAACAGAATGTACTAATACATAAAAGTTATAACACCAGTGGGATATCAAAACAAACAGTAATTTACTAATATCAAGAAACCAATTGGAATTCAAATTGTCCCACTGTCTCTAATTCCTTTCATCACTAAATTGATTAAGGTCCACATACTACATTTTAGTTAACACATCTCTTAAATCTCTTTTATCTATGGGGTTCTACATCCTCTTGCAATGGAATTGTTGAAGAAGCTACGCTGCTGGGTGTCTAAAGCATTTCCCAGTCTGACTGTGTCCCCATGCCAACATTTAGAATGTGCCCCTGGTGTTCACTTGTCTTCCAAGCTGGCAGTTGGATCTAGAGTCTTACTCACTTTGGGGTTAGTTTTCTGTGTTACACACTTTCTGAGTCAACTCAAATAATACTTCTACAAAGGACAAAAGTCAAATTGCCTTTCCCCCCTCTTATCCTCCAAATCAAACAAACAAAACCCAGCTCTTTTCTGCTTTTGACTTAAGTGGTTTCTTATCACTTGCATCTTTCCTATCACCAATTTGACTAAAAATAAATAACAACAAAATCTCTGCTCTAGCAACTATAAAGATAGAGTAGAACTACCTCAGTGGATTTTGGAGACTATTTTAACTTTAAGGGAGTAGAAAACCTTATCTTTCAAACTGCTGACCTGTGGTTGGCAGCTAACTCATAAACTACTTCTCCACAAAACAAAAAACCCTTCATTTCCACTGAGTTAATGCTGACTCATAGCAACCCCATTGGGCAGGATGAAACTGCCCCTGTGAGTTTCCAAGACTATAAAGCTACAAGAGGACGGAGCCCGTCATTCTCCCACGCAGCAGCTGTTGGTTTCAAGCTGTTGACCTTGCAGCTAGCAGCCCAATCTGTAACCACTGTGCCATCAGAGCTCCTTAATTTGATTATGAAATACCTAAACCCCAAGGACAGTCTTAAAATACTTTAAAACCAATACAGTCTCTAGCACAGCTACCTAAGTAAATAGAGTAAATGCGAATCAGATAGCATCCAGGCTTAATTCTCTCTCTCTCTCTCTCTTTTCCTTTGGGGTTGGGGGTTGGTTTAAGTGTGTGGAAATCAGTGATTTGAGTTACATCTTTATTGCTCTTTCAAAAATGGCATAAGTTAGTAGAAAATACTATTTCAGGGAGGAAAAAAGTCTAATTTTATTTATACTCCATGGTGAACATTTAATCTACCTTATTTATTTATTATTTTATTTAGATGATTTTACTAATCCCTTACATGACTAATGTGAAGAGCAGTACATTATCATTCTAAGTCAAGATTAGTTGTTCATTCAAAAGGAAAGGAAAAAAAACAACAGACCACAATGATCGATATATTACACCACCACCACCCTTTCAGGGGAACAAACAACCTGGGTGAAGGTGTGGGCGGTGGACAGTGTAAGATATGAAAATAATAACAATCTATCATTTATCAAGGGGTCACAAGGGTAGGGAGAAGGAAAAAAGAGGAGCTGATACCAACAGCTCAAATAGAAAGAAAATGTTTTGAAATGATGGCAATGTGTGTACAAATGTGTTTGATACAATTGATATATGGATTGTAAGAGCTGTAAAAGCCCCCAATAAAATGATGTATGAAAATTCTTAACGAGGAAAACATTGGTACAAGAAACCAGGCAGAGTGTTAAATGTAGCTCCTTTGGTTCTAAAAGTTAACACTAGGTCTAATAATTTAAGCTTTTCCTGTAAGAGGAAAATTCTGTCAGTCTCCTGAAACTAATTATACAGATTACAAAGCATAACCAGGCATAACCCACGTGTTTCTAATAAGTACCAGAGTAAACATCATTTTTAAGAATTTATATAACTCTTACAAAAGAGAAACAATGGTTTAAAAAGCCAAATACTGCTATCAATTAAGGAGATGTGATTGTTCTTAAAAACTCTAAAAACACGACTGCTTTCTAATGGGATGATTTTTCTTTACATCCAGTCAGTGGCTAAATTAATAATCTGTTATTAAAATCAAGGTACAATTGTTGAAGGTATTACATACAGTTTGTTAACCAAAGGTGAAAATCATACAGCAGTGTGAGGAAGTTGTGTAGGAGTGGGAATTTGTTTTTTTGTTTTGTCACCTAACTTAAAAGTCAGGCTAGGAAATTCCCTACATAGTGGGCACTTTTACGTAACTGTTTAACTTTACAGTAGTTCTTATGGATTAAAAAACAAACACCTGACAGATTAGCAAATACAGAATAGTCGGCAAAAGTCATAACCTCTGTAAGGGTGGGCACCTGTCTAAGAAGGAAAAGGAATACACGAGGTAGGATTCTTAATGAACAAGAGAAATATGATAGGAGATGGATATGATCTGATGAGGATAGGAAGGTGGGTGGTAAGCACTCTGTCAAAAGCAGAAAACTTAAAACTTAAAACAAATTTTAATTAAAGTAAAACATTTTTTTAAGAAGTAGAAAACTTGTGAGATCAAAAAAACAAAGCGGTGCCAGTGAGCACTAGCTTGTACAGGTTTCACTGTAGAGACCATCCAGGTAGTCTCCAACTCAGAGGACACTATGATAACCCACACTTTCATGAACATTCTTTGGTACGTATTTTTGTTAGTTTTAAATAGCATCATGCAGTTTGCTTATATTATTTTTAAGAGTCACGTATAGAAGTTCATTTTCACAATTTATTGTTCAAACTCTGCTGGATTTATAAGGATACTGATAATGATAATTAAAACAAAACCAAACTTAAAAGTATCCGACTTCAATCAAGATGGACTTAGTACAGAATCTTCAGAATCCCTGTTGTAAATTGGGCGCAACCTATACTAACTACAAAACATCCACTATCAACTGTTTTTCTCCAAAAGATAAAAGAGAAAATATTGGCAAACAAAAATCAACAATCTTTTCAATTAATTAAGAACCATTCAGATATCTTCAAGAGATAAGTCTCTTTTTTAATCAATCACTACCCTTTTCTCACCAATGCTGTCTTCAATATTCTGGTGAAAAGGTTGTATTCTGTAGTCTACACCCATTTTTCCTTTAATCTTTACAATACTCCTATGAAGTAGTTTTTGATGAGAAAAGCACAGAGGAATTGAGTAATTGACCTAAGGGCACATTACAAATAAGTAACAGAGCTGAGCTTGAACCCAGAGCTCTTTGAGTCTTTCTTAACTTCCAAGCTAGCGTGCTATTTGCTAATTTCTTATGACATTATACTTTTGATTTAAAGGGTCTACTATTAATTAATTTTTCAAGCAGCTAACTTTTACTAAATCCTTGGCATTGTGGTAGGCAGGGGCATTAAAAATAAAATCTAAAACAAGCTACACATAAAATCACTAATACAGTTTAGTATAATAAACACAAACACAAATGCTGGCTATATATCAAATTGAATTTTACTGCTGAAAAGATTTCTAAAGTACAAAAGACTATAAAAAATGGCTACTTTTGTGTGAAGACGTTTCCATTATCCATTTACCTCTCCTCTTGCTTCTCTAGCCTACTTCCAGGGTTTCTGAGGCTGTACATCTTCACCAGAGCAGAACTGGTGGGTTTGAACCATCGATCTTTCAATTAGCAGTACAGTGCTTATTCTCTATGTTCCCAATAAGGGCCAGGGGGTCTGACTTTTTTTTCCTTTCAGTTGACAGTAACAATTTTTATACAATAATTATACTGCTTCCAAGATGAGATTCCTGGACTGTGCAACCATTAACTTACATTTATTATTCTGACACTAAAAAGCAAGCAAGCATTATCAACAACAGCACAGGTCACTTGAGAAGAACACAAATCAGCAGGAGTCCTGGGAAGTATGCTATCACACTTAAGGACAGGGGGGCAGCTGCTGCCTGGGTCAGCAGGCCTCAGGGTCTCTCCTGGTTGTGGAATTAGATCAAAGGTGGTTCAAAGAGCCATGTGATTGCCAATGTCCATGGAGAAGAAATGAGAAGGTCAGGTTGCCCAGATAAAAGATTCCTGAGAGAATGTGGATAAGCTCTTTGCCAACCACCCCAAACTGCCAGCTGTGTACAGCAGGCCAGCTGCAGGATTATTCTGGGTAAAAGTAAGGCCACCACACATGAACTCAAAGCTGTTGGTCTGGTCTTAAGAGACCAAACAGAAGCATGGGTGCTCTTCCACACAAACACTTCACGGACTGTTCCTGTGGCTCAGACCCCAGAGAGTTGCCCTGGTGCCAGTCCACTAATGCCACCATGTTCAACCCAATAGGCAGCAGTTACATGACAACCTTTCTTGTAATATATAATCAGGCAGTATAAGAGGTGGAATGCTGACCACTACAGATTTATCAGTAAGCCACCAAACGTACTTATTGCTGATTCATTTCCTACACATGTCATTGTGAACAACTACCTATCAAGAAACTAATATACTTTCTTTTTAGAAGTGAAGCAAGTGAAAAAGTTCGTTATGTGTACCATTTTTATCTTAGCCTTGACAAAGATTTCCTGGCCCAATGTTTCGAGAAGAGCGTACTATAAACCTGGAAATATTATTGTAGGATGAAGAAGACCAGAAAATGAGGACGTTTACAAGTTTTACCATGTAATAACAGAGCAAGCCGGGGATCTTTCAAGAAAGTCAGTATTTTCATCATTCTTAGCTTAGGTTAAAAATGGTCATAAACAAAAAACAGTTGTATTTCATATTCCACCACTTACTACTTTACCCTTAATAAAAAACTTATTTGTTCGAAAGCATTCTATGGTGTAAATATTTTTATTTCAAATGTTGGGCACCAACAATAACACTTTAAATTTTAGTTCCTATTACTTTATTACCTATTCTAATCCTTCAACTAAAAATTACACTACACATAAAACTGATTTTGTGATTCTGATGTCCTATGTAAAATATTATAAAAAGGAGTGAAAGTACCTTTTAATAGGGACACTTTAGCAATGGGTTCATTTAGGTCTTGATCATCCATTTGGGCGTCTACATTAGGGAAAAAGAGATAATTACAAACATACACAGATCTACCAGCAAACTAACATTATCAAAATAAATCATCGGAGTTCATATAGCTACTGTATTGAGATCACTGAAAGCAGTTTAAACAAAACATCCCAAGATCTAAGAGAATGACTTGAGAAACGAAGCACTGATCTTCCAAACACAAACTTTAAAATCCCCAACTATATTTCCCTGTACACTTAAACTGCTTGGTCGGTCACAATAACATCTGCAGATCTGTGACCAATGAGGTTAAAACTCACCGGTAGTGTCGTCACTGCTTTTTTCCTTGCTTGGACTCAGGGTATCTGATAAATCTGATTCCTTAGCTCTTGCCTGGTTTTCTACCAAGAAAAAAAAGAGAAAAGTAAACACTCATAATTAAACATCTTATATTAATAAACCTCTGATTCAGGCTAGGAGTGCTCAAAATCTGCCGGCATGCCAAGTCCTTTTAAAATTAACTGAGGTTACGGAATCTCTTACTTCTGCACCATGCTAGTCCAAATGGAATGCTGGTTATTACATGTAACTCATATTGAAATCTAATGTGGATCCTGTCTGTTGTGCAGAGGGCTTTGGCTTTTGTTCAAGGCCATACACTTGCCAACCGGAAACACAAGGAAGTGAGTTTTGCTAAAGTATTCAGAGAACTGCCACAAATACGGCAAAATGCTTAAGACAACGTGAACCTGTATAAAGATGATGTAAGGAAACAGCTCTAATACAGAAAAAACAATAGCTACAATACTGCCCGAATAATTATTTGTACTCAAATAATTAAACGTTACAGCTCACAATTATTCCAGAATGCTATTTAAAGCAGATAAAATTAACATCCTTTAATTTCCAAAGGGGGAGAACCAAAAGCTATGCCTGAGTCACCATGAGAAGAGCTTACAACTAAGAAATGTTTTAAAACTAGTTGTATGTGGTATCCTGCCTAATTCAATGAAACATTAAATTGGGTAAGTAACGTGTTCAACTAATTGTCCTAAGAAATTCCAATTGTAGGTCCAACTATTTATCACAGATGACTGGCACTGAAGTAAGCCCAGTTTCTTCATCTATAACAGGGCATGTGTGTCTACTATGGCACACATTAGGACAACATTCACAGACAACAGAGAGACAGTCATTTTTCTGACTAGATTCTCTAAGTATTGCACCACTCTCAAAAGGCTTCAGCCGAGCTTTGCACCCCAGCATTTAGCCATAATCTAGACCCAGAATTAATTCCCACATGAGCTCTGCCATCAGCCAGGCCAACCTTTTACAGGGCTGGTGCATGGCCTGCAATTTTCCCTTGGTTTGTTATTTTCCTAACCTCAACATTCATTTTCTCTTCTTGGTCTATTTATCCCACAAGACGCAGCTTGAGTTTCAGCACTTCTAAGGAAGTTTAAATTTCTCTAGCATGCTGCTCCTTTTTATTACATCTGTTCTGTGCCATAATATTTTTGCATTAATTATGATTTCTATCATTCTCTGAGTGTATAAATATATTTCCTTTAACAGTAAGGGAATGATTTTAAAAATATGTACTTGACTCTCCTGTTTGTGGCAATATGCATCTACATTTAAAATGAGCATATCCACTTTCTGAAAGAAATGACAGTTGCTCTTTTTTTATTTTTTGGTTTTTTTGACAGTTGCTCTTTATAGTATTGTCCATTACTAGCAAAAAGTGAAATTATACACATACACACATTTATGAAGATGATACAACCTTGCTTGCTGAAAGCAAAGAGGGCTGTCTTCAGTATGGATTACAACTCAATTAAAGAAGCAAAAATCTTCACAATTGGACCAATTAAGAACATCATGGCAATTGGAATTTGTCAGCGATTGCATTTTACTTGGCTTTACAACAATGCTTATGGAAGTAGCAGTCAAGAAGTCAAAGGACATATTGCTGTGGAAAATCTGCTACGAAAAGCATCTTAAAGTATTAAAGAGTAAAGATGTCATTTTGAGGACTAAGGTGAACCTGACAGAGGCCTTGATATTTCCAATCACCTTACATACCTGTGAAACCTGGACACATAATAAGGAAGACTGAACTGATGTGTTTGAATCATGGGGCTACTAAAGAATAGCGAAAGTACCATAGGCTGCCAGAAGAACAAACCAATCTATCTCGTAAGTAGTACTAGAATGCTCCTTAGAAGTGAGGCTGATGAGACTTTGTTTCATGTACTTTATAAATGCTATGAGGAGAGACCACTCTCTGGAAAAGGACATCATACTTGATAAATGACTTACTCAAAACATCAAGTTGATTTGATTCACAGCAACCCTATATGACAGGTAACTCTTGTAACTCTTTATGGTAGCATAAAGTCCCATTTTTCTCCAGCAGAGAAGCTGGACCTGTTGAACCAGTTGAAGCTAGAACTCCCAAGACTTCTACCTATAAATTTGAAAACTACTACTCTTGGAGGTTACATTTCAGTTTGAGAACAAAATGACTCATTTAAAAAAGAAAGGTGAAGGGAAAATACATGTGGATTCAACCTCCAGTGCACATAGACCAGGGATGTGAATCACCTTACAGAGTGCAGTGAAAAGTGGATTCTATAATTAGGTTAAAATCATCTTATCATTTGATCTCCCTTTTGACCTATATTAAAGTTGTTTTTTTGGTATATGAAATCCAGGATGGGTGAATATATAGAGACAGTAACTGGATTTATGGGATGGCAGGGCAGGTTGGGGGGTATGGGGAACCGATAACAAGGAGTACAAAAAAAGAAGAAAATGTTCTAAAATTGATTGTGATAATGATTGTACAACTCTTCTTGATATGATTGAACTATTATATTGTAATATATTTTGATTATGTCCCAATAAAACTCTTTATATATAAAACATTACCCCTGAGTCTTATGTTCCCTTAAGTGATCTCTAGGAAACCTAATAGTCAATATTTACAATGAGAAGATGAAGAGGGGAAGGAAGGAGAAGGAAAGTAGATGAAAGCAAATGGTATAATCAAAATGGAAATAGTGAGAATATTGACAGATTGTTCAAATGTAACCTATGCCACTGAATAATTTGTGTAGAAATTACTAAATATCAATCTATTTTGCTATGTAAACTTCCACTAAAACCACAAAAAGTTATAAAGATATTTAATATAATAGCTTGTTAAGGTTATTATATAAGAAACTCTTAAAATTTGTGGTTTTGCTTTTGAAATGAGGGATATATTTACAAGAAGCATGGAGCATCTTCTGTCATTTGTAATTAAAAGACACCTGCTGAGAGACGGGGCGCTCAGATTAGAAGGGAAGTCACTGGCCATCAAGGCCCATGGGAAGCCGATCTATCAGCTTTGCTGCATCTAAAGTGTGCTATAATCAGACATTTCTGAATGTTCCAATTTTGATCACAAAGTATCAGTCTCAAGTAAGAGGGGTATACATTTAATCTATATCTGGAAAAAAAGGGAATTCTTTGGTGGACCAGAAAGGAAAACAAGAAAAATTACTCCCTTCAGATTTTAGCATTCTTGGCAATTTATGATTAAGATATTGAAGCAAAGCAAAGCATATTTTTTTAAAGTATTCTTTTAGCTTAGAGGGAGATTTTATTCTGTATTTAGTGTTCCAGCCTTGGAGATAAAATTGTCTTAAAGGCAGGTACAAATCTTACAATGAGATCTCACTTGAATGTAAGCTCTGTGAGAACTGTCATATGTCCAAAGAATAGAACAATCTCTAGTACATATTAGGTTCTCAAAACAAAAACAAAAAAATCACACAAAACAAAGTTACTTGAAGGCATAAATCTTGCAAGCAGTTCACCGCCGCTCTATCCTGCTTGTAGTTATTACATGGAGTCAAAGCAAACGTATACAGGAATGAAAAACAGCACCCAACAAAGGGGTGGTAGCTAATTCTTTTCAAAACATCTAGTCTTCAGTGTGAAGCAGCACACAGCTTTCTAAAAGTCACTCTTGATTAATTTTCTCTACTGTACTTAATCAGTTACTGGTAGTTGCTGTCCAATTGTTTCCTATTCACAGCAGTTCCATGTATTAGAGGAGAATAGCTCCTGAGTTGCCTCAACAGTAATTTGATTGTCAAGATTTTCTCTCAGTGCATCGCTGGGTAGGGTTCCAAGTGCCAACCTGGAGGTTAGCAGTAGAGCACAAACATTTTGCACCACTCTAAGACATTAGCAAGCCCTTATAGTTGTTCATTGTTTTCAAGTACAGCTAAATGGAAGAACGGCTACCAAGGCCAATATCCAAGCTGTTGCCCAAGTGGGAAGCCACAAAGTAACTGTATTTTTCATCTCCAAATGGAAACAATTATGGGTACATGAAAGGTACTGGTCTTACACCATTACCTGGAAAAAAAGTTTAACGATCCAGAGGAGGAAAGAGAACTAATATTTGTTGGAAACCAATACGGTGCTTCCTGTTTTACAACTCAGAGAATGGAAATAGTTCATCCCATCTTACAAATGCAAAACTGACGCTTGAGAGTATAAAGTCAGTTGTCTGAGGGCATACAGTTATTGGTAAAACAGATTTTACCTAATAGTATTCTTTAAACTACTACCCTCGAAGGTACCGTAGACATGTTTATCTGAAATAATATTTTGTTTTCAGTGAAGGTTTAGCAGTTTAGTTTAGTTACAATCTTCACAATCTCTGGTTTTCTGTTTTTGTTTTGTTTTTTAAATTATTATTAATCTGGTTTCCTTGCCTCCTTATACTTTCATCTTTGATTTTAAGTAATTTTTGACTGTTCGGTATGTAGACATTTAGTGACTACAAGTTGAGTGAGTACTTAAAAAGCTCAAGAAAGAAATGCTAAAACTGGTCACTGGAGGTTCCAATAATTGATATTTTAAAATAAAAATTAAAGTGGAGGGAGGGTGGGGTGGAAAGAGGGAACCGATTACAGAGATCTACGTATAACCTACTCCCCGGAGGATGGACAACAGAAAAGTGGGTGAAGGGAGACACCGGACACTGTAAGATATGACAAAATAATAATTTATAAATTATCAAGGGCTCATGAGGGAGGATGGAGTGGGGATGGAGGGGAAAAATGAGGAGCTGATACCAAGGGCTTAAGTAGAAAGCAAATGTTTTGAGAATGATGGGGGCAACAAAGGTATAAATGTGCTTAGCATACAATGGATGGATGTATGGATTGTGATAAGAGTTGTATTAGCCCCAAATAAAATGATTAAAAAAAATCAGCCATCACAAAAATCTAAGTTCAAAGGAAACTGCTTTCACAAAAAAATTCACAACGACCAGAGTTAGCCTTCACGGGTGACGCCACTGTGTGCACTGACTCAGAGCGAGTTGCTCAATGCCGGCCTAACTGGAAAAATGCATACTACGAGAGATCCATGCACTGGAGCTTTTATCATTTTTTTGGTGGGGAGAATCC
>NW_022103928.1:23872759-23902109 GCF_000313985.2 Echinops telfairi
TATAAGATATGACAAAATAATAATTTATAAATTATCAAGGGCTCATGAGGGAGGGGGGAGTAGGGAGGAAGGGGGAAAAATGAGGAGCTGATGCCAAAGGCTTAAGTAGAGAGCAAATGTTTTGAGAACGATGAGGGCAAAGAATGTACAAATGCGCTTTTCACAATTGATGTATGTATGGATTATGATAAGAGTTATCTGAGCCCCTAATAAAAATGATTAAAAAATTTAAAAAGTAAAATTCCATCAAAAATATCACCAATGAAAGCACCTTAAAGATAATGAAATCAAATCCAAAATAAAATACTTTATAGTCAGCTATAACACAAAACCAAAAGCAAATCCACTGCCATGTAGTTCGATTCCAATTCACAGCAACCCAACATAGGGTTAACAAGACTACATCTCTATGGACGAAGACCTCATCTTTCTCCAGTAAGTGGCTAGTAAGTTTGAACTGCCTTTAGCAGCCCAAGGCCTAATCCATGGTGACAACAGGGGTCCTTAATCAGATACAAAGCATTATTTAACCATCTAGCTTATTATAAGGAATAGTAGCATATCGGTATGTGCTGTGAGAAATAATATAAAATGTTGGTTTCTGGGTATATATAATTTCAGTTTTTTCTATTACATAAAAATTATTTTTAAAGCATGTGTTATGCATATTGCTTTTTAAAAAAATACATATTGCTTTTAACTTCAGTTTTTCACTCAACAATATATTTTGAAGATTTCCCCAAGTCATAAGCTTGCATGTGTATCATATCATTCTTAAAGGTTGCATCTTATTCATCTGCATGGGCTTGCCCTAATTTATTTACTGAATACTCTTATTGTTGGACATGTGTGCTTTCTTCTTTTTCACTTTTAAACCCACACTGAAGCAAGTGTTTTTTGCATATTTGCTCAATTTGTTTTCTTAGGAGAAAACGCTTAAGTGGAATTTCTGCATCAAATAGTATGCTTTGTAAAGCTTTCAATCCGTATTTTACAGTCATGTTTCAAAAAGGAAGCCATAAAGCTGCATATCATTTCAAATTAAACAGGAGCACTAAGATGCAAGCTACTTAAAAAAAAGATGTGATGATTCCCAACCCCCTCCCTCAGGTTCTGCTTCTACTTCAAAATGCTGGCTATTCAGTGAACTAATGTGAATAGGTATTTAGGTGGTGATGTAAAGGCTATTTTAAAATCTGTTCTCATACCATTTTAATAAGATGAAATAAATTTCTGCATATACTAAAAATAGTTTGCCATTCTGAAACTCAATGCCTGTTTGTCAGAACAATATCACTGATACATATTCTGCATATTCTTTCTCCAAATATAGAAGCTACCAGAAATTTGAAAGAATGTTATCTTTTTAGTATGTGTATGATTCTTTCTGTATGAAAGTAACTGAAAAAATGTTTTAAAACTTCCTTTTGTTCTATGACATTGTAAAAAAAGTAAACAGAATAAACTACATTGAACAAACTACATTTACAATTATAGACAGACATTTATTATAAAATACAAGCAGATTCTACAAATTACTTTAAAAAATCAAGATGTCAAACATTCAAAGATATTAAATATAACCAGAAACTGTTCCAATTTTTTACCCATTAAGCTGTTTCATAAGAGATTTACATTGTGTTTGATTAAAATTTTGAGATGGAAGCTGAAAGCGACACACAGAGATTGCAGAAAATCTGTAATACGTAGAGAAACTAATCAAGCACTAACTTTAAAAAATTTATAGGCATACACCAATTTAAAATAAATTTTCCAATTAATAGATCCTTTATAAAACACAAGTCCAACTATTTTGTATATCCCCTAGTATTGTCAGTGGATTGCTATTTTAAAAGCTACAAATAAACTGATGGTTAAAACAGAATGACCTTGAAAATGGAACCTAGTTTTCATTATTCAAAAATGTTGTCAAAATCCATAGAAAAATCAGAGAACTAACCTTTTGAGAGCTTTGTATCTCCAACCACTTTGGTTAGATGCCCCTCGACGATCAGCTTCTCTGCCAAAGAAAATAAAATGTTACTCTCCAAGGCCAAACTGAGCAGCGTTCCCCAGCAGGGCAGTGTAGCACATTCCATGACCAAATTTAAAACTATTAACATTGCTCCTATTACCAGGCTTGAACCTAGGAGGGGAACAGAAAGAACTCTTGGACTTTAGTAGAACAATCAGATTAAAGCAGGAGAACAACTTGGAAATAGAAGTTTTGCCTTTACTTTTAATTAATTTTTGCTTTATTAGAAGATTTGATGATTCAAAATCAACATTCTTTAAATCAAGGATATTAAAAGTTTAAATAAAGGAATTCTGGAAGTTATTTTATTTAAATAAAGTAGCAGATTTTATGTTACACTAATAGTTTACTTTCCCCTAATGATAAATTCATCAGAGAGGCCTTAATATTTCAGGAAGAAAATCATTTTAGAATAAAAATTAAAGAAAAAAATTTTCTTTTGTGTTTTATGGGAGATTCTCTGTAAATGTATAACACAACTTTTGAAAATAATTTGAATTCAGATTTTCATATTCTACATCTCCAAGAGGAGATAATGTATCCTTTTTTCTTAATCCCTCAATTCTGAATGTCAGTTTCCTTCAATGTCTATTTTTGCACTATGAAAAATAATTCTTTATTCTCGCATTCTTCAACAAACTGCAATTTGGTCCACACTAACTATTGAGTCAAAAGCACTTTAAAATCACCACAACCACCTATCAGCCAAAGCCTATGGCTCCTTTTCATAATTTTTAATCCTATTCTATTTTATTGAACACACTATCACTAATACAAGGAACCTTGGTGGCACAGTGGTTAAGCACTTGACTGCTAACTTTGAGGTGATTGGTTTGAACCCATCAGCAGCTCAACAAGATAAAAAATTGGCAATCTGCTTCTATATGATTTACATCTTTAGAACTCCTACGGGGGCATTTCCACTCTGTCCCGTCAGTTGCTGTAAATCTGAGTAGACCCAATGGTGGTGTGTTTTTATAACAAATACAATGTGGGACCCCTCTGTTTCTCTCTGGAAGTTTTTAGAATTTTCATCCATGGTGTTTTAAAAATCAGTGTACGTGATTTTTGCTTTAAACTCAAGTGAGATGTATGCACAGCACTAAATATCAACCATTTAAAAGTGAGCGGTGATTTAGTACATTCACAATGTTGTGCAACTACCGCCTCTATCGAGTTCCAAGACTTTTCATCCCATAAATGGAAACGTGTACCATTCGCAGCCACTCCCCATTCCTTCCTCTACACTGCCCCTGGCAACCACTTATCTGCTGCTGTTTGTCTGGATGGATTTACCTATTCTGCATGTTTCTGAAGTGAAATCATACAATACATGGATATTTTCATTTTGTTTTGCTTATTAGTGTGTGGTCTACAAAAAGTGTTTGAGAAGGACTAACCAAGTTTACAGAAAAATTCCACCAGTATATTTTAATTCCATCTTTTCAGGAAGTTCTTGAAGCCCCATTCATTTATTGTGCTAACCACTCAGTCCATCCTTTCAGTTTAGAAGCGCATTTCTGGGGAATTATCTGCTATTTTATTAATAAATTCTTATTTTCTTCCCCCCAACCCTTTTTCTTCTCTACCTTTTCTCTCCCTATTTCTCCCATCTCTGGAACTCTTATTATTCAGATGGTAGGTCTCAAGGATTAATCTAACTTTCTAACATTTCCCCTTAAAACAAAACAAACAAAAATTCCTGGTTTTTTATTATATTTTCCATAATATTCCCTCTACTGCCTCTTCTAATAGCATGATTTTTAAAAACTTTATATTGTGAATTGGGGAAAGGTTTTCAGAGCAGATCATCAATTTCACCTTCAACAATTCATACACATTTTGTTTCATCTCACACATTACAATCCCCTCAATGTATCATCACTTAATACCTTTCCTCCTTGTGTTTCCTGTTTCTATTCCTCCTTTCCTAAACCTAGTGCAGTGGCTCTCAATCTTCCTAATGCCGAGACCCTTTAATACAGTTTCTTATGTTGTGGTAACCCCCCAACCATAAAATTATTTTTGTTGCTGGTTCATAACTGTCATTTTGCTACTGTTATGAATCATAATGTAAATATCTGATATGCAGGATTCATTGCTACAAATTGAACATAATAAAAGCATAATGATTAATCACAAAATAATATGCAATTAATATATTGCGAAATATTTTTTATAATGACAAATAAAATTTAGTCTTGAAGCATGGTGTAGCATGAGTGACAGTGTTCATGGTGGGTACTCATATATGGATGTTTATCTGCATGTGGGCAGATCCACCTGGAGACAGATAAAGGAGTGGTATCTCGGTTCCCAAGACCATCGGAAATATGTTTTCCAAAGGTCTTTGGTGATCCCTATGAAAGGGTCGTTCAACCCCCAAAGGGGTCATGACCCACAGGTTGAGAGCCACTGTTGTAAGGTGTGTGTACCCCACTAGAGTTACCCTCCAGATTTGAAGGGTGACTAAGGGATATAGTTTCTGGGGTTTCTGGGGTCTCTATCAGAGAAGTACACATAATCTTATGAATTTGGGATTGTTCCACATTTTTCTCTCACTCTCCACAGTTTTCCAAAGTGATCCCTTTTGTAGTAGTTGGTAGTGGTAGTTGGGCACCATCTAGTTCTTCTAGTCTCAGGGCTGTGGAGACTGATGTTTGCATGGTTCATTAGTTCACTGGACTGTTTCCAGGTGTCTTTGGTTTCTGTTACTTTCACAGCACTCTTCTTTCCTCCAGACAGGGAGAGACCAATAGACACCTTAGATAGTGGCTCATAGTTTTTAAAACTCCAGTAGAAAGAACATTATCTGTGGACTATGGTATGCCCATTGAGGCTGGTATCTCCCAAGACTATGGTCCTAGCCCCCGAGCCAGAGACACATTCCTTCAAGGTGTTTAGTAATGTCTAATAAGTTTTTGAGCTTTATCCTCTATATATTCTACCATATTCATGAATTTATTTGCAGCAAAGGAGGATATCCTTATAAAAATATCCTGTCAAACCTATATATCTTTGAGTATACTTCTATTCTCCCATATCCATTTAGTCTATGTGTCTATCCATGCATCTACTCATAGTTCAGTTACTGCAGGACTATGCATGTAACAGCATTTACCCCTGTGGCCTTTAATAGTTGCACTTGTTCCAGTGTCTTCCCCTGCTGCCTTAATTGTTGTTGTTTAGCCATCTTCCTCTCATCGTATGTTGCCGGCCCTTTCACCCTCTACTCTCTAGCTGAGCCCTGGTGGCACGGCATACTGGGTTACCCATGGTCAGCAATTTAAATCCACTAGTCACTCCTCAGGAGAAAAATGAGATTTTCAAGATTTACAGTCTTAGAAACCCAAGGGGCAATTCCACTCCGTTCTAAAAGGTCACTATGAATTGAAATCAACTCAATGGCCCCAAGTTTGATTTTGGTTTGGTTTGGTTTCCTTAGTCGGTCACTTCCCCGCTGTTCCCCTTCCAACTCTAGGAACCAACAAAAAATGCTTTGCTTTTTATGTGAAAATCTTTTCTTCACTTTTTACAATAGTGGTCTCATGATATTTATCCTATTATGATTGCTTAGCATAAGGTCCTCCAGGTTTATCCACATATGTGTTCTGCAGATTCAACATTATTCTTTTTTTGGGGTATTAAATAACTATTTTTATTATTTAACATTATTGCATCTTTTTTTTAATTAAATACTTTTATTGGGGGCTCTTACAATTCTTTTCACAATCCATACATTCATCCATTGTGTCAAGCACATCTGTACACATATTGCCATCATTTTCAAAGTACTTTTTTTCTACTTAACCCTTTATATCAGCTCATTTTTTTCTCTTCACTCCCCAACCCTTCCTTCCTCACGAACCCTCAATACATTATAAATTATTATTTTCATATCTTACATTGTCTGCTGTCTCCCTTGATCCACTTTTCAGTTGTTTGTCTCCCCGGGAGGGGATTATATGTTGATCATTGTGATCAGACAATAAAAAGCTGACAATCTGTTGGGTGGCACAGTGGTAGTTTGCAGGGTGATTTTCAAATGTCAGTATCAGTGTTCACTCTTGGTCTGATCCGTTTCTTTGAAGTGAAATCTTATTATCTTTTTATTTTAAGGAATGGAAACTTGGTGACCAACAATCTGGTTCAGTACACAGATATTCACTTTCTGCCCCCTCCTTCCCCCTATCCTCCTAGTATCTCTATTCTCATTATTGGTCCTGAGGGGTTTATCTGTCCTGGATTCACTGTGTTGCAGGCTCTTATCTGCAGCAGTGTACATATCCAAGGCTACTCATTTATATACTGTCTCTGGCTGCTTTTCACTACAATAGCAGAGTAGGATAGTTCTGTAACCTTATAGCCAACAAAGCATAACATACTTTATCTGGCACTTCAAATAAAACAAGGAATTCTTTCTAAAGGCATTGGTTCTAAAAGCCTCTCCTCAGTCCACCTATATACATGTACACCTTATCCACCCATCTCAACTGAAGTGCCATCTCCCACGGGGTTGAGAATCACCCCTCTGCCATTTCCTGTCCGTCCCCTTATAGTCTTTTATTTTTCTTCAGTGTGTATACCACTAGATGATTTATTTTAAAAAATTAATTAAATCTATGTAAAAAGTGTTGAACAATACTGGTATTCTTTTTAAAAACTTCTTTTTTAGGGACACTTCAGGGAAGTAATTATTCATTTTCTCCTATTTTAATGTTCTATTTACAAAGATAATAAACCCAATAAGCAGGCATAAATATAAATGTATAAGTTAATAATTTTTCTTATAAAGCAAATGCCCAACCCAAGAAATCGAACTTTTCCATAATGCCAAAGCTCTTCAATATCCCTCTTCCTAACAAAAACACCTCCCCCTCCCACACAAAGGCGGCAATTACTCTGCCTTAATGTTGTTTAATATCTTATATTTCTTTATAGCCAGATCTTCTAAATAAGAACAACTAAATAGTTATATGTATTCTTTCTGTGCCAGGCTCTTTTCTTGAACACACCTCTGTATAAACCCCAATTTGACTACGGAAGGTCTTTTGTATTACTTCCACTTGACCACAAGAGGTTCTTGGGAAAAAAGATCCAGAGATTTACTTTGCAAAAATCAGTCCCTGGTACCCCCCAGGGCACAGTTACACTCTAAAATACACAGGGTCACAATGAGTTGGGAGTTAACTCTACAGTGACTGGTTTTATACATGTATAGGTATTTACATGAGGATTCTACCAAGGAGTAGAACTGTATAAAATTATAATTTTAATACTTGAGAACCATTATCTAAGCACTCTTTATCTAGTCAGAAAACACAGGATGGAGTTGTAAATACTACCAAAGCTTGCCAAAGACTGAAAAGGACAAAACCAAGTTTACTTCTTGGCTGACAAAAATAATCATGCACTACCCATGTTACTACATGGCACAATATAAAAACGTGACACTAATCCGACAATGCATTCAAAAGAAGCCTAAAGGAAACAAAGGCACGCCAAGACTGGATTTAGTCTTAAAGTCAAGTCACAGGCTATTTTCCTCATATGACAGTTACAACTAATTAACACGCTAAACTAGAAGCACTTTCAGATCCTGATGTCAGCTGCCTAGGGATCTTAAACAAGCTGACAGACAGGTGGGTTGGGTTAATATAAAGGAGATTAGCTCATCTGCTGCTATAACTGCCAACCTTCCTAACTCTAAAGTTTGGATTTCATTCAACAAATAATGTCAGGACTAGAACATCAAAATAACACAGATGGATCCAAACTTTTAAAATGGCATACATATTGGTAATTAATAAGTACAGTAAGTTCTTGATTATTAGGAAAAAAACAGAACTTAAAAAGGAATAATTGAGCTAGATCTACCAGTTTTCATTGCTTTGTTACGGCATAAAATGATAGGGGGCGGTTGCTTCAGTAAGAAAGTTCCCATTAAAAACTCTTTGCAGGATCTCAAATATTTTTCTATCTACTATCTATCATGTGGGAGAAAGACCAGGAAGAGTTATAGTCTTGGAAACACACCTGGGCAGTTCTACCCTGCCCTATGGTGCTGCTTTGAGTCAGCATAGAGCAGAAGGCAGTGAGTTTGGTTTTGGAGCTACCATCTATTTCTTACTTTTATTATGTGCCAGGCATTCTTTTAAAACAAACCTATTAGGTAGATACTATTATCTCATTTTATAAATGAGGAAATCATGTTTATATAGACTCAATAATTTTCCTAGAATCACAAAGATAGGGAGAGACTGAGTGAGGATTCACATCAAGATCTTTCTTGTTCTATTATAGACCCAGAAGTAGAAATAAGCTGGAGCTACCTAAAAGGACATTTAGCACAGATACAGTGAAAAAACCAAGACTAGCTCACTTAGATTGAATAGACAACCACTGTAAAGGGTAGCAATCAACATCCAACATCAAGCTGTAGCTTTCCCTTGAGAGGTATGAGAAAGGAACCATGAGTGTTTCTATTCTGTGTGATAAATATGCTGCTTTGGTTAGAGAAAGAAAGCTTAAAAAATTAAAATGAAAAAATCTGTTTCAATTAGAATATGTGATCAGAACAATCCTGGAATTGTTGAGAAAGGCTGAACTCAAGGGGTGATGAAAAGTAAACAGTAAGTCTCAAGAGCCACACTAATTCAATGCAATATTCCAAATTAGGTCATTTGTATTTGAGAGCAAGGCCTCAGAGAAAGGAGGAGGGGATGGAAGAAGCATACACCACCGATCCAAACAAAACTCCACATTCAAGTGCTATCGAGTCAATTCTGGCTCATGGCAACCCTACAGGGCAGGACAGACTTGTCCCGTGCGTTTCTGAGACTGAAAAACTCTGTATGGGAATAGAATGGCTCATCTTTCTCCCGGCATACACCGATAATGACTTTAATTTCAAAACAGTGGGTTGAGGAGAAAAACACATCACAGGGGTGGGGGTGGGGGTGTGTGTTAAGAATGAAATATTAAGAAAATTAGATCTTTAGGTAAAAAACAGGCTCTAATTATCAATAAAGAACAATTAAGTACATAGTATGAGTCCTATGATCTAACAATACAAAGGCACGAGGCTTATTTCTGGATATTTAACAACCATCAAGAGGGACTTGCCCTTGATGGGGAGCGGCTTCCCTCAGGGGTTTTCTCAGGGGGATGTTTGTGTGGTACCCAGCAGTGCTGCCGCCTCTCGCTCTCTAGTGGTGCGAGAACGCCTATGGACAGGCAGCAGCACAGAGAAGGCTTTCCCACTTTATCCCCATGAAGTGATGGCCTGAAGGGAGGTCTTTATATCCCTAGATCCTTCCTCCATCTTTCCCTCAGCATGCAGGGCAGTCAAGTGACAGAATGAAATATGTATGAAACAAGTTTACAGGTAAACAACGTGTTAACTCAGAAAACATCTTCAGTGGCACACAGCAGTTTTAATGTATCCATTAAGTTTGTACAGTAAGCCTATATAACTAAACGTCTCAGAAATGTGGACAGTTCTGCTTAAAGAAAATTCATGTCTGAATCCTGATGAGGAAAATACTTGTAAAACTTGTAGCAGGTTTTACTAAAGTTACTTGCTGCTTCTAGATTCTCAGTGATGAAGCTCTTTTTAAACAGAATTATTTACTTCATAGTTCTAGAATTGGACAAAAGGTTATATTTAACTCTGCTCGAAGTCTGATTTCTTTGCCTGGAATTAAAAGCTTTTCTCCTAAAAGAGAAGTAAAAGAAACAAGAAGTCTGCTTTACCATAAAAGGAAAACAAGCTGATTTGTGTTCCAATCCTTTATTTTCCTCAAAATCATTTTGTAAGTTAAGATAGCCAACAACCAAACTGCCCTTACACAAGTTCATGTGTCTAACGGAAAACTCTTTCCCTTGGGAGCTACCTAGGAAGAATCACATCAAAGTGGAAGACCTGATTTGTAAATTTTAAATTTTAGATTATATAATTATGATAAATTATAATAATGAAAACTGAGTACTAACATTTGCATTGTAAAACAGTAGTGAGAGAACACCACTGGACAGTTCACTGCACACAAAATATCTGCTTATTGATTAGGATCAGAACTCAGCTCAAGTCTATCAATGAAAACAGTGGCAACAAACACTTTCCCATAAATAATCCAAAATTGTTCCAAATGTACTTCGGAAAAAAATTGCCTCAGTAAGATTTTTGCTGATCTTGTCTTACTTGTGATAATACTTTTTAAACACAATATTTTCTAAGATAGGTGCTTTTCACAAAGTAACAAAATGCCCTTATCCTGACTTGCTATCCAGATTAAGTTACCTATATTTTGGACATTTAAAGTTAATATTTTATTTTTTGGAGTTAATATTTTGAGCTCAAAGAATAAAACAATTTATTTAAAAACGGTTTACTTATCCTGACTGGCTGTCCAAATGTAAAGTGAGAAACAGACTTTGAAAGATTTTGAGACACACTTCATCTCCTCACTCAGTTACTGAGCTCTCGCTACTTACTCATCAGGAGCTAAAGGGACAGTCCAAACCTTCACTATTTGCTCTCAAAATACATGGGTTATAACGTCAACAAATACGCCTGTTTTCATTTTCTGTTCTTTCTACACAGAATCAGATTTATATTTTTACTCTACATATTGAACATTTCCCCATATAACTACACAGTCCTCATAATCCTCAATTTTATTTTTATTAGCTATTTAATATTCCATGGAAAAGACTGAGGATATATAACTTCTCTATCTCTGAATATTATTTATTTCATATGTCCTCCATTACTACAGTGTAATAAAAATCTCCAAATACATTTCTCTCTATTTAAAACATACTGTTCTGCATTATAATTACAACTAAGTTTTACATAAATTTTATAACAATATTTTAAATAAAATGTTCATTAAGAAAGTAGATAGTATATTTTTAAAAATTGATAAGTAATGAAAAAGGCTTTTTTGGGGGGTGAAAAGGATAATTTTTAAAATGGCAATTCAGTAAAACATTTTTTAAAATAAATTCTGTTCTATTTCTTTGAGCTCAAAATATTAATTCTAAATGTTAAAAAATATAGGTAACTTATCAATGAAATCATCACATATAAAAAGGATATCTCCCAAATCATTTTATTTTAGATTATATATTTACTTATAGTTATTTAGGCAGACATCAATTATCTTGTCCCAAATCCCTATGCTAATTTTCTATAAAATAAATTTAATAACCAGAAGATATTTTAATAAAACTTGTTACATAAATATATTTTTAAATGACAACAAGCAATGTTTATTAAATAAATTTCCTTAACGCAATGACGAATTTAAATTCAACAGTATAATATCTAAAACTGACAAAAAAACAGAAGCTCTTCTAAAACTGCTATGTGAAGAATCTTGAGGGAATGTCACGTTTGAATTTCTGCCTGCTGTACCCAAGGGTTGGCTATGTTCCTGAGGTTGTAGGGCTGAACAAGAAACATATGTGACTATTCATAAAATGAGCAGATAAGCATAAAAACTTTGAAAATAACTCACTTCAAAAAGAAAGAGGACAGAAAAAGAAAAATGCATGCTAGACAGGAAAAAGTATAAACATTATCAACAAACCTTTATTATATGTGGTGACTTTCAGATCACTTATAAGACCAAAAGATATTACGCCCTCATGATAGAAGTGATTTCTATTCTTGTTCAGAATTCAGTAGAGGTCCTAATTATCTCAAAAGTTAGCCTACTTAGGTATCTTTAAAATATTCTTAAAGGCAGCCATAAATAACTATCTAAGGTACATGCCGGACTATAAGACAATATATTATTACAGGTATACCTCAGAGATATTGCAAGTTCAGTTCGAGACCACCACAATAAAATTGTTTCACAATAAAACTGTGTCGCAATAAAGTGAGTTGCACAATTTTTTTGGTTTCCCAGGGCATATAAGTTACATTTACAGTATACTGTAATAGTATTAAAATTACCCTGAGAATTACCACAATGTGACACAGTCACAAAGTGAGCATATGTTGTTGAAAATGATGCTAAAAGATTTGCTTGGTGTAGGGTTGCCACACACCTTTGACTTTAAATACAGTATCTGCAAGGTACAATAAAGCGAAGCACCATAGAATGAGGTATACATTCCCAGAGAGCTCCTGCTATGCTGAGGGCCATTTTCAGAATTGAGTGCCAAACTAGATCATTCTCTTTATTTATTTATCTATTTACTTATTTTTAATTATTTTATTCGGGGCTTGTACAATTCTTATCACAACCCATACATACATCCATTGTGTCAAGCACATATGTACATTTGTTGCCCTCATCATTCTCAAAACATTTGCCTTCTACTTTAGCCCTTAATATCAGTTGCTCATTTTCCCCCTCCCTCCCCACTATTCTTTTTATTTAAAACAAAAACGTAAACATCAAATTCATAACACGAAGCAAGTTAATATTATTACTCTTCATTGCATATCCAAACAAAAAGTTTAGGAGTTAAACATCCCCTGCGTAGTAAACCATGTTTTATAAGTAAGCTTATTATATATTTCCTCCACCCACCCCCATGCTAACACGAAATGCTCAGCTACACATATGAAAGGAACTGCTACAGAAAAAAATAGTATTTTTCTCAAAGAGAGGTTTGCTGCTCTCTGAAGATGGCCCTTTCGGCCCCTCTCACTAAGGCAAATACATGAAGACCCTCGGTTTCCCTCTCACTTTTTAGTTTCAGTCCCTGACTGTATTAAAATTAGTGTGAAAAATACTCTGTACTCACTCTGGCACTCTATGAACTGATGAATAAAAGTGCAGTCCCCGCCACTCTTTGAAAGCAAGTGCTCTAATAAAGAAAGAAACACCTTTAAGGATATAGTTTGATGCTGTCTTTGAAAACCAACTGCAAAGGTAGGAACTGTATTTACATAGGTAATTTTGGGTAAGACCAATAAAAGTCAAGTATATCTTATTTAATACTAAATGTAGATAAATGTTAGAATGAAATAAAGTTCATGACTAAAATTGTAATAATTTGAAAATCATTAATTTGTACCCTAATGGTCAGCTTTTAAAGGTGCAGTTTTTATACAAAAAGCTCAAGAAAAGCGTATGTATGTGTGTATATATGTATACGTTCACATAATTCTTTTAAAAGCTTCAGTTTTAAAATGCCCCTTTCTCCACAAAAGCTTAACAAATGCCTTTAAATGCTTTTATAATTATTACTTGTTGTTGCTGAATCAATTTTCAAATACATGTTCTCTACTAGTCCTCTTCAATCCATTCACCTTAGTTAAGAGGTAAAAGGAAATACCTTATGAACACCATAAAGTAATGCCTTAAATAGAAGGTTTTGTTCAGGTCAGAGATTTTTAAATTTTAAAATGGATGGGGACAATCAAAATCAAATACTCCGCTTTATTTACGTTTCAGCCTTTTCCTTAAATAATCATCTTTGTTTGCTGTGGTTCAATGAATTAAATTTGGATCTAGAAAACATCCTTCAATTACAGATCTGCATAATTCAAAGCCTTTCCAATGGAAAGTCGTCTTAGAAATATGACAGTAATTCAAAAAAGTTTCACTGCAAAATCACAGAACACTTTCTTAAGAGAACAAATTGTCAAGTTGTTTTTCAACATCTTCCCATCTAGGTCTATCCACTTTGGAAGGAGGTGTTTCCATTTCTCCAGCCCATCCTTGAAGAATTCTGTGCACTTCAATTTGTAGGTCAAAATGGAAGTGTGCTACCCTCAATGGACTCAAATTGTACTCCTCCCACTGATGAGTTTAGGGAACAAAAGGAAGTCTAACAGGAAAAGGTCAGTGGATAGGGTAAGGTTTCCCAATACAATTCTTCTGCGATAGCTCTTGCTACCTACTTGAAGAATGAGCAAGAGCCTGGTGTTGACAGAAGAAAAAAAAACCCTACGTGCAACTTTCCTGGCCTTTTTCTCACCAATGCAGTCCTCAGTTTTAAAAAAGGCCTTCATAAAAAGCCCCCATGATCATCCTGTGTCCTTTGAGAAAATTCCAAGATTACCATTTTGGAATTCCCCTCCAAAAAGTCTTCATTGCCTTCTGAGCTGATTTCTCGGTTTTGAATTTAACTGGCTAAGCAGATCCCCTCACAAGCCAGTGTTTGGATTTGACTTTGCTTCTCGGTCCACGATTCCCTGATTAGAAATTGTCTTAGGAAGACAAAGCTTCCATCTATCTTGCTTAAAAGGCTGGTGGGAAAATCAATTCTTTGAACTAGCTGTTTTTCAAACTGCAGTGTTTTTGGCATCCATCCAGCCGAAAGCTTGCTGAGTTCATGATGTTCCCTTAAAATTGAAAATGCCAAACCAACGAAATCCCAACTTCAGTAGCATCACATCAATGGTAATTCTACGGTTTTTGTCCACCGGTTTCTGGACTTCAAACCAGAAATCATTTCATTCACATGAGAGTCGACAGTCTTCTCTTTCTTGGCTCTTTGAGGTCATCTTGGTTTTCCTTAAAATATTTGAGCTACATAAAAACTTTTGTTTTAAGTGGGCAATATTCCCATAAGCTTGTTGCAAAGCTTCAGTGATTTGGAAACACGTCAACTTGAATTCTATTAAAAAACTGAAATTAGCTTCAAAATAATTTTTCCCATGGCACAAAATGCAGCCTATTTTAGGAAGGCACACTAATGAGATTAAGATAAGGTATATTACTTGTCTGCAGTCATCTACTAATTACAGAAACATGTTTGAACACATTTTGCTTGGAAACCTGTGCATGTGTGAACTGCAACTCTAGTAACAACACTTTTTGACTCACCCTCATAAATATATTCCAATATGGTGACTACCTCACTCACTGTCATTGAGTCAATTCTAACTTAGTGCAATCCTACAGGAGAATGCGGAACTGCTCCACTGGGTTTCCAAGACTGTAAGGCTGCACGTCTTTATGGGTGCAGAAAACCTCATGTCTCCCATTGGGAGGCTGGTGAACTTGAATTGTTGACCTGTGGTTAGCGGTCCAATGCTTAACCCACTGTTCCACAATGGCTCTCGATGACTAAGAAGGTGTAAAAGTACTAAAACTTGGCAGAGAGGACACATGAATTAGCATCACTCTAATGGAAAAAAAAAAGCCTCTTTCTCTTCCCCATCTCATCAACCTCACTCTTATTCAACTGTGCATCAACTTCACATGAGACAGCACCTTCTATTCTAATCAGTCCTCAGCATCCCTTGGCCACCACCTGCTCAGCCTTCTTCATTAACTCCAGAGTCACATCTATAGTTACCCATTACTTAGTTACATGAAGTACGGAGCCTCCAGCGAACAGCCACCATCAGTTCAAGATAAAAACATTGGAGGGGTGGAGTTTGGTAAAGCTCATGTTTGAGAGTCTAATGAATTACATACTTAGAATACTACATAGAAATACAACACAGCCACAAAATAAGAAAGATAAAATCTAAGGGTGGCAATAATTGGGATAAAAATTTAAATCTAATTAATAGAATTTTCCAATTGGAGTCAAGAAAACCAAAACTTTCAGTTGGACATTAATTACATGATATAAATGTCATGTAAACCAGTTTCAAAATTCAAAAGAAATATACATCATTGTTAAATAGGAAAGCTCATTTGAAAGCAAATTTTAACTTAACCATAAGGCATCATAATACTTAACTGAAACCAAATTTTATCCAAAGGACTTTAGATGACATTCATTAAAGCAGGACATCTCACTAACCCCCACTACTTTGCAAAAAAAGTTGCAAAGCCTTACAATTACTACCAAGGAAAATCATTCATTCTATACTCTGATTTTAATATCCTAACATCACATTAAAGTACTTAATATAATGACAGATAAAATCCAAAATCAGTATTAAAAAAATCTATATTTGTTTTCCACAAAGGCATTTCCTAAAAACCCAAGAGAAAAAAATCTCTGAGAGCACAAGGGAGGCTTTCCAAAAGTTTGTGGGAAAATGGGATTAAAATATACTGAATTTTTTCTACAAATCTTTGAAGCCATCTTGTATATGTAAAGGACTGGGTCATGACTCCTTTAATACTTCATTAATTGAATTTAGGCCTTTGAGAATTCATTTTACTAAAAACACAAAGGATAAGGGAATCTGAGACTTATTGGGGAATGGGATCTATAATATTAAATAGGGTTGTAAGTATGTAAAAAAAAAAAAAGACTATGAGAGAAACAAAAAATAATAAAGATGTACTCAAATGTATTTTACTCAGAAAAATATACTTTCTATGAATTTTTATTTTCTATATCTGATCTAATGTTAGCCATATGTAGCTATTGATCTCTTTAAGTATGGCTAGTTCAAACTGGTATGTGCTGTAAGTAGAAAAAAATACATATTCTGTATGAGCCCCTAATAAAATGATAAAGAAAAAAAAGTACATATTCGATTGCAAAGCCTTACTGAAAAAAAGTAAATCATTAATTTTTAAAATATTGATGACATGTTAAAATAATATTTTGGAAATAGTGGGTTAAATAAAAATATAATTAAAATTAATCGTTTGTTTTCACATTTTAACATGTGGCTACCAGAAAGATTCAAATTATATATGTGGTTTTCATATTTTTATTGGACAGCACTGTTTTATACTCCGTAAGATATATTTAAATTGTGTTTAATAGACAAGATACAAAACAATCTTACAGAACAAAAACCTGGGCTATCATAGGATACTTTAAATTAATTTCAAAAAGATGGGGTCATTGAAGAAATATTAATTTGAGAGTTGTCATTACTATATCATAGGTGATTCAAAAGAGAACTATATTGTCCCAAAGCCTACTCTTTAACTAAATCTGGTATAAAAGATTTTGTGTATATCCAGAAATTTACTACCCAGTTTCTATAAAAATATCTCATTAGTCACTCTCTCACTACCTAATTTATTACTACCAAAAACCAAATATACTATCATAGGTATGCTAATGCCAACGAGGATTTACCTTAAAATATCTAAGATAACATCTTTCAACTTAAATCAAAGATCTATCTATAACTATTCTCATCTGAATCAATTGGAATTGGCAAATATTTACAGTAGTAATTTGACAGCTCTAGACAGTAACAATGGTTCAGTTGTGCATAAAAGGGTTCTCTAAGTGAGGACTATAAGGGTCCTGCCTTGGATTAATATTCATTACTAATTAAGTCATGCTCAAGTCAAGAGGAGGATGGATCTGAATAAAAAGTTGCATGCCAGAGGGAGAGAAGTAAAGATATAATGACAATAGAAATTAAAAACTTTTAAGGATAACTAGCTTTTAGAAGAAATAATTCTACATGGATTTGCTTAATGAACAGCAACTAGTAATTATTATATAATGAATGTAAACTACACCTTTAAACCTTACTAGATTTTGGCTGCCGTCTAAAGATGATAAAGATATCCCAGATATCCTCTGATATATGGAAAAAATAGGTTCTGGATATTGACCCTGATATCTTCCACTAATGTCTGTATCAGTTTCCTAAAGTGGGTGATACCACCCACTAAGGGGTGTTGGACTGATCCAAGGGGACTGCAAAGTAGATAACTACACTTTATTGTGGATCATGGGCTAAAGTATAAAGTTTTTCATTGCCAGGGAGTGCTGAGTAAATTTTATTTTTGAAAGGGGGTGGTAGGCCAAATAAGTTTGGAAACAAATATATGGTCTACATAAAAATTGAAATGAAAAGCTTACAATTTGTAAATATATACACAAAAAGTAGTTCTATTAATTCATTCCTCCAAGGATCTAGTGTAGGATCTGGCCACACAGCTGGTGCTCAATTAGTGTTGGGTGGAGGGTGAGAAAAATGAATAGAAATTGTAATGACAAAAGAAATACTGAAGGAATGGGGTAAAAAAATACCCTATGTAGCCAATAGTAGGTATAGGTTTTTGACATAAGAGAGAACCCAAGTAACCCAGAAATAAAAGACATGGATCCAAAACTAATTAAGGATTTTTTTAATGGCAGAAATGATAACTGTGTTCTGATTGTGATTGATGAAACAGATGAATAAATGATAGTTTTTACATGTCCAACGACTCAATGGACTGATAATTAAACTCTTAGGAGAGGTCCAAGGAGATGGCACAAACATTAGAAATGGGAATCAATTATTTCCAGGAGGCTGAGCTTGAAGAAACAAGATTTCTTTGAATTACTATCTACAGTGGGAGGAGGGAGTAGAGGGGATGACAAAATTATTTAAATCAATGCTATTGCTGAAATTCATAAGTTTTTTACTACTTAAGTGAAATTTCCACATAACAAAGGATATCTAAGAATAGATCATAGCACTGAATCTTATAAAATAAAGGGAAACATGATTTTAAGACAGGACTCAGTGAGTATCATGCTTTTCATTGCAAATACTTAAAACCTAAAAGTCCTGATATCCCTATCTTGCTTAAATAGTAAAAGGATATTACGAAAGAAAAGTATTTAAGCTTTTTACACTACCTTTTTCTGTGCTCCCATTTATTTTAGGTAAGAAGTCATCGACTTGTATCCCTAGGATTAAGACAGTGCATCATTGCCTGATCAAACAAAGTGTTACTTTAAAATGGGTCTCAAATATAATCATGGCATTTGTATTCCCACTTACATTGACATTATGTAGAACAATTTAAATTTATTTTTACAAAAAGGGATCAACATGTCATTTTCTACCCCAGGGAAACTACAGCTGCATAGTAGCCTCCAATGAGCCGCAAAAGAAAGCGGATCCGATAGCTCGTGTATTTTTGTATTTGATTATCTCTAAGTGAAATGTGTCAGTTGCAAAAAGGTCATTTATCTCAAGGACTAAACAAGAGTGCCCACTGGTGGCAACCAAGCATATTAAAGAAAATAAATTTGCCCCTAAAAGAGTGTACTTTATACCTAATAAAATAGCCCTTGCTCTTAAAAAAGAGAAAAATCCAATTTGAGATAGTAAACAAGGTCAAAAGTTTAATGACAAGAATCAGCTATAAGTAAGGAATCTGGATGACACCTACCTAAGCTGCTGTATTCTTTAAGAGTTTTCTCCTGAAGATGCTCTAACCGTACTGTGAATAAAAGTCCAAGAAAAAGATATTTCACAGATAAAAAGAAAAAAAAAAAGAATCAAATCAAATCAATTTCTAAATGGCTCACTTACCTTGTAAAGCTGCTAGCCTCTCATTGGTGAAATCATTATCAGCCTGAAGAGCTTCTATCTTGGCTTGGAGCTCCTGTTCTTTTCCTTCCATCTCATCTATTTTGAGTTGTAATTCTTTTTTCTCAGCTTGTCCCTTCTGTTGGATTTCCTCTTGTTTCCCCTCTGCTACCTGTTGAAAATGATGAAGAAAGTTCAGTTATTAATAAAACCTGACCTTGTTTTAAGAGGCTCAAGCCAAGACAACCTTCATCACTTAAATCTCTTAGGAAGGTATTTAACAATATAAAACATATTTGTGACATTTTTTTAATTGGCTAAGAAGATAAATTCAAAGGCTTGATGTAAAAAGTGATCAGCTTTGGAATCTCACTTTCATACCACCTAAGAGAAGAAAAACATCCATGTTTTCCATGCAAACAAGCTTGTTCAACATGCATAGAAAAGATCAAAGTGAAAGATTCTACATTTGCAAATGGAAATAAGATTTTCCCCTCAAAATTACTATTATTTTCATTTGAGTCAAAGTTACAAAGTGTCATGTATTTTGAAATTTTAAACAATATATAGGTATAGGGACACTTTTCAAAAGGGCTCCTTTTAACAAGACCAATATTTAAAACTATTCCAGGTTAACCAAACCACACAAAGGGAAGTGTGTTCTGGTCTCCTTTAACAGCGGGCACTCAACCCATGGTTCAAATATACGCAGATCCGCCCTCACAAACCCAGTTATATTTCAAAGGACTAAATACTCTATGGTCTAGTCTGTCTTAAATGTACCCTGAGCTATCGCTCAGGGAGTGCAGTTCAAGCAGAGTTATCACTGCACGTTATTAAACTTCAAACAGTGATGAGCATTCAATATGTTCCAGCACTAACGTAGATGAGCATTCCCTTCGGAGCTGTCTAAAAATGAGTGATTTCAGTATTTAAAGCAACAATAACAACAAAAATCTGAATATCTTAGGTGTTGCTGATTATTGCCTACATTTGATTGCACACCAAAAGATACCTATTGCAGCCTATTAACTACATTTTCATGCAGAAGAAATATGCTGTGGAGGGTGGGATAAAAGGGGGAACCGATCACAGGGATCTACATTAACCTCGTCCCTGGGGGATGGACAACAGAAAAGTGGGTAAAGGGAGACGTTGGACAGTGAAAGTAAGATATGACAAAATAATAATTTATAAATTATCAAAGGCTCATGAGGGAAGGGGGAACAGAGGGGGAGGGGGAAAAATGAACTGATGCCAGGAGCTTACGTAGAGAGCAAATGTTTTGAGAACGATGAGGGTAATGAATGTACAAATGTGACTTATGCAATTATTGTTTGTTTGGATTGTGATAAGTTATATGAGCCCCTAATAAAATGATTTTAAAAATATGCTAGCCTTTATACACTTATAATTATTTATGGCAATATGGGTCAGACTAAATAATACAAAAACAAACCTACTACCAATTGAGTCAATTCTGACTCAAAGTCACCCTATATAGGGTTTCCAAGACTTGATAGATCTTTATGGAAAGCTTCAACTTTCTCCTGTGGAGTGTCTGATGGGTTTGAACCACCGACTTTGTGATAAGTAATCCAATGCATACTCAACAGCAACACCACCAGGGTCCCTTTGAATGGAATACAAGTACCCTCTTTTGGACTATAAATTTCAATTGTGACCAATTTTTATATCAACACCTATTAGCAAGATCTAAATTTTTAGGCTATTAAATTATACACCTTTAATTTATATATAACCTTAAAAAAAGTTTTATTGACACCTTATCATTTGATCTCCCTTATGATTGTTTTAAATTTGATGTAGCTTTTGACATTTTCTGGTTTGTAATTGAGGCTTTTATTTTGCTACCACTGTTAGTTTTTTAGTTTGTTTTTTATAATGTTTTTCTCCAGGATAGGTAAATCTACAGAGATAGTGAATGAATTAATAGTTCCTTGGGTGTATGGCAGGGAATGGGGAGCTTGGGGGGTAGAGGGGGGTAGTGGGAAGCTAATAATGAGGAGTACAAGAATTAAGAAAATGTTCTAGAACTGACTGTGGTGGTGACTGTACAACTTTTTTTTCTTTATTAGTTTTTTGTTTTTTAATCATTTTATTAGGGGCTCATATAATTCTTATCACAATCCATACATACATCAATTGTGTAAAGCACATTTGTACATTCACTGTCCTCATCATTCTCAAAACATTTGCTCTCCACTTAAGCCCCTGGCATCAGCTCCTCATTTTTTCCCTCCCTCCCCGCTCCCCCCTTCCTTATGAGCCCTTGATAATTTCTAAATGATTATTTTGTTATATCTTGCCCTGTCCGACATCTCCCTTCACTCATTTTCTGTTGTCAGTCCCCCAGGGAGGAGGTCACATGTAGGTCCTTGTAATCGGTTCCCCCTTTCCAACCCACTCTCCCTCTACCCTCCCAGTACCGCCACTCACACCACTGGTCCTGAAGGGATCATCTGCCCTGGATTTCCTGTGTTTCCAGTTCCTATCTGTACCAGTGTGACTGTACAACTCTTCTTGATATGATTGAACTATCAATTTACACATACCTTTAACTTATCAGACAAATCTTTAATCTCATTAACTGCTCCATTGTATTTATTGGCTAATTCTCTTAATTCTTCCTGAGTCCGTTCATTCATTTCTTTCAAGTGGGTACATTCATCTTCAGTATTACTCAAACTTCGCTGCAATTCAAGTTTACAGGTGATTTATTTAGAATAAATGTACAATCTGAATTCAATTTATACAAAGTATAACTAAAGGTTGTTCTAAATCACAATTTGCCCTGGTCTTCATATAAGACTGAGTCAAATAACGTATGGATTTCTATATGCTTAATATACACACTGAAACAGAACATCAAACAAAAATTGGGGGGGAACAGAGCAGGATAAGGATGAGATTATAACTGTATAATTAGCCTTCCACAAGGCCAGCTGTAGTATGACTTTTATTCTGTAAAACATTTTAAGCCTATCATTTGTTGAAATCTGAGTTAATAATGCATAGTATTATTACAGTAATTAATTTTATAAGAAAGTAGAAGACAGCTATCAGCTTTCTTCCCTTACATTTCAAATTAATGACATGACAGTGAGTCAGGCACTATGATATGAAATTGTTAAAGGAAGTATTCCATTTATAACTTTTAACCAAAACTAGCTGTGGTGTTTTTCCAGTATTGGAATAGGTTGCATTCTGAATCAGGTGGGTGTTTTGGTTTTGAGGTATTTTTAAGCAATGATAATCACATTATGGCTGTTCCTCAAAAACCTAGAGGACCTCAGAGATAATTCCTCCTTTTGAAACTCCAAAATTGTCCTTTCTAAAAAAACTGTAAGTGATATTGGTTTTTAGTCTACAATGACCATCCTTGGCTAAAAAAAGAAAAACTAGGTGATAGGTGATTAGCTCTACAGAACATATCATAATTCACTGTACTGTGGCTGAATGCTAAACACAGTAAAAATAATAAGACTTCCTGATTAGCTTTTTATTTCCTGAGTCACCAACAAGTGGGCGTAGATACCAGGATTTGCATATCTAATACTCTTAAAATGAAGATACCTCAACTTCTGAAAGTTTTCTAACCACTTCAATTTTCTCCTGAAGAACCCGCCTCAGGGACTCTTTGGCTGTTGTCTCATAGTTATGCTTATCCTCTTGTAATGCTATCAGCTCTTTCCGTAAACAATCTTCTGTTTGATTCTAGGATTACAAGAAATTTATAATTATAGTCCCAATTTTTAACAAGAACATTTACCATTTGAAAAAGCTAACAATATGATATTTAAATGTTTTACATTAAGGTACCTATATACACAAATGGTATTTGCCCACTATTAACTGAAGTTGTGCCTAAAAGTTGCATCAGTAAATTATGTCTTGGAAAATCTATTAACTCATCCTTCCAACAGAAAAAAAATGTCAAAAGCAGTTGAGAATTTTCTGAAATACACAAAATGAATTACTCTTATAGTTTTTATCTTGTCTAAAGCCACAGTATTTACAATCCTAGGCAAAAACAATCAATTACTTTCAAAAGCATGGGAAGGTGAGCATCAAGGAATGCCAGAACAAAGTGTTCTTGTGTTGAGGGAGGACTTGAGTAGCGGTCCAAGGTCATACACGAACATCTTTTCCTGGTATGCCAGCAAGAAACTCTTAAAGTTTTCCACAGTTCTATCAAAAGGACTTAGGAACCCACCTGAAGGGGTTCCCAAGGGCCAAAGACAGATAATTTTAAGTACCCAATAAGAAATATAAGACAGTAGATTAAAACACTAAAATACTTTTAAATCTAAGGGAAAAACATCTCAAGTGTCATTCCTTAGTGGATGAAAAGCTGCCAGTACAAAAAGAGGAAAAAGCATTTGTCCTTTTTCTCTATAAGAACATCAGAATAACCAAATACTTAATAAGGTAAAGTTTTTCTTTATACAATTAATGAATTTAATAAATGAAGGAATTCGAGAATTATAACATCATCATTTTTGCCTTTAATGAAATAATGGATCTATCAAAGTTCATCAATAATTACCAATATCTTTTAAAAGCGAAGTAACTAGACAATAGATTGTTTACCTGAGGGATGTATGCATATCATTTATGAAATGCTCTAGGCTTACAAAAATAAATAAATCTAAGTCTAATCAAACTATCAATTTATGGGAAGGGAGAATTAAGTTGCTTAGATAATAATACAAATTGAGGGAAACTTAAAGGGTAAATCACCTCTAGTTTTTTCAACAATTATCAACTGTGATAGGAGGGGGAAAAGAAACCACTTGTGCACGGGTACTTATCATCTAATTCTTTATACTTATACATGTTTGACAATTTCCACAAAGACGAAATATGAAAAAGAATGGTGAAAATGTTTAGCACCTAGTCAAAATCACAGTCGAGTAAAGGAAGCTATATGAAAATTCTGTACTTTTCTTTATGTACCAAGATTGATACCTACTTTGGAGCATGCTTGTAATTGGTTTCCCATAACTTCTAACCTTGATAAGAGTCTATCTTCATCTATTAAAGCCTGTTGAAGAAAAATTAAGTGTAAATCAAACCACAGAGCAACTAAATACAAACTATAAAATAAAAAAGTTATCATGCAAGATAACGTATCCAGTGAAAAATGCTAAGTTTTAAACGTTTTCATTGGATAGGAAAATATTTTGTCTTATTTATTATAAGATTTTAGTTTGGGTTCATTTAACATCTAGGAAAGATTAAGCTATGTTTAAATGTTTCTTGAATATAAAGACCACTAGAAATACCTGCCAACTGGTATCTGAAGCCTCTTGGGTGATGGCCAGTAGTCGCTGTAGCGTGGCTAACTTCTGTTCCAACATCTGTTCCCGATGTAAGGCCTCCTAATTTTAAAAATCACAAGAGAAGTAACCAATTTGTACCACAATACGAAAATATCCTGTTATACTTTATATCATTTTCAAGCATATCATTTTAATCTCCAATATCATTTATTGGGCTATAAATATTACTGCTAGGGGTATTCTAGCTGTACCTTCCTTGTAACATAGAAACCAAGACACCTACCTCCATACCCACCCTCTTTTTACTCACAATTCATGAATTCTCTTTCTCTCTCTCTCTCTCTCTCACACACACACACACACACACACACACACACACACACACACCAATGAAAGCAGAGTGCTTTTCCTATGTACCGGAGATTACTTTAGAATAAGAGAGATTGCTTTATTCTCTAAGACTATTGCATTTTCAGATGTCCCGATTCTCTCCCTGATGACATATCAAGAGCAATTACTTAGCCGCAACTGAATATGCCAAAAATAAGTAAGAGCCCACCAAATTCTAGTTCAATGTAATTATAAGAGGCCAAGGAATTATGAAACTTTTGAACTACTTGGCAGCTCCAAAGGAACATTTTAAAGATAAAGAGGTTGGCTAGCAAAGCCTGACCACTAGGTGAGTGATTAACATCTGACAGCAGTTAGGACAGGCTCCTTCACAGAATGCCAAGGTGAAAATGCTCACAGGCCATGCAGCCATGGTTGGAGCACTCCTTTCCACTTCACTTTCTTCTACTCCTGTCATCATCCAGAGAGCATTCAGCCTACTCTAACACCTCGGAGTCCCCTCAATAAAGAAGTCTATGCTTCAGACACAGCACACAAGGGCTAATATATTAATTTACTGCTCTCGACATCCTCAATAAATGATAAATAAAAACATACTCTAATTAGTTAGAAGTTCTTAAACCAAAAAAAAAACCCCCTCAGATTTATAAATCCAATAAAAATTTTATCCCTCAGAACCCACATTAAAATACAGCCTTATTTTAAAGAGACTATTTTCCAAGGCTATTTTAAGGACCTGAAACATTCCTAGTATCTGAAATATTATACTGATGCTGCAAAAGTTTTACTTAAAAACAAAACCACCAAATAATAATTCCTCAGGTTTACTTCCACTAGATGGTGCAATTTCACCTTCTTAACTCGATTTGGTTTTGTTTCCTAAAAGCAATCTAAAACTTCGAGGAATGTTCTTTCAGTTCTAAAGTATGAAATCAAAAGGTTTACAACTTAAATTTTCTTTCCCCTCTGAAAATAAAATAGACCTACATCAATTAATGTGCCTCCCTAACGAAATGGCAATAAACAGCTAACAGTTGCAGAGTACATGCTGTGCCAGACACAGTTTTACATGTCCTCAATTATTCATCATAGTGCTGTGAGATAGGTACTATTATTATAGTCTTCTCATACAGGAGGGAAATGGGGCACAAAAGAGAAATACAACTTTCACAGGAGGTTGTAAATTAATGCCAAGGATTAAATGCAGGGAATTCTGATTAGAGCAGAGGTTTTCAAATACAACTACACTGCAAGTATGTAAAGCTAGATTTCAAAGGTTCACATGCTCAGCTACTAACTGTACCTCAGAAGAAAGGCCTAATGACCTGCTTTGGAAAAATCAGCCACTGAAAACCCTCGGAGTACAGTTCTATTCTTACACATTATTAGGTTGCCCCAGTCAGAATGGCTTGGCAGTAACTGGTTATTTATGGACCATTACTTTATACCAGATAGAATTCCACGGTGGGCACTCAGGACTGGTTTGTTTAATCAACAGAAAACAAGAGAAGGCCTGCTGACAGAACTGATTAGTAGATCCCAGATAAAATCACCAATCTCTAAACTTGTGGTCCAGGATGTTCCTTAACCATACTCCCTCATCAAAGAACCATATCCAGCCCAGTTCTATGAGAACCAGAAAAAAAATCTAACACCTGTTTCCTTTTGAGAGATTTGTATTGCTGTTTAAATACATTGCTAACTTCTTTAGAAAGTTTTCCAATTATCATTCTAAGATCCCAAAGCATAGTAGTTAAAAGCATAGACTCGGAGCTTTGTCTGTTAAGTTCAAATCTCAGCTCTACTACTAACTAGATACGTGGTATATAAATTATTTAACCTCACTGTCCCTCAGTTACTTCTGTGAAAATAGAAATAAAATATCTTATACGATAATGGTGAGAATTAAGTAGATTAATAAAGGTAAAGTGGTAGAAGATGGTATATAATAAGTGCTCTGTAATTACTTACTGATAATATTATTATGAAATAAACAAAATGTTTCCAGTTATAGTTTTATTTAAAAATCATCTATGGATAAAGAACTACTTTGGAACAGCCTACCCTCTTGTACAGAATCTTATTTCCTCTACACTTCCTGAGCTTTTGTGCTTTCTTCATATTTTAAATATTTCATTCTTATTATAAAGATTTATATTAGTATCTAGTCAATGGTTCTTTTTCCATTTTAATAAACTGACCAAATCAAATTTAGGTCGTTCAATTTTGCCCTTCAAAACGACAAGTGCTCATGATTCACTTTTACCTGTAGATACTGAGAAAGCTGGAAAAGTTCCTGAGAGTACATACTTGGAGTGTTAGCAGCAACCTGGAACAAAATGGCACAGTGTCTTCAGTCACACAGGACACTTTAAGTCAAACCAATTCCTGCAATGTCTAGTACATCTACAAAATGAAAGTGACTTTTCAAACTAGCCAGGGTGGGGACACAAGCTACTTATACAAACATTCCCTGGCAAAGCAAACTACAAAATTATGGCATAAAGGTACTATAGCCTTCTCTAAATACGTCCTAATTAGTCAATCTTTTTCTTTCTTTTAATCTTTAAATTGGTTTTCAATATGTTGAAAACTCACAATTCATTTCAAAGTAAATATTTTCAAGTATTTGTACATATGTGGAGGTGGTAGGATATGAAATAAAATTTTGTCCAATGGACACAAGTCGTGAAGATAGTTTTCTCTTCTTTTTTTTTAAACTGTTAAGTAGCTGTTAGGGTTGAAATGTGTAAAATAATGGTGTTTAAATATTACAAACAGTCTAACTGCTTAGAACTTAAAAGAGTATTAGTAGATGTGTCTTTTATAAGGAATTATTCAAGGTTGTGAACACAGAAGCATGGCTTAATTTTTTTAAGCCGCTAAAGCAGCGGTTCTCAATCTGTGGGTCATGACCCCTTTGGGGGTTGAATGACACTTTCACAGGAATCGCCTGATTCATAACAGTAGCAAAATTACACTTATGAAGTATCAACGAAAATAATTTTATGGTTGGGGGGGATAGTCACCACAATATGAGGAACTGTATTACATATATATGTATGTATGTTATGTATGTATATATTAATACCTTACATAAACAACAAAGTAGAGGCATTATTTTTTAAGATTAGTCCTAAAGCAGTAAAAACATTAAATATCTCTTACATAATTCTTGCTTAAGTTGGAGTCAGTGAATGGTGAAACTGACTTTTCATTTCTAAAAAAGAAATCTAACAGAGAACTTTAGTTTTAAGTAGGTTATCATTCTTCTTCCAGTGACTGAAAAATGTAAAATGTTTCCCAACAGTGAAAAATAAATTAGAAACATACATAGTTTAGTTACAATCTTAAGAAAATTCAGTGTATCTCCATTAATGTCAAGGATGTTGAATAAAACAAAGACATTTTCTAAAAGCAATTAGTGCAAAGTTTCTAGACAAAATCAGGTTAAAACTGTTCTTCAAGAACAATACAATAACTTGTGTAAGTCAATATTTTCATGTATGGGCAAATGTTGAACTATTTGGGTAGATAGTTTTAATAAACTTTTCTGGACAGAAAAGTGTTTCAAAATAAAAACTAGTGGTTAACACTACTGAGTACCTCCAGGTAGACACAAGGAAAGTATTCCTTGTCCGCAGTCAACAGATCACATGAAATAACAGTCGTTCCCTTCCCCCTGCCACCAACACCAAAAAAGAAAAACAATTCATTCCTCAAGTTTTCTATGTCATCTAGATATTAAATCAGAAGACTATTATTTTTTAGCTATAAATGAAGTAATGTATGCTTCTAGGTAGAACATATTAAAAATAAACAAAATTCCCAAAGCAATTAACCAATTTGAATATAATTGTTAGCAACTTACTTTGTCAACAGGACTTGGTAATGGGGCATGGATGACACTGAAAAGTAAAATTTAGAATTTTTATCTAATTTCCTGTCAGAGGAAACTGTTTGAGAGTACCAGAATATCTTATGCCCCGAAGTTGTTACATGTACCTTCATGTAATTCTTAAAAGACTGAATTATTGTACAATTCAACATAAGTATATAGAATTCTTAAGAAACAAAGTGATGAATTAGCTTTTACCAATGTATTTCTAAAAACAGCTTCAAAATAAAAAATGTATTAAATGCTTCCTGAGTACCCACTATTTAGTAAGAGCAGCAGTGTATGCCTTGGCTATAAAATCTGTATGGAAAAGAAGCATTTGTAAAATTAATCCATTTTCAGTTCTGGAGGGTGTAGATTAAATTTTTTTAAACCCAAACATTCCCATAAAGACGATCTTTGAAAGCAAAATTCCATTGGAAAGAACCCCTATGGATTGTGATAACCGTTGTATGAGCCCCTAATAAAATGTAAAAAAAAAAGAAAGAAAGAAAACACAGGTTAAAAAAAAAAAAAAGATAAGTGGGAGCAATATGAGGTTTTGTGAAAACAGACAGTAATAAATGCTGGCTACCTTAAAAATAAAAAATAAACAAATA